>NC_091283.1:328758795-329058795 GCF_032444005.1 Ranitomeya imitator | reverse complement strand
GTAGTAGGGCGTTGGTGGATTAGGCGTTCAGCAAGTATGGTTTAATTAAGATTATTAATGGAGTCTGAGTGATTGTTTCAAATAAAGGACTTTATTCTGGCTGTGTCTTTATTTACCATATAACTATAGGATTATTAATGAAGAGGTGCATTATAGACACCTCTCCATTACTAAGCTGTGGGCTTGATGTCACATGACAATACAAAGGTCACATCAACCCCACAAATATGAACCCCACTTGTCACATAGTTCAAGTTCACCTGAATTCATTAGCTCCGGTGATATCCTTTATGGCACCACTGCTGCGTGGGAAAGTTCTCACACAGCGGTGCCGTAAGTGAGAGCACCGGAGCTGATGAACTCCGTTGAACCTCACAGCAGCGCAGTGATACACTGCGGGAGGGATTACCTCCTGTCAGTGTATCGCCGGTGGCCGGGTAGAGCGGTCACATCTCCTTATGTGACAGTTCTACACGTGAGATCGCCGTGGAACAATATGGATTACCTGGACTTAGGCGGAAAAGTGAATATAGGTTGGTTTATTATTTTACATTATTTCTAGGAGACTTTATTTTAACTGAGCACAAGCGCCGGCTGCTGATACTACTCTACCATCAGACATAGCCCGATGGGAGCAATAGTGTCGTCGGCCCGCGCCTGCTTTTTTACCACAGGTCCCCGCAGCTGGTCACAGTCAGCTGCAGAATCACGCTGACATCTGCCAGCATGATCCCACAGCGCTGTGACTTACAGTACTGGTGAAAGCATTACAATGGGTGACAGTCACAGCTGCGGGGTCACGCAGACAGGTGACAGCATGACCCTGCAGCGCCTGTCATCCCATGCACTGAGCAGTGTATGCAATGACAGGGTAAAATAAAGACCACAGCATGTGCTGCGGGCTACAACAAAATGGCCATTATCTCCAACTAAAGCTGTGACCTCGACAGCCCAGGAGGGTGTGCCCAGGTCACAGCTGAGAGGCAGGAGGAGCTGCCTCAATGCAAGAGATATGGTCGAGTCCGACCGTTAGCTCTTATGCCCATCGCTGCCGTAAGTGAGGTGTTCAAGTTTCATTCCCAGACTCACACGCCCCCACTAGTCAAAATGGCAGCCCTCAGTGGTACATATATATGTCAATAAATAAAAAAAACTATTAAAGTAGTTAATTTAATTTTGTATTAAAAATAATTGATTGTATAATCCAAAATTATTGATACAAAAAATAAAATCACGGCACCTTCCCTTTTAATTAACTGAAAGATAAACATATTGGGGAGCCGGTACAACTCTTTCTTGTTCGACCAAGTGCCCATTGTAAGCAGCATTTAACGTCCAAACCACCTAGGTATATCGCCAGCAATGATCATGTCCATAAAAGGAAAAAACATCAAAAAGCCCATAACATTTCATAAACACATGACTAAATTGCGGCATACAATTTGGCAAGACCCGCAGTGGTTAAAGGGAACCTGTCACCTGAATTTGGCGGGACTGGTTTTGGGTCATGTGGGCGGAGTTTTCGGGTGTTTGATTCACCCTTTCCTTACCCGCTGGCGGCATGCTGGCCTCAATATTGGATTGAAGTTCATTCTCTGTCCTCCGTAGTACATGCCTGCACAAGGCAAACTCCGCCCATATGACCCAAAACCAGTACCGCCAAATTCAGGTGACAGGTTCCCTTTAAATACATAGACAGTTTGTTAGCAGTGGATTCAGGATACTCTCCAAGCGTGTCACAACAGACCTTCTTTATTCAGGAACAGTATATGATAAGCTAAATAGATCAGGAATAAATCATTTGTGTGTCTCTATCTGTGCAGCATCTGCAGCAGGCTGCTTTTCCTCTCATAGGCTAGGTTCACATTAGCATTTGAGCCGGCTGCGTATCATCTCCATGCTCAAACACATGCAAAAACGCATGCAAATGCATTTGTATGCAGCGTTTTTTATCCACATCATCTTACCCATGATGGCAAAAAGAACGCTGTGTGCATACGTTTGCATGCATTTTTGCATGCATTTGCGTTGTTTGTGTGCATGCGTTTGATATTTCTAATGTTTTTTCAGTAGCTTTTCCTTGACATCAGACACCCAATGGGCGTGTATCATGTGATTATATACTGCACTGAGGAAATCCTTGTCTTTGGATGCTGAAACAAGCTGCAGATGGATCTTGACAAAGAGAGCTTCTATGATAATCTGGATTTACAATTGAAATTGGCTGTTGCCTTTGCATTTGCATTTGCTTGTCAAGAAGACAAAGACTGAGAAGACGTTGCCATCGCTACTGGCAACACCCGATCCTTGAACTCTGAGAGAGCCGTGGAGCCTACTATTCGTTGTACACCGAGCTGTGTGCAAACCCTCAGAAGTGTTTTGACTACACGAGGATGTCTGAAGGAAGTTTCGATGACTTGCTGCAACATGTCCAAGGATCCATTACCAGGAATAACACACAAATCCGTAGAGCAATTCCTTCTGAGGAACGTCTGTTGGTGTGACCCTGAGGTACGTAATTGTGAAAAACAAACACATGTTCATAGTATTATTGTTAGAAAACCCATATATTATTTTTTTTTCCTTTTTCTGTTGGTCAGATTCCTGGCTACCAGAGAGACCTTATCTCTCCATTTCCAGGTCTGGATTGGAATGTCCACCCTCTCTGGGATTGTTGGAGACACCTGCAGGGCTTTATGTGATGTACTTCATCAAGAATTCCTCCCCCAACCCAAAACTGAACTTTGGCTTGAAAATGCTGAAATTTTCCAGACGCTGAATGTCGATTTGTCACTGTAGACTTTGGCTCACTTGGACGAGGAAATGACTCACAGACTTTCCGACACGGGCCAACGTTTGTATCATAATAATTTCAATTTTCCACAGCCACGACATCTTCCCAACACTGAAGGCCCGCCATTGTCATTTGTTGTGGTTGAGGATGAGGCCTTTCAAATGTGTGTTTCTATATGTCTAATGAAATGGAATCAGAGACTTTGCTTTTTTATTGCCAATAAAGAGCGGAATTTCTACAAAAGACCGGTGAGAGCAATTTGCTTTTCTTCTGGTGGACCTTTCAAATGTGTGCCAACCTCCTAAAACCTTACTCAAGTAGGGACTTGAATCACACCAAACTGATTTTTAATTACCGACTGACAAGGGCACGAAGAACTGTGGAGTGTGCCTTTGGCTTGCTGGTATCTAAATAGCGCATTTTGGGAACAGCCATAAATCTAAAAATTGAGATACCTGTAGTAAAACACCCATTACAAGTTCCCTAAACAATACAATACAAACGTGTGTGTTTTCGGCGGCGGAGCTTAAAGAAACAAAGAAAACACAGATATTGTGCAAAGAAAATAAACATTTATTTAACAAAAAATAATTGGCAGTAGGATCGGGGTCTATCTGAGGGTGAGATGTGGTGGATCTTGGGGGTGTGGAGCTGTGAGGATTGGGTGGTAGTTGATGAGGAAGGAGTTACATGGGAAGGGGCAACAAATTGAAGGATTGGATCAAGGATGGTTCTGGACATATTGGGAATAGACAACACGGTGGAATCATGGGAATGGATAGACAAACTGGAAGGAACAGATAAAAGGGAAGGTAGTGACTAGAGATGAGTGGTGTTTGAGTTGAACTGTTCGCCAATTTCAAATTCAAGCTGTTTTGGGCGGTGTTCGAGTCGTTCGACGAACTCGAACAATTTGCTTAAAATTCGGCTGTTCGAGTTTCTGTTCGATAACTGTTCGTTCACCAAAAGCCTAACTTGATTTTCACATTAAAACTGTTTATCAATGTTAATAGACTGTTTCAGTGTATAGTGGGTGGGGGGGATAGATCTGTGCTGAAATAATGCTGATCTCCATTTTTTTTTCTTTCCTGCATTTACAGTGGGGCGGTGCAGACTCTCAGCCTATCAGCAGTGCACACACACACAGCAATGTGCATGTGATGCACACAAGCAAGGGCATGTGTCATTGGCTGTGTATGTCATATGTCCTTGCCCTATAAGAACCAGCCACTTTCCAAGTCGCCACCATTTCCTCACTGCCGCAGCTTAGTGTTAGACGGCACTGCTGCTGCTGTGGGCTCTATACAGTCTAAGAGTTTTTTGCAAGCGAATTTTCAGTTACATAGAGAGAGATAGGTTTAGGGAGTCGGGAGACGGGACTAGTTGTAATATCAGCCCTTTTCAGGGTAGGTTACAGCAGTTCATAGCACTTTTTGCCAGGCAGGTCTGTTCCAGTGCTGTGCAAGTATTTGTCACAGCATTTGGTGTAATCTAGCTCAGCCAATCCTTTTGGGCTAGTAGCATTGTCTGGTAGTCATCTGAGTAGCCCACCTGTGAAGCTAGCTACACCGCCTGTGTATCTAAATTTTTAGTGCATCTAACCCAGTAAATCATTTTGGGCCTAGTAGCAGTGTCTGCATGTCAGCGGATTAGCCCACCTGTTAAGCTAGCTACACCGCCTGTGTATCTAAATTTTTACTATATCTAACCCAGTAAATCGTTTTGGGCCTAGTAGCACAGTTTGGCCACTCATCTTTGCTTGGTTTCCATCCATCGTTTTTTGTACCAACAACTACAGAGTTGCCAATTAGTTAAGCACCAAAATGAGTGGCAAAAGGCCTGCTGCTGGTGGAAAGGGGAATATGCGTGTTGGAAAGGGAAAAAAAGCTTGTGTCCGTGGGGTACGTGGTAAAGCAACAGTAACATCTGCAGAAGATAGACCATCTTCCAGCCAAAGTAAGATGTCTACTTCTTTTCGTGGACAATCTGATATGATCCCTTTCTTACGACCATCGCTACGAGCATCGCTACAAATTCCAGATGAGGCACAAAAAGAGCAGGTGCTTGAACGGATATCACGTGCTCCTTCAAGTGGGCTCTCCTCCACCTCAAATTCAACATCACAACTACTCCAGTCCTCAGAGGTGTCACCCCAATCGCACTTGCTTCCTCACAGCTCCCAAGACTCCTGCCACCCATCTGAGTATGGGGTAACACAGATGGTTGAGTCTGCAGAGCTGTTTACTCATACTATAGCCTGAGAATCAGAGGTCTGCTCCAGAGCTTCTGTGAATCTAGACGAGGAAATGATCTGCACTGATGCCCACAATCTTTGTGAGTCGGATCCAGGCCCAGATGAAGAAGGATCTGAGCATAATGTAGACCCTCATTCCCAAACTGTAACTCCTGTTGGTGGAGATAATGAGGAAGATGATGATGATGACACTGAGATACCTGATTGAAACGAAAACTTGACTTTTCAGTCAGGGCAGGAAGAGGTTGGCTCTGAGGACGACGGGTGTGAGTGCACACAGGGTGATGATGATGAGGTTGGAGACCCCACTTACTGTCAACCCACAGTCCGCCAGCCCATGAGGTCAGCAGAGGAGGTGTAGGAGGATGCTAGTGACGACGAGGTTAGGTTGCACTTTCCTGGACAGGGACGGAGTACTGGAAGCACGTCAACAACTGCATCCTCAACCACAACTGTTCCTCTGAGCACAAGTCGTGGTGGCTCTTCAGGTCGCATGGGCTCTAAGCCTTGCATAGCCTGGGCATTTTTTGAGATCGCAAAGGATAACCCAACTCATGTTGTCTGTATGATTTGTCACCAAAATCTCAGTAGAGACCAAAAAATGAATAGTTTGAGTACTTCATGCATGAACCGTCACATGGATATGAGGCATAAGTTGCAGTGGGAAGCTCACTGTGCTACAATGCGGCTTAGTGGGCCGGGCCAACCACCGTCTGCCCCATCAAATGCATCCATGGCCTGTTCATCCTCTGTGACTGTGGGGACAGCAGTCGCACATGGTTTTGGACGCAGACCTTCCACCTCTTTACCCGCAACAGCCAGTGTGATTGGCAGGTCGTCAGTAAATTTGCAAGTGGAAACACCTGCTGGTTTTGAGCGCTCTCCGACATCGAGACCACCACATTTTGATCAAAGCAACATATCTTCACCTGCACCTTCCTCACAGACCAGCAGTTTGCCAGGGACACCCTACTCAACCCCATCTAAGCACGGCAGCCAGCCCTCGGTCCCTCAGATGTGGACAAGTAAAAGAACATTTCCTCCTAGCCATGACAAAGCTAAGAGGTTGAATTTCACCATCTGCAAGCTGTTGGCTACAGAAATGCTGCCATTCCGCCTGGTGGACACAGAGGACTTTCGAGACCTTATGTCTGTCGCAGTGCCCCAGTATCAGATGCCCAGTCGCCACTACTTCTCAAAGAAAGCTGTGCCTGCACTACACCAGCATGTCGTACACAACATCACCGCGTCCTTGAGAAACTCTGTGTGTGACAGGGTGCATTTCACCACAGACACTTGGATGAGTAGACATGGACAGGGGCATTACATGTCAGTGACTGGGCACTGGGTAACTATGGTGACATCAGGAGAAGGGGCTGCTGTCCAAGTCTTGCCATCCCCATGAGTTGCGCGTTGATCCTCTGTATCTCTAAGTTTATCCACTGCTTCTGCCTTCTCAACCTCCTCTCGGTCCTTCACCTGCACCCAAAGCCTGTCAGGTATTGCCACCCGCGTTCTAACTGCGCAGCAGGAATCCTGCACACCTCCTTACTATGCTGTCACTAGGGCTCAACGACATTAGGCGTTGTTAACCTTGAAATGTCTGGGAAATGTGAGTTACACAGCTGAGGACTTGTGGTCATCGCTGGAGACCGAGTTCCATCAATGGTTGTCTCCACTGAACCTGCAACCAGGGAAGGCCGTGTGCGACAATGCTGTAAACCTGGGTGCGGCCCTTCGCCGCAGCAATGTCACACACGTGCCTTGTATGACTCACGTTTTGAACCTGGTTGTGCAGCAATTTTTATCCCACTCTCCCGGACTAGATGGGCTTCTGCAGAGGGCACGATCGCTGTGTGCTCACTTCCGCCGTTCGCATCCCACCGCTCTACGACTTATATCTCTACAGATGTCGTTGGACCTGCCAGTTCACAGGCTGAAATGCGATGTGCCCACATGGTGGAATTCAACTCTGCATACAGTTAGGTCCATATATATTTGGACAGAGACAACATTTTTCAAATTTTGGTTATAGATATTACCACAATGAATTTTAAACAAAACAATTCCGATGCAGTTGAAGTTCAGACTTTCAGCTTTCATTTGAGGGTATCCACATTAATATTGGATAAAGGGTTTAGGAGTTTCATCTCCTTAATATGTGCCACCCTGTTTTTTAAGGGACCAAAAGTAATTGGACAGATTCAATAATTTTAAAGAAAATGTTCATTTTTAGTGCTTGGTTGAAAACCCATTGTTGGCAATGACTGCCTGAAGTCTTGAACTCATGGACATCACCAGACGCTGTGTTTCCTCCTTTTTGATGCTCTGCCAGGTCTTCTCTGCGGTGGTTGTCAGTTGCTGTTTGTTTGTGGGCCTTTCTGTCTGAAGTTTAGTCTTTAACCCCTTTACCCCCAAGGGTGGTTTGCACGTTATGGACCGGGTCAATTTTTACAATTCTGACCACTGTCCCTTTATGAGGTTATAACTCTGGAACGCTTCAACGGATCCCGGTGATTCTGACATTGTTTTCTCGTGACATATTGTACTTCATGATAGTGGTAAAATTTCTTTGATATTACCTGCGTTTATTTGTGAAAAAAACGGAAATTTGGCGAAAATTTTGAAAATTTCGCAATTTTCCAACTTTGAATTTTTATGCAATTAAATCACAGAGATATGTCACACAAAATACTTAATAAGTAACATTTCCCACATGTCTACTTTACATCAGCACAATTTTGGAACCAAAAATTTTTTTTTGTTAGGGAGTTATAAGGGTTAAAAGTTGACCAGCAATTTCTCATTTTTACAACACCATTTTATTTTAGGGATCACATCTCATTTGAAGTCATTTTGAGGGGTCTATATGATAGAAAATACCCAAGTGTGACACCATTCTAAAAACTGCACCCCTCAAGGTTCTCAAAACCAGATTCAAGAAGTTTATTAACCCTTCAGGTGCTTCACAGGAATTTTTGGAATGTTTAAATAAAAATTAACATTTAACTTTTTTTCACAAAAAATTTACTTCAGCTCCAATTTGTTTTATTTTGCCAAGGGTAACAGGATAAAATGGACCCCAAAAGTTGTTGTACAATTTGTCCTGAGTACGCTGATACCCCATATGTGCGGGTTAACCACAGTTTGTGCGCATGGCAGAGCTCGGAAGGGAAGGAGCGCCATTTGACTTTTCAAAGCAAAGTTGACTGGAATTGAGATGGGACGCCATGTTGCGTTTGGAGAGCCACTGATGTGCCTAAACATTGAAACCCCCCACAAGTGACACCATTTTGGAAAGTAGACCCCCTAAGGAACTTATCTAGAGGTGTGGTGAGCACTTTGACCCACCAAGTGCTTCACAGAAGTTAATAATGCAGAACCGTAAAAATAAAAAATCATTTTTTTTCACAAACATTATCTTTTCGCCCCAAATTTTTTATTTTCCCAATGGTAAGAGAAGAAATTGGACCACAAAAGTTGTGGCACAATTTGTCCTGAGTACGCTGATACCCCATATGTGGGGGTAAACCATTGTTTGGGCGCATGGGAGAGCTCGGAAGGGAAGGAGCGCCGTTTGACCTTTCAATGCAAAATTGACAGGAATTGAGATGAGACGCCATGTTGCGTTTGGAGAGCCACTGATGTGCCTAAACATTGAAACCCCCCACAAGTGACACCATTTTGGAAAGTAGACCCCCTAAGGAACTTATCTAGAGGTGTGGTGAGCACTTTGACCCACCAAGTGCTTCACAGAAGTTTATAATGCAGAACCGTAAAAATAAAAAATCATTTTTTTTTCACAAAAATTATCTTTTCGCCCCCAATTTTTTATTTTCCCAATGGTAAGAGAAGAAATTGGACCACAAAAGTTGTGGCACAATTTGTCCTGAGTACTCTGATACCCCATATGTGGGGGTAAACCATTGTTTGGGCGCATGGGAGAGCTCGGAAGGGAAGGAGCGCCGTTTGACCTTTCAATGCAAAATTGACAGGAATTGAGATTGGACGCCATGTTGCGTTTGGAGAGCCACTGATGTACCTAAACATTGAAACCCCCCACAAGTGACACCATTTTGAAAAGTAGACCCCCTAAGGAACTTATCTAGATGTGTGGTGAGCACTTTGACCCAATAAGAGCTTCACAGAAGTTTATAATGCAGAGCCGTAAAAATAAAACAAAATTTTTTTCCCACAAAAATAATTTTTTAGCCCCCAGTTTTGTATTTTCCTGAGGGTAACAGGAGAAATTGGACCCCAAAAGTTGTTGTGCAATTTGTCCTGAGTGCGCTGATACCCTATATGTGGGGGAGAACCAGCGTTTGGGCGCATGGGAGGGCTCGGAAGGGAAGGAGAGCCATTTGGAATACAGACTTAGATGGAATGGTCTGCAGGCGTCACATTGTGTTTGCAGAGCCCCTAATGTACCTAAACAGTAGAAACCCCCCACAAGTGACCCCATATTGGAAACTAGACCCCCCAAGGAACTTATTTAGATGTGTTGTGAGAACTTTGAGCCCCCAAGTATTTCACTACAGTTTATAACGCAGAGCCGTGAAAATAAAATAAAAAATTTCCCCTCAAAATTATTTTTTAGCCCCCAGTTTTGTATTTTCTCGAGGGTAAAAGGAGAAATTGGACCCCAAAAGTTGTTGTCCAATTTGTCCTGAGTGCGTTGATACCCCATATGTGGGGTGAACCAGCGTTTGGGCGCATGGGAGGGCTCGGAAGGGAAGGAGCGCCATTTGGAATGCAGACTTAAATGGAATGGTCTGCAGGCGTCACATTGCGTTTGCAGAGCCCCTAATATACCTAAACAGTAGAAACCCCCACAAGTGACCCCATGTTGGAAACTAGACCCCCCCACGAACTTATCTAGATGTGTTGTGAGAACTTTGAGCCCCCAAGTGTTTCACTACAGTTTATAACGCAGAGCCGTGAAAATAAAAAATCTCTTTTTTTCCCACAAAAATTATTTTTTAGCCCCCAGTTTTGTATTTTCCCAAGGGTAACAGGAGAAATTGGACCCCAAAAGTTGTTGTCCAATTTGTCCTGAGTACGCTGATACCCCATATGTTGGGGTAAACTCCTGTTTGGGCACACGGGAGAGCTCGGAAGGGAAGGAGCACTGTTTTACTTTTTCAATGCAGAATTGGATGGAATTGAGATCGGTCGCCATGTCGCGTTTGGAGATCCCCCTGATGTGCCTAAATAGTGGAAACCCCCCAATTATAACTGAAACCCTAATCCAAACACACCCCTAACCCTAATCCCAACGGTAACCCTAACCACACCTCTAACCCAGACACACCCCTAATCCTAATCCCAATCGCAAATGTAATCCAAACCCTAACCCTAACTTTAGCCCCAACCCTAACTGTAGCCTTAACCCTAACCCTAGCCCTTACCCTAGCCCTAACCCTAGCCCCAACCCTAACCCTAGCCCTAACCCTAACCCTAGTCCCAACCCTAACCCTAGCCCTAACCCTAGCCCTAACCCTAGCCCTAACCCTAGCCCTAACCCTAGCCCTAACCCTAACCCTAGCCCTAACCCTAGCCCTAACCCTAGCCCTAATCCTAGCCCTAACCCTAGCCCTAGCCCTAACCCTAGCCCTAACCCTAGCCCTAACCCTAGCCCTAACCCTAGCCCTAACCCTAGCACTAACCCTAACCCTAACCCTAGCCCTAACCCTAATGGGAAAATGGAAATAAATACATTTTTTTCATTTACTTTTATAGCGGGTTTTTTAGCGGATTTTTATGATTGGCAGCCGTCACACACTGAAAGACGCTTTTTATTGCAAAAAATATTTTTTGCGTTACCACATTTTGAGAGCTATAATTTTTCCATATTTGAGTCCACAGAGTCATGTGAGGTCTTGTTTTTTGCGGGACGAGTTGACGTTTTTATTGGTAACATTTTCGGGCACTTGACATTTTTTGATCGCTTTTTATTCCGATTTTTGTGAGGCAGAATGACCAAAAACCAGCTATTCATGAATTTCTTTTGGGGGAGGCGTTTATACCGTTCCGCGTTTGGTAAAATTGATAAAGCAGTTTTAATCTTCGGTTCAGTACGATTACAGCGACACCTCATTTGTATCATTTTTTTATGTTTTGGCGCTTTTATACGATAAAAACTATTTTATAGAAAAAAATAATTATTTTTGCATCGCTTTATTCTGAGGACTATAACTTTTTTATTTTTTTGCTGTTGTCGCTGTATGGTGGCTCGTTTTTTGCGGGACAAGATGACGCTTTCAGCGGTACCATGGTTATTTATATCCGTCTTTTTGATCGCGTGTTATTCCACTTTATGTTTGGCGGTATGATAATAAAGCGTTGTTTTTTGCCTCGTTTTTTTTTTTTTTTTCTTACGGTGTTTACTGAAGGGGTTAACTAGTGGGCCAGTTTTATAGGTCGGGTCGTTACGGACGCGGAGATACTAAATATGTGTACTTTTATTGTTTTGTTTTTTTTATTTAGATAAAGAAATGTATTTATGGGAATATTTTTTTTTTTTTTTTCATTATTTAGGATTTTTTTTTTTTTTTTTTTTTTTTTTTTACACACTTGGAAATTTTTTTTTTTACTTTTTTACTTTGCCCCAGGGGGGGACAATACAGATCGGTGATCTGCCAGTTTGCACAGCACTCTGACAGATCACCGATCTGTCTGAGAGCAGTGCAGCGTTACCAAGTGCCTGCTCTGAGCAGGCACTTGGTAAGCCACCTCCCTCCCTGCAGGACCCGGATCCGCGGCCATTTTGGATCCGGGACTTACTGCAGGGAGGGAGGTAGGAGACCCCCGGAGCAACGCGATCACATCGCGTTGCTGCGGGGGTCTCAGGGAAGCCCGCAGGGAGCCCCCTCCCTGCGCGATGCTTCCCTGCACCGCCGGCACATCGCGATCATCTTTGATCGCGGTGTGCCGGGGGTTAATGTGCCGGGGGCGGTCCGTGACCGCTCCTGGCACATAGTGCCGGATGTCAGCTGCGATAAGCAGCTGACACCCGGCCGCGATCGGCGGCGCTCCCCCCGTGAGCGCGGCCGATCGCGCTGGACGTAATATTCCGTCCTTGGGAATTAAGGCCCACCCCACATGGACGGAATATTACGTCCAATGGCAGAAAGGGGTTAACAAGTGAAATGCATGCTTAATTGAGTTGAGATCAGGTGACTGACTTGGCCATTCAAGAATATTCCACTTCTTTGCTTTAATAAACTCCTGGGTTGCTTTGGCTTTTTGTTTTGGGTCATTGTCCATCTGTAGTATGAAACGATGACCAATCAGTTTGGCTGCATTTGGCTGGATCTGAGCACACACTATGTCTCTGAATACCTCAGAATTCATTCGGCTGCTTCTGTCCTGTGTCACATCATCAATAAACTCTAGTGACCCAGTGCCACTGGCAGCCATGCATGCCCAAGCCATCACACTGCCTCTGCCGTGTTTTACAGATGATGTGGTATGCTTTGCATCATGAGCTGTACCAAGCCTTTGCCATACTTTTCTCTTTCCATCATTCTGGTAGAGGTTGATCTTGGTTTCATCTGTCCAAAGAATGTTCTTCCAGAACTGTGCTGGCTTTTTTAGATGCTTTTTAGCAAAGTCCAGTCTAGCCTTTTTAACCTTGATGCTTATGAGTGGCTTGCACCGTGCAGTGAACCCTCTGTATTTACTTTCATGCAGTCTTCTCTTTATGGTAGATTTGGATATTGATACGCCTACCTCCTGAAGAGTGTTGTTCACTTGGTTGGCTGTTGTGAAGGTAACATAGTAACATAGTTAGTAAGGCCGAAAAAAGACATTTGTCCATCCAGTTCAGCCTATATTCCATCATAATAAATACCCAGATCTACGTCCTTCTACAGAACCTAATAATTGTATGATACAATATTGTTCTGCTCCAGGAAGACATCCAGGCCTCTCTTGAACCCCTCGACTGAGTTCGCCATCACCACCTCCTCAGGCAAGCAATTCCAGATTCTCACTGCCCTAACAGTAAAGAATCCTCTTCTATGTTGGTGGAAAAACCTTCTCTCCTCCAGACGCAAAGAATGCCCCCTTGTGCCCGTCACCTTCCTTGGTATAAACAGATCCTCAGCGAGATATTTGTATTGTCCCCTTATATACTTATACATGGTTATTAGATCGCCCCTCAGTCGTCTTTTTTCTAGACTAAATAATCCTAATTTCGCTAATCTATCTGGGTATTGTAGTTCTCCCATCCCCTTTATTAATTTTGTTGCCCTCCTTTGTACTCTCTCTAGTTCCATTATATCCTTCCTGAGCACCGGTGCCCAAAACTGGACACAGTACTCCATGTGCGGTCTAACTAGGGATTTGTACAGAGGCAGTATAATGCTCTCATCATGTGTATCCAGACCTCTTTTAATGCACCCCATGATCCTGTTTGCCTTGGCAGCTGCTGCCTGGCACTGGCTGCTCCAGGTAAGTTTATCATTAACTAGGATCCCCAAGTCCTTCTCCCTGTCAGATTTACCCAGTGGTTTCCCGTTCAGTGTGTAATGGTGATATTGATTCCCTCTTCCCATGTGTATAACCTTACATTTATCATTGTTAAACCTCATCTGCCACCTTTCAGCCCAAGTTTCCAACTTATCCAGATCCATCTGTAGCAGAATACTATCTTCTCTTGTATTAACTGCTTTACATAGTTTTGTATCATCTGCAAATATCGATATTTTACTGTGTAAACCTTTTACCAGATCATTAATGAATATGTTGAAGAGAACAGGTCCCAATACTGACCCCTGCGGTACCCCACTGGTCACAGCGACCCAGTTAGAGACTATACCATTTATAACCACCCTCTGCTTTCTATCACTAAGCCAGTTACTAACCCATTTACACACATGTTCCCCCAGACCAAGCATTCTCATTTTGTGTACCAACCTCTTGTGCGGCACGGTATCAAACGCTTTGGAAAAATCGAGATATACCACGTCCAATGACTCACCGTGGTCCAGCCTATAGCTTACCTCTTCATAAAAACTGATTAGATTGGTTTGACAGGAGCGATTTCTCATAAACCCATGCTGATATGGAGTTAAACAGTTATTCTCATTGAGATAATCCAGAATAACATCCCTCAGAAACCCTTCAAATATTTTACCAACAATAGAGGTTAGACTTACTGGCCTATAATTTCCAGGTTCACTTTTAGAGCCCTTTTTGAATATTGGCACCACATTTGCTATGCGCCAGTCCTGCGGAACAGACCCTGTCGCTATAGAGTCCCTAAAAATAAGAAATAATGGTTTATCTATTACATTACTTAGTTCTCTTAGTACTCGTGGGTGTATGCCATCCGGACCCGGAGATTTATCTATTTTAATCTTATTTAGCCGGTTTCGCACCTCTTCTTGGGTTAGATTGGTGACCCTTAATATAGGGTTTTCATTGTTTCTTGGGATTTCACCTAGCATTTCATTTTCCACCGTGAATACCGTGGAGAAGAAGGTGTTTAATATGTTAGCTTTTTCCTCGTCATCTACAACCATTCTTTCCTCACTATTTTTTAAGGGGCCTACATTTTCAGTTTTTATTCTTTTACTATTGATATAGTTGAAGAACAGTTTGGGATTAGTTTTACTCTCCTTAGCAATGTGCTTCTCTGTTTCCTTTTTGGCAGCTTTAATTAGTTTTTTAGATAAAGTATTTTTCTCCCTATAGTTTTTTAGAGCTTCAATGGTGCCATCCTGCTTTAGTAGTGCAAATGCTTTCTTTTTACTGTTAATTGCCTGTCTTACTTCTTTGTTTAGCCACATTGGGTTTTTCCTATTTCTAGTCCTTTTATTCCCACAAGGTATAAACCGCTTACACTGCCTATTTAGGATGTTCTTAAACATTTCCCATTTATTATCTGTATTCTTATTTCTGAGGATATTGTCCCAGTCTACCAGATTAAGGGCATCTCTAAGCTGTTCAAACTTTGCCTTCCTAAAGTTCAATGTTTTTGTGACTCCCTGACAAGTCCCCCTAGTGAAAGACAGGTGAAACTGCACAATATTGTGGTCGCTATTTCCTAAATGCCCGACCACCTGCAGATTTGTTATTCTGTCAGGTCTATTAGATAGTATTAGGTCTAAAAGTGCTGCTCCTCTGGTTGGATTCTGCACCAATTGTGAAAGATAATTTTTCTTGGTTATTAGCAGAAACCTGTTGCCTTTATGGGTTTCACAGGTTTCTGTTTCCCAGTTAATATCCGGGTAGTTAAAGTCCCCCATAACCAGGACCTCATTATGGGTTGCAGCTTCATCTATCTGCTTTAGAAGTAGACTTTCCATGCTTTCTGTTATATTTGGGGGTTTGTAACAGACCCCAATGAGAATTTTGTTACCATTTTTCCCTCCATGAATTTCAACCCATATGGACTCGACATCCTCATTCCCTTCGCTAATATCCTCCCTTAAAGTGGACTTTAGACAAGACTTTACATAGAGACAAACCCCTCCTCCTCTCCGATTTTTACGATCCTTTCTAAACAGACTGTAACCCTGTAAGTTGACTGCCCAGTCATATCTTTCATCTAACCATGTCTCGGTTATTCCCACTATGTCAAAGTTACCTGTAGATATTTCTGCTTCTAGTTCTTCCATCTTGTTTGTCAGGCTTCTGGCGTTTGCGAGCATGCAGTTTAGAGGATTTTGTTTTGTTCCAATCTCCTCCCTGTGGATTGTTTTAGAAATGTTCTTACCTCCCTTCAGAGTATGTTTTCCTGGGTCGTCTTTGTTCGAGTCTAATGTTTTTCTTCCCGTCCCCTCTTCTTCTAGTTTAACGCCCTCCTGGTGAGTGTAGCGAGTCTTCTGGCGAATGTGTGTTTCCCAGGTTTGTTGAGGTGTAGTCCGTCTCTGGCGAGGAGTCCATCATACCAGTAATTCACACCGTGGTCCAGGAATCCGAATCCTTGTTGTCTGCACCATCGTCTTAGCCAGTTGTTTGCATCAAGGATCCTGTTCCATCTCCTGGTGCCATGCCCGTCTACTGGAAGGATAGAAGAAAAAACTACCTGTGCATCCAGTTCCTTTACTTTCTTCCCCAACTCTTCAAAGTCCTTGCAGATTGTCGGTAGGTCCTTCCTTGCCGTGTCATTGGTGCCAACATGTATCAGAAGAAATGGGTGGACGTCCTTGGAGCTGAAGAGCTTTGGTATCCTATCGGTCACATCCTTGATCATCGCACCTGGAAGGCAGCATACTTCTCTTGCAGTTATGTCCGGTCTGCAGATGGCTGCTTCTGTGCCTCTCAGTAGTGAGTCTCCCACCACCACCACTCTTCGTTGCTTCTTGGCTGTACTTTTTGCTGTCACTTGTTGCTGTGTGCCCTTTTCTTTTTTGCTTGCTGGTATTGCTTCATTCTTAGGTGTGCCATCTTCATCCTCTACAAAGATTTGATATCGGTTCTTCAGTTGTGTGGTTGGTGATTTCTCCATGGTCTTCTTGCTTCTTTTGGTCACATGCTTCCACTCATCTGCTTTTGGAGGTTCTCTGACACTTTTTGCACCTTCTGTGACCAGTAGAGATGCTTCTGTTCTGTCTAGAAAGTCTTCATTCTCTTTGATGAGTTTCAAAGTTGCTATTCTTTCTTCCAGACCCCGCACCTTTTCTTCTAAAAGGGCCACTAGTCTACACTTCTGACAGGTGAAATTGGATTCTTCTTCTGGTCGATCTGTGAACATGTAGCACATGCTGCAGCTCACCATGTAGGTTGTCACATCTGCCATGTTGCTCCTAGATCCTGCTGACTTGCTGTGTGTTTTCCTTCTTGTGTAATCTACTCAGCCAAGCTGCTGGTCCCGGCTGTACCCAACGATCTTCTAGCTTAGGGAGACTTCGCTTCTCCCAGAAGGCACCTGGAATATGCAAATTAGCCTCCTGAAGCTTGAATCCCTGGTTTGGTGATGCTTTCGAAGCAGCTGGTCCCGGCTGTACCCAACGATCTTCTAGCTTAGGGAGACTTCGCTTCTCCCAGAAGGCACCTGGAATATGCAAATTAGCCTCCAGAAGCTTGAATCCCTGGTTTGGTGATGCTTTCGAAGCAGCTGGTCCCGGCTGTACCCAACGATCTTCTAGCTTAGGGAGACTTCGCTTCTCCCAGAAGGCACCTGGAATATGCAAATTAGCCTCCTGAAGCTTGAATCCCTGGTTTGGTGATGCTTTCGAAGCAGCTGGTCCCGGCTGTACCCAACGATCTTCTAGCTTAGGGAGACTTCGCTTCTCCCAGAAGGCACCTGGAATATGCAAATTAGCCTCCTGAAGCTTGAATCCCTGGTTTGGTGATGCTTTCGAAGCAGCTGGTCCCGGCTGTACCCAACGATCTTCTAGCTTAGGGAGACTTCGCTTCTCCCAGAAGGCACCTGGAATATGCAAATTAGCCTCCTGAAGCTTGAATCCCTGGTTTGGTGATGCTTTCGAAGCAGCTGGTCCCGGCTGTACCCAACGATCTTCTAGCTTAGGGAGACTTCGCTTCTCCCAGAAGGCACCTGGAATATGCAAATTAGCCTCCTGAAGCTTGAATCCCTGGTTTGGTGATGCTTTCGAAGCAGCTGGTCCCGGCTGTACCCAACGATCTTCTAGCTTAGGGAGACTTCGCTTCTCCCAGAAGGCACCTGGAATATGCAAATTAGCCTCCTGAAGCTTGAATCCCTGGTTTCATGGTGTTTCTCTTCACCATGGAGATTATTCTGCGATCATCCACCACTGTTGTCTTCCGTGGGAGCCCAGGTCTTTTTGCATTGATGAGTTCACCAGTGCTTTCTTTATTCTCAGGATGTACCATACTGTAGATTTTGCCACTCCTAATATTGTAGCAATTTCTCGGATGTTTTTTTTTTCTGTTTTCACAGCTTAAGAATGGCTTGTTTCACATGCATGGAGAGCTCCTTTGACCACATGTTTACTTCACAGCAAAACCTTCCAAATGCAAGCACCACACCTCAAATCAACTCCAAGCCTTTTATCTGCTTAATTGGGAATGACATAACGAAGGGATTGCCCATACCTGTCCATGAAATAGCCTTGCAGTCAATTGTCCAATTACTTTTGGTCCCTTTAAAAACAGGGTGGCACATGTTAAAGGGACTCTGTCACCTGAATTTGGCGGGACTGGTTTTGGGTCATATGGGTGGAGTTTTCGGGTGTTTGATTCACCCTTTCCTTACCCGCTGGCTGCATGCTGGCTGCAATATTGGATTGAAGTTCATTCTCTGTCCTCCATAGTACACGCCTGCGCAAGGAAAGATTGCCTTGTGCAGGCGTGTACTACGGAGGACAGAGAATGAACTTAAATCCAATATTGCAGCCGGCAGCAGCCAGCGGGTAAGGAAAGGGTGAATCAAACACCCGAAAACTCCACCCATATGACCCAAAACCAGTCCCGCCAAATTCAGGTGACAGAGTCCCTTTAAGGAGCTGAAACTCCTAAACCCTTCATCCAATTTTAATGTGGATACCCTCAAATGAAAGCTGAAAGTCTGAACTTCAACTGCATCTGAATTGTTTTGTTTAAAATTCATTGTGGTAATGTCTATAACCAAAATTAGAAAAATGTTGTCTCTGTCCAAATATATATGGACCTAACTGTATGTTGCAGCGACTGTGGCAGCACCAACAAGCCCTGGTGCAATACGTTATGGCGTATAGCCTGGGCCAACGAGATGCAGAGGTGGGGCAAATCACACTGCAGGAGTGGTCTCAGATCAGGGACCTATGCACCCTTCTGCACAGTTTTGAAATAGCGACGAAGATGTTTAGTGCTGACGATGCCATTATCAGCATGACTATTCTGGTGATTTACATGCTGGAGCACACCTTAAACAGTATTCGGAGTCAGGTGGTGGGACAAGAGCAGGAGGAGGAGGAGCAGGAGGAGTCATATGCGGAAGGGATAATATCTCCAAGGTCCAGATGGTCGGCTGCACCAAGGCGGCTGGCATTGGAGGGTGGGGGAGAGGGATTACCGAGGGCACATGGTAGCAGCCAAACTGTTGAGGAAGGTGCAGAAGCTGAGGAAGAAGTGAAGGACAAACTGGCGCTGGGCACGGAAGACTCATCAGATGAGGGAGACCTTGATCAAATTTCTGTTGTGCGAGGTTGGGGGGAGAGAAGCATGATTCTCACCTCTCCGCCACCAAGACAACAAGGACTTGGTCCTCCTGGATGCACAAGACACATGAGTGCCTTCTTGCTGCACTACCTGCAACATGACCCTCAGATTGTCAGAATCCGAAGTAATGCCGACTACTGGATTGCTACACTCTTAGATCCCCGGTACAAAAGTAAATTTGGTGAAATAATTCCTGCCATAGAAAGGGATTCACGCATGCAGGAGTATCAGCACAGACTGTTACAGAATCTTACATGTGCTTTTCCACAAAACACCAGTGGTGCACGTAGTGAATCTCTGAGTTCTAACTTGCCAACCGTGGGACTGTCGAGTCATTACTCAAACCGTAACAGTAACATCGTATCTGGTGGTAACAGCAATTTTTTTACAATCGTTTCAAGCATTTTTTAGACCATCCTTTGCAAGGCTCCAGGAGACAAGAAGTCTGACGCATAGACAATGCCTAGAGAGGATGGTACAGGAGTATCTCCAAGTTAACATCGATGCCATGACTCTGGAACTGGACCCTTGCTCATTTTGGGCTTTCAATCAGGAAAAATGGCCTGAGCTTGCCACTCACGCCTTGGTGATCTTGTCGTGCCCCGCAGCCAGCGTTCTCTCTGAACGTGTGTTCAGCGCTGCTGTTGGTGTGCTGACAGATAAGCGCACACGGCTGTACAATGACAATGTAGACAGACTAATGGATCGCCCCCAGATGCAGGGCCGCGGGTTACTCGGTACCGGTCCTCTCTGTCTCGGTTCTGGGGATGTCACGGTGGCTGGACCCGGTCCGAGACCCTGCTAAGGGGTGTCCAATGAAATGTGATAGGAGTCTGTCAAGGTTTCGTGACACCACCTGTGGTGTTTGGTCTGGGTCACCGATGCTGCTTGGGGTCCACTGGGGTGATGTGATGGCAGCTAGATGGTGAACCTTCCCACAGGTGAAGTATGTCTCCAAGGCTTCCCAGTAAGGTGGATGGTGATGGTGTGAG
This sequence comes from Ranitomeya imitator, assembly GCF_032444005.1. Classification (NCBI taxonomy): domain Eukaryota; kingdom Metazoa; phylum Chordata; class Amphibia; order Anura; family Dendrobatidae; genus Ranitomeya; species Ranitomeya imitator. The sequence continues at coordinate 329,038,625 of NC_091283.1, read as the reverse complement.
GTGCAGGCAATGACGAGGACACAGGGTTGCAGTCTCATTACCTGTTCCACCTTGCAGACATGCGCACTGGGAGGATGTGTTGGAGTAATGTGTATCCTCAGAGCGCTGGTAGAATTTAAAGGAAAATGAAGCGGTGGATGCGTGATCCAATGGACAAATGGTGCACTTGCTTAGTAGAGGCGGTTCTGTGAAGGAAGACATAAATATGTTAATAAATATGGCAACATATTAACATGTTACAGTAATGCTGAGCAAATTAAGTATATGAACAGACATGCAAGGTCCTTTCTGTTAAAGATACGACAAATATCGATATTTGCAGATGATACAAAACTATGTAAAGCAGTTAATACAAGAGAAGATAGTATTCTGCTACAGATGGATCTGGATAAGTTGGAAACTTGGGCTGAAAGGTGGCAGATGAGGTTTAACAATGATAAATGTAAGGTTATACACATGGGAAGAAGGAATCAATGTCACCATTACACACTGAATGGGAAACCACTGGGTAAATCTGACAGGGAGAAGGACTTGGGGATCCTAGTTAATGATAAACTTACCTGGAGCAGCCAGTGCCAGGCAGCAGCTGCTAAGGCAAACAGGATCATGGGGTGCATTAAAAGAGGTCTGGATACACATGATGAGAGCATTATACTGCCTCTGTACAAATCCCTAGTTAGACCGCACATGGAGTACTGTGTCCAGTTTTGGGCACCGGTGCTCAGGAAGGATATCATGGAACTAGAGAGAGTACAAAGGAGGGCAACAAAATTAATAAAGGGGATGGGAGAACTACAATACCCAGATAGATTAGCGAAATTAGGATTATTTAGTCTAGAAAAAAGACGACTGAGTGGCGATCTAATAACCATGTATAAGTATATAAGGGGACAATACAAATATCTCGCTGAGGATCTGTTTATACCAAGGAAGGTGACGGGCACAAGGGGGCATTCTTTGCGTCTGGAGGAGAGAAGGTTTTTCCACCAACATAGAAGAGGATTCTTTACTGTTAGGGCAGTGAGAATCTGGAATTGCTTGCCTGAGGAGGTGGTGATGGCGAACTCAGTTGAGGGGTTCAAGAGAGGCCTGGATGTCTTCCTGGAGCAGAACAATATTGTATCATACAATTAGGTTCTGTAGAAGGACGTAGATCTGGGGATTTATTATGATGGAATATAGGCTGGACTGGATGGACAAATGTCTTTTTTCGGCCTTACTATGTTACTATGTTACTATGTTACGGTAAAAATGACTGGATATCGTATTCCCTGTTTAAGCCTTGTGGGGCTAGAGTTTGGAGTTCATGTATCCCCACCTCTGCGTGGTTGTGCCACTGTGTCGATCACTTGAAATTTAAGTTGTGCTATGGTGTGACCATGGCTTATGAAGTGGTTGGGGATGGGTAATAAGAGATTTTTACACCTAATTGTCGATTTGTGCTTTGATATGCGGTCTCGTACTGACTGTGTGGTTTCCCCCACATAGCCGAGACCGCACGGACATTTTATCAGGTATATCACGAAGGCTGAATCGCATGTGTAATATCCCTTGACTGTGTATTCTTTGCCCGTGAGTGGATGATGGAAAATCCCGCCCCGTTGTACGTTATTGCATTGTGTACACCTCAGACAGGGAAAAGTGCCAAATTTCGGATTCATCAGAAACCGTTGTTTCGGTGTCTGTGAAAGGACCTATGTCAGCCTTGACCAGTCTGTCTCTGATATTGCGTGGTCTCCTGAAGCAGGGGAGAAAGGGGCTATTGAATTCTTTTATCTGTGGATGTGCTGTCCCTAGGATATGCCAATGTCGCCGTATTGATTTATGTAATAAATAGGCCATAGGATGGTAGCTATGGACAAAGGGAATACGGTTCTCCTGCTTGGGCCTAGGATAAGTGGCAGTGGTGGTTTCAATGTGGTTTAGGACATGGGGGGATAGCCCCTCTCTGCAAATTTAGAACGCATCTCGTCTAGACGTTGTATGCGTAGGTCTTGCCTGGAGACAATTCTTTGTACTCTCTTGTACTGTGACTTTGGTATAGAGTCTTTCATCCTAGTTGGATGGAAGCTGTGGTAGTGCAACAGACTATTCCTATCTGTGGGTTTGGAATAAATGTCTGTATAATTCACCTTTGTCATTCTTCACCACCAGGGTGTCCAGGAAGTTGACCTGTTCTAGACTGTGCATCATAGTGAAGTCTAAACCCGGCCACGAAGTTTTAAAAAAAATTGAAGAACGTTTCTAGAGTGTCAAGTGGGCCTGTTATGATCCGGTGACCTTGGAGCAGCATGAAAACTTTCACTGGAGTAGGTCGTAACTATACTGACCGCAAATCCTGATCTTAACACCGCAACTAGAAGTAGCCGTGGGGTGTACCTAACAAACCCTAGACACCTCGTCACAGCCGGAGGACTAAATACCCCTAAAGATGGAAATAGGAATACTACCTTGCCTCAGAGCAGAACCCCAAAGGATAGGCAGCCCCCCACAAATATTGGCTGTGAGTAGGAGAGGAAAGACACACACAGTCAGAAAACAGCATTTAGCACAAGAGGCCACTCTAGCTAAAATAGGAAAGGATAGGAGTTCTGTGCGGTCAGTATTAAAACCCTTCCAAAAATATCCACAGCAGATTATACAAAAATTCCTCCATTTAACTAAAGACGTGGAACGTATATCTGCAACTCCAGAGACTACTAAACTCAGAGCAGGAATACAATCAAAAAACAAGCACACAGCTTGTGTGCCATAGAAAAAAAACAGACACTTATCTTTGCTGAATTGGCAGCTAAGCAGGAGAAGCCAGAAAGGGATCCAACACTTCCCAAGAAACATTGACAACTGGCAAGGACTAATGAGTCCTGCAAACCTAAATACCCCAGTCAGAACTGCAATCAGTAGATACACCTGTCCAGGACTGCAGCTCAGAGACAACTGCATTACCACCTACAACCACTGGAGGGAGCCCAAAAGCAGAATTCACAACATGCGCCGTCCCAAATGCAGAAAATGTCATCAATGTACCTCTTCCACAGTATGATATGTGTGCGGAAGAGGTCATTGGTGTATATAGTACTGTCCTCGTAATCCGCCGTCAGAATTTTCTCTATGTACATGGAGATAGGTGACAAGATAGATTGTGTGGAAGCGACAATGGGTCTCCCAGGTGGGTGATCCAACAGTTTGTGGATCTTAGGGAGTACATAAAAGACAGGAGTAATTGGATGCTGTTTCGTTAAGTACTCACATGTTTTTTGGTCCAAGACACCCAGGTTGATGTATTTATTGAGTGTATTTTGAATTATATCCTTCACCGTGTTGGTAGGATCCCTCTGTAAAGGTATGTAGATGGAGGTGTCCCCTAATTGGCGAAAAACTTCGCTCATGTAGGATGTTCTATCCGTTACTACAATGGAACCCCCCTGTGCCACTGTGTCGATCACTTGAAATTTAAGTTGTGCTATGGTGTGACCATGGCTTATGAAGTGGTTGGGGATGGGTAATAAGAGAATAACCCGCTCACAGGTATTGCCCCCCTCGTCATCAATATTTCGTCTAAATCCCTGAGTATAGCTGAAGATCAGATCCTTCAGAAGGGTCTGTCGTTCTGTCCAAGCTACAGACTCAATACCTTCAATCTAGAAATGGACCTACAGAGGTTCTATAGATCACTGAGACTGAAATTACATTTTTCAGAACCAGACAGAATTAGTCCACCAGAGACTATTCTAGAAGGGAATCTCCTCACATCCAAAAGTCTGGGCCTGAGGGTTCCCAGCAACTATAGACCTCCCACAGGGTCACATGCACTTGAGGCATTTATTTCATTTGTCCAAAGCTCATTTCAGAAACCCAGGAATGATTTAGACAAAGGTAGACTACATGCCCCCTCCAACCTTACCCCCCTAGACCAACAGGCTTTAAAGGGAACCTGTCACCTGAATTTGGCGGGACAGGTTTGTGGTCATATGGGCGGGGTTTTCGGGCCTTTGATTCACCCTTTCCTTACCCGCTGGCTGCATGCTGGCTGCAATATTGGGTTGAAGTTCATGCTGTGTCCTCCGTAGTACACGCCTGCGCAAGGAAATCTTGCCTTGTGCAGGTGTGTACTACGGAGGACAGAGAATGAACTTCAACCCAATATTGCGGCCAGCATGCAGCCAGCGGGTAAGGAAAGGGTGAATCAAAGGCCCGAAAACCCCGCCCATATGACCACAAACCTGTCCCGCCAAATTCAGGTGACAGGTTCCCTTTAAAGACACTCGAGACAAAAAAAGATTTGATCATAAAGCCAGCAGACAAGGGGGGTTCCTGTTATGTTTGCTAATGACAGGTGTTATGAAGGCAATCCAGAAACACAGTGTGCTTAGCGATCAGAGCGCACACAGTGATCTGACAAATACCCAAAAATACAAGAATGAGCTCTGAGACGTGGAAACTCTGTAGACTGCACACCTGATCCTATCCTAAACACAACTAAAAGCGGCTGTGGATTGCGCCTAACAACTACCTAGGCAACTCGGCACAGCCTAAGAAACTAGCTAGCCTGAAGATAGAAAAATAGGCCTGACTTGCCCCAGAGAAATTCCCCAAAGGAAAAGGCAGCCCCCCACATATAATGACTGTGAGTAAGATGAAAAGACAAAACGTAGGGATAAAATAGATTCAGCAAAGTGGGGCCCGATATTCTAGGACAGAGCGAGGACAGTAAAGCGAACTTTGCAGTCTACAAAAAACCCTAAAGCAAAACCACGCAAAGGGGGCAAAAAAAACCACCGTGCCGAACTAACGGCACGGCGGTACACCCTTTGCGTCTCAGAGCTTCCAGCAAAACAAAAGACAAGCTGGACAGAAAAAAAGCAACAAAAAAGCAAAAAGCACTTAGCTATACAGAGCAGCAGGTCACAGGAACAATCAGGAGAAGCTCAGATCCAACACTGAAACATTGACAAGGAGCAAGGATAGCAGCATCAGGCGGAGTTAAGTAATGAAGCAGTTAACGAGCTCACCAGAACACCTGAGGGAGGAAGCTCAGAAGCTGCAGTACCACTTGTGACCACAGGAGTGAATTCAGCCACAGAATTCACAACAGGTTCCATTGTTGTAATGGATAGAACATCCTACATGAGCGAAGTTTTTCGCCAATTAGGGGACACCTCCATCTACATACCTTTACAGAGGGATCCTACCAACACGGTGAAGGATATAATTCAAAATACACTCAATAAGTACATCAAACTGGGTGTCTTGGACCAAAAAACATGCGAGTACTTAACAAAACAGCATCCAATTACTCCTGTCTTTTATGTACTCCCTAAGATCCACAAACGGTTGGATCACCCACCTGGGAGACCCATTATCGCTTCCACACAATCTATCTTGTCACCTATCTCCATGTACATAGAGAAAATTCTGACACCTCTCATTAAACAAACCACCTCCTTTCTACTAGACACAGGAGCTTTCCTATGCCTCATTGACAACATAAACACCATCCCTAAGGAAGCATTTCTAGTGACATTTGACGTCAAAGATTTATACACTTCCATACCTCATTCAGAAGGAATAGAATCAGTCAGGAAACTACTCAGAACTTCCAACAGAACCCCAGAGCAGGTGGATTTGGTGTGTGATTTACTCACCACAATACTCACGCAGAATTTTTTTCTCTTTGAGGACAAATTCTACATGCAGATACGGGGCACAGCAATGGGGTCTAACGCTGCGCCCCCTTATGCAAACAGTTACATGGCGGATTACAACGACAGTACTATATACACCAATGAACTCTTCTGCACACATGTCATACTGTGGAAGAGGTACATTGATGACATTTTCTGCATTTGGGACGGCCCACTTGACACTCTAGAAATGTTCTTCAATTTTTTGAAAACTTCATGGCCGGGTTTAGACTTCACTATGATGCACAGTCTAGAACAGGTCAACTTCCTGGACACCCTGGTGGTGAAGAATGACAAAGGTGAATTATACAGACATTTATTCCAAACCCACAGATAGGAATAGTCTGTTGCACTACCAAAGCTTCCATCCAACTAGGATGAAAGACTCTATACCAAAGTCACAGTACAAGAGAGTACAAAGAATTGTCTCCAGGCAAGACCTACGCATGCAACGTCTAGACGAGATGCGTTCTAAATTTGCAGAGAGGGGCTATCCCCCCCATGTCCTAAAGCACATTGAAACCACCACTGCCACTTTTCCTAGGCCCAAGCAGGAGAACCGTATTCCCTTTGTCCATAGCTACCATCCTATGGCCTATTTATTACATAAATCAATACGGCAACATTGGCATATCCTAGGGACAGCACATCCACAGATAAAAGAATTCCACAGCCCCTTTCTCCCCTGCTTCAGGAGACTACGCAATATCAGAGACAGACTGGTCAAGGCTGACATAGGTCCCTCACAGACACCGAAACAACGGTTTTTGATGAATCCGAAATTTGGCACTTTCCCCTGTCTGAGGTGTACACAATGCAATAACGTACAACGGGGCGGGATCTTCCATCATCCACTCACGGGCAAAGAATACACAGTCAAGGGATATTACACATGCGATTCAGCCTTTGTGATATACCTGATAAAATGTCCGTGCGGTCTCGGCTATGTGGGGGAAACCACACAGTCAGTACAAGACCGCATATCAAAGCACAAATCGACAATTAGGTGTAAAAATCTCTTATTACCCATCCCCAACCACTTCATAAGCCATGGTCACACCATAGCACAACTTAAATTTCAAGTGATCGACACAGTGGCACAACCACGCAGAGGAGGGGATAGAATTCGCCTCCTGAAGAGGCGGGAAGCCTATTGGATACATGAACTCCAAACTCTAGCCCCACAAGGCTTAAACAGGGAATACGATATCCAGTCATTTTTACCGTAGCCAATGACATTGTCTGTATCTGTAACAGAAAGGACCTTGCATGTCTGTTCATATACTTAATTTGCTCAGCATTACTGTAACATGTAATATGTTGCCATATTTATTAACATATTTAGGTCTACCTTCACAGAACCGCCTCTACTAAAGCAAGTGCACCATTTGTCCGTAGGATCACGCATCCACTGCTTCATTTTCCTTTAAATTCCACCAGCACTCTGAGGATACACATTACTCCAACACATCCTCCCAGTGCGCATGTCTGCAAGGTGGAACACACACCCGGACTTAGCTCCACCTCTCTAGGTCATAGTGGAACGCACACACATCACAGGACTCATGGCGTCACTTCCGGGATAGGACTTCCGGCCGCGCACTGCTACGGGCACCTAGCATATAAGGCACAGCGGCTGGGCACTCAGACGCACTGGACAAGCGGTGGATACTGCGTCCATGGTCCGCATACACCAGCCCACCTTCACTTCGGTAAGCCTTAATGATCCTATGCTTAGCCCAGCCGGCACCCCACCGCTCCTGTCAGCTAATTAACCACACCGCTTTCCTTTGTTCTACAGCGGTCTGCCCCCTTTTATCCCTTAGGAGCCATTCAAAGCAACAGGGTATGTGTACATTCACTGTGTGTTTTGGCAGCACTTTCACTCTGATTCCAATCAGAAACGTACAACACGTTTTCCCTTCCTCTAGGACTCCCTGTCCATTCACTAACCCGGGGTACCCTCTTGATTAATAGAGTGAGGGTAGGTGCGGTTCTTATTCATATCTCTTGCCGGTTAACGTATTTAATTGTATACATTAATGTAATATCTTCATCTGGGCCTCAGCGCTGTTGATCCTCATGGCCTTGTATCCTCTGCTACTATGTTGCTATAAGTCTGATGTTTTGCTGCATGTGTCCATTGCCATAAAACCCCATGTAAACGACTATGTAACGACCCATTATATTGTAAATACCTTAGTTTTTATATTATATTTTGTTGTATTTTATTGCAGTACATTGATGAAGGTCTAGTGATTAGACCGAAACGTCTACTACTGTATGTACCTCATTAATAAACCCCTCTTCTTCACTGCATTTACGCATTGGTGTGTGCCAAGTTTATTGTCATAGAAATTGTGTATATGTCTGGTGAAAGCAGTACCCGGGTCATTGCAGATTTCAATGCAAGACACCCTATGCAAGAAAAGGGTCACCATTCCCATTTGATTTAGGTGTATCCATATAAATGGCCCAACTAAAAAAGTTTGCCTCATCACTGAACATAATGTTCTGTGTAAACTGAGGGTCCTATTCCAATTTTTGTCTTGCCCATTCTGCCAACAGTGGCGCGTTGCTGCACGCCGCAGGCTGTGATGAGGGGGTGTTCTGGTGTGTGGCGCTGCAAATAAAAATGGCTGCGGTGCTCTGTGGTGCGGGGAGCTCCGCCGATACTTTGTGAAAGCCCAGAGGCCCCTGCACATCCATTACTGCAATGCTGTGGCTTCCAGGAAAATGGCCGCCAGGGGCGGCGCATGCTCAGATTGAGATCTTGGCAATGAGATCTCGTCCCAAGATCTCAATCTGAGCATGCACCGCCCCGGCGGCCATTTTTCCAGAGGCCATGACATTGCAGTAATGGATATGTAGGAGGCTCTGGCCTTTCACAAAATGTCGGTGGAGCCCCCCCGCACCACAGCCATTTTCACTCACAGCGGCGCACATCTGAACATCCTCTCATCCCAACCATGTGGCCTGCAGCAATGTGCCACTCTTGCCTCTTTGATCAGCGATCCTGCTTCACCACAGCCACAACCCCGATAAGCAATGAGACGCATGGAATATAAGAGGAGCCAACCATTGTATTAGAAGTTTTGTTCCTATTGTTCGTCTCAAAATTTGGGGTGCGCCTTATAATCAGTTCCTTTCCAGTCTAGTTGCATCGTCATCAAGTTCTTGATCCATTTAGCTTTTTCTGCAACATGCTGGAACTCTCTATGGCAATGGTGGAGCAGGTGGCCAGTCAGATATATGGATTCTGGGAATGTCCAGGGCATCACAGAATGGTCTCATGTCGCTTGGATCTTTCAAAGTAAACAAAGTTCCATTTTTCTGGACCTGCAGCTGTAAGAGGCATCCCCAAGAGTACATCAGGCCATTTTCCTAAAGGGTGTCAAGTAGTGGTTTCAACGCCCTTCCTTTTGCAAGTGTTATTGAGGATAGACCTGTGAGCAATTTTATGTCCACAGTGTTGGCATAATCGCTTGTGTATTGATGCTTTCAGATATACTCCTTATCTGGATATTATTGTGATTTTCTTGGTTATCAACATTATTAAACAAACTGTTAATTTGCTGGCTGTGAAGATCCACTGATTGTTTATGAGCATTATGATGGCCCACACCTTGTATGACATCATCCTCTAATCTCTGTAACTTGTCAGTAAGCTATGACACGGAATGCGAGTTCTGACACCGCTGGAACAGAACCTTAATGGAAAGCAAGTGCGAGTGTTTTTATTTTAACAAGGCCAAACATGAGGAATGACAAAGGGTTGTACTAGCAGTGCATAATCCCTATAAGAAAATACAATTTTCGGTTAAAACATTTCCAACATTCTGAACATGAAAAAGGCTTCGCCTGTGTGTGACCTTTTGAAAGTTTATTAAGAGTTGATTTCCATGTAAAACATTTCCGACATTAAGAATATGAAAAACCTTTTCCCCTTTGTGAATTGTTTGGCGACTAAGAAGAGATGATTTCTTAACAAAACATTTCTGATATTCTAAACAATAAAAAGGCTTCTACACTGTGTGGGTTCTTTCGTGCATATCAAGGTTCGCTTTTCGGTTAAAACACTTCCCACATTCTGAACATGAAAAAGGCTTCTCCCCTGTGTGAGTTCTCTGGTGCATAACAAGATGCCATTTCTGGGTAAAACATTTCCTACATTCTGAACAAGAAAAAGGCTTCTCCCCTGTGTGGGTTCTCTGGTGCTTATCAAAATCTGATTTCTGATTAAAACATTTCCTACATTCTGAACATGAAAAAGGCTTCTCCCCTGTGTGAGTTCTCTGGTGCTTATTAAAATTCGATTTCTGATTAAAACATTTCCCACATTCTGAACATGAAAAAGGTTTCTCCCCTGTGTGAGTCATTTGGTGAATAACAAGACCCCATTTCTGGTTAAAACCTTTCCCACATTCTGAACATGAAAAAGGCTTAGCCCCTGTGTGAGTTCTCTGGTGTATAACAACATTTGATTTACGTTTAAAACATTTCCCACATTCTGAACATGAAAAGGGCTTCTCACCTGTGTGAATTCTCTGGTGTATAACACATTCTGATTTCTGGTTAAAACATTTGCCACATTCTGAACATGAAAAAAGCTTCTCCCCTGTGTGAATTTTCTGGTGCATGACAAGATTCCATTTCTGGGTAAAACATTTTCCACATTCAGAACATGAAAATGGCTTCTCCCCTGTGTGAATTCTCTGGTGCTTATCAAAATCTGATTTCCGATTAAAACATTTCCCACATTCTGAACATGAAAAAGACTTCTCTCCTGTGTGATTTCTCTGGTGCATTACAAGATTCCATTTCTGGGTAAAACATTTCCCACATTCAAAACATGAAAAAGGTTTCTCTCCTGTGTGGGTTCTCTGGTGCTTATCAAAATCTGATTTCTGATTAAAACATTTCCCACATTCTGAACATGAAAAAGACTTCTCTCCTGTGTGATTTCTCTGGTGCATAACAAGATTCCATTTCTGGTTAAAACATTTCCCACATTCTGAACAGCAAAAGGGCTTCTCCACTGTGTGAGTTCTCTGGTGTATAACAACATTTGATTTCCATTTAAAACATTTCCCACATTCTGAACATGAAAAGGGCTTCTCCTCTGTGTGAGTTCTCCGGTGGCTATCAAGATTCGCTTTACTGTTAAAACATTTCCCACATTCTGAACATGAAAAAGGCTTCTCCCCTGTGTGAGATCTTTGATGTGTAAAAAGAGATGATTTGTCTCGACAACATTTCCCACATTCTGAACATGGAAAAGGCTTCTCCCCTGAGTGAGTTCTCTGATGTATAACAACATTTGATTTCCGTTTAAAACATTTCCCACATTCTGAACATGGAAAAGGCTTCTCCCCTGTGTGAGTTCTATAGTGGCTATCAAGATGCGCTTTCTGGTTAAAACATTTCCCACACTTGGAACATGAAAATATATTCTTCGCTATGTGAATTTTTTGATTTTTCATAAAAGACTTTTCAACAGGAAATCTATTTCCACATTTTGAAACTGAAAAGGGCTTTTTTGCTTTAGGAGCAGTTCGTTTTTCAATGCTTAATTTGTGACTTTGATTTTCCCTAGAAGTCAGTAATGAATCAGAAGACAGGACCTGTTTCAAAGGATCAGATGACAGCTCTTTGCTGTGAAGTGATGATGGTATATCTGGAGAAATGGCATTCACTTTAATTGTATCCTGTGGAATCTCAAGATCATCTGATTTAAAAATTGAAGATGTCAGTTGTCCCTCTGTTCTCGTGGTACAGTCAACTGCCAGGAATAAAACCAACATTTATTTTTGAACAAAATATCCTTAAATGTTATATTTTTGAACATTTCTACTTAAATGGTCAATAAAAATAGAAAAAGAAAAGTAATGTAAAAATATTAAATTATTCACCAAGACAATGACAGCTCTCAGTCGAATAGAAAACCTCATAGGATGAACCAGTGGAGCGTGGTGTTTGTTTGTTTCTTCATTCTGCCTCCCAAATATGGAATGAAAAGCCACCCAACACTGTTATGTAGGCGAAAATACCAATAAAAACTCCTACTCATCTAAAAAAAAACAAAAAAAACAAGTCCTCCCTCAGGTCCATCATCTGTAAGCCATCTGTAAGTGGAAAAACAGAGGTTTCCACAGTATTAGTGGCTCAAAGGCTCTTGAAAAGCAACATGGCTTCCATTAACCAATCCAGCCATATCGCCTCTCCCAAAGTCAAATCTTCCCCTCACTTCTGAGCCTTGCAGTGTGCCGAAAACACATTTAGCATCCATGTATTTGGCATTACTATAATGAGAAGAACCCATTTAATTTACGTTGTGTGTGTCTGATAGGGCCCAGATTGTGCTCCATGTGTGGGGTAATAAAACGGCAAATGTGTAATTTTCACTCTCCAACATCCACCACTGCGTGCTAATATACGGAAAGTGTCTGTGGAGTCAAAGTATTCCCTACTTCTAAAGATTAATTCATTTTGGGGCTATAATTTCCAAAATAGAGTCACTTTATGGGGATTCCTAATGCTCCAAAAGGGTTTTCTGCACTTTTGTCATATTAGGTCTTCTGCACATAGTGTGTCCCATCTCCTCTGGTATCTGCTTCTGCGATGTTTCCTTCTGTCACCAGGAGCCGCCTTATTCATTCTGCAGGCAGCGCTGGTAGTGGAGGAGACATGGGAACCAGGAGATTCAAGAGAATTTTAAAAATAATTTGTAAGGTCAACTTGTTTCCTATTATCCTTTGTGAAGAATTCTAAAGTTATCACCACATAAAGCGACATGTCAGATTTGAAAAATGGGCCCTGATTTGGAACACAACACTGGCTGCAGGAAGTGGTTAAATTTGATTATTTTGGGCACTTACTATTGTAGTCAAAAACTGACTATAGACAACAACACATCTACTGATATGATAAAACTCAGCAGTCTTCTTCAATAAAAAATGAGTAACTAGTGGTGAAACCTCTCTGGGGTAATTAGAGTATGTGGCTCGGTGGCTCGTAGCAATCTAAACTATCGTAAGGGCCAATATTTTCTGTCATAGGAATTTCAAGAGGAAATATTAGACATTTAAAGAGAACTTTTTAATGTAGATCTCAGGCATTTGGAAGACAAAATGGAGATTTTTTTTTAAAAGATACCAGGGAGTTACAGACTCACATACTGTTAAGTAATCAACCTATTATACAGAATGAACCTGTAAAAAATTACATTTTTAAATTTTATGTTGCATCTTTAACAACAACATATGTATGAGGGGAGAGCTCCAACACTAAACTGAAGTTACACTTATTTATGGTGGACCATTGGAACTACTAGGAGTCCTGACCAGAAGAGTAGAGAAAGTATTAGTCCCCCCATTTCAGGAGAATTTGTGCAATAATCTGAATTTCTTAGGATTTAAAACATGATGGAATTTAGGATGTGGCGTGAATCCATGAAACCAGGTCTCATTCCATGCCAACACATCTCCTGCAGGCGTGAATAAATGTATATTACAGCCATCAGCCACACACAGCTCAGAGATATATCATGACACAGCTGTAATGTTTTTTATGTAGTTTATCACAATCCTGTTTGCAGTTAGTCAGCTTTAAAAGAAGTAAAAAGTCAGGATAAAGGGAAACTCTGCTGTTATTGTACAGAAATTCACACTTGACCCTCACTGCACATTCAATGTTGTCAATCATAAAAGTGAAGTTTGGCCAGAAAGACTGGACCTGGTCTTGTAGGGACCATATGAGCACATTCAGCAGCACAGAAGGGAGAGAAGGGAGATTCATCCAATAAGATATAAGGGTTCTAGGAAGCCAACAGCATCATTACCCTCTGCTTTCTCTTACAGGTTCATCATAATATTTTTTTCCAAGTGATTTTCTAACTTGTCAACACATTCTATGTACATTTAAAGAAGAAGAGAAGCAGCGTCAAGCTATAAAATGGGGACCACCACTTATATAATAAAGATTTAATTTATTAGTCAACCAACAAACCACATGAACACCAACAATAAAAACATTTAAAACCTCAACTCAAGTGAGTCCTGGGTACCAAAAAAGGAACCACCACCCCTGGACATGGTGAATAAGAAAAATATACTAGGATATACAGGTAATACGCACACTGTGTAAGATACAATATACAATATATATGGTAATAGATAACTTAATACACACATATGTATAACCTGTAAATAGGTCTCAAAAACACTTATAACAGCATGGCACAGCTCGCCTAGAACATAATGTCAATATGGTAAAGTTGTCATTATATAGATACAGACATACATACATATGTTGCAACAAAAATATGCACACAAAATCTCCCAGTAATGGATAGATAAATGATGGAACCGGTGCTGAATAATTATTACCATACATACATATCCATACCCATCAGCGCACCATGGGCTGGTAAGACTGATGACATAGTCGAATACCATAGATTCTTGCGTAGATAAGTGGCGTAGATGTAATAAGCAAACCCCAGCATATATACCGAACCCTGTAGAGTTCTATAGCTACTAGGTGCGCACATGTAGCAGGTGAAAATCACGAGACTGTGTCAGGCTAAACCCATATAACCATATAGAGAGAACATGACCATAACCACCTATCACCAGAGGTCCAGGGGGCCTTACCAGCCCATGGTGCGCTGATGGGTATGGATATGTATGTATGGTAATAATTATTCAGCACCGGTTCCATCATTTATCTATCCATTACTGGGAGAATTTGTGTGCATATTTTTGTTGCAACATATGTATGTCTGTATCTATATAATGACAACTTTACCATATTGACATTATGTTCTAGGCGAGCTGTGCCATGCTGTTATAAGTGTTTTTGAGACCTATTTACAGGTTATACATATGTGTGTATTAAGTTATCTATTACCATATATATTGTATATTGTATCTTACACAGTGTGCGTATTATCTGTATATCCTAGTATATTTTTCTTATTCACCATGTCCAGGGGTGGTGGTTCCTTTTTTGGTACCCAGGACTCACTTGAGTTGAGGTTTTAAATGTTTTTATTGTTGGTGTTCATGTGGTTTGTTGGTTGACTAATAAATTAAATCTTTATTATATAAGTGGTGGTCCCCATTTTATAGCTTGACGCTGCTTCTCTTCTTCTTTAACTGTACTTAGATTGTTGAGTTTGGGTTGACCCCCCTTTTTCATTCTTGTATGTGATTTCTAGATGGATGGTGCCCTCCACCCCCTTTTTGTGTACACATTCTATGTACATTGTCATTTGGCTTTGTAGTTTACAAATCTGGGCAGGTAACCGTCAGCGTCTTTCTTATTTCAGTTGGTAGTTGGATCTGCCAGGTTGTAAGTTCTATAGAACAGGGCTTTCAATGCCTAAAGTCATTTGAACACTTTTGGGTGGTTGAATATGTTGTGGTCGAAAAGTAAATTGGTGATCACAACTGTGATATTGCTGGACTACACGACCAAAAAAGCAGCCACAGCCGGAGACTGAGAAGAATCTGTGACTTCTCAGCATTTAGTGGTTACTACTCACCTGGGTAGTCATATGTAGGTATCTCCTCTTTACACCACTCATCACCCCTCACATATGTCTCTGTAGTATTAATATGGGTCAGATCTTCACCCTGAAACAAATATTGCAAAGGTCACAGACAGGTGGAAAAGTCACATCTATGATCAGCTCTAATCCTGCCATCTCCACCGTTCTCATCACACAAGTATAAAACATATAATACTGGTGGATAAAACAAGACTGAGCACAAGACCTTCACAGCCGTATACACATCATAGGGGAGCTCTCATGACACCTTCTCTCCATCTACCTGATGAAACTGAGGAACATTGGGATCTTCTTGTTTACAGTCCTGTGGAAGAAGAGGATGGGGACATCTCTCTGGTGTTGTCTTCATACTGGATAGATCTGGAGAAAACACATACAAGGACTGAATTCATCCTTTACATACAGATAATTATAGGCCGTGTGTATTTAGTCCTGTCTATTACCTGGTGATGTGAGGGGCTTGAGAACCTCCATCATGACATCCTTGTAGAGATCTTTGTGTTCTTCTAAATACTCCCACTCCTTCATGGAGAAATAGATGGAGACATCCTGACATCTTATAGGAACCTGACACATACAATGATACCGTCATCCCTCCGATCCCTTCATAGCGTTACTGAATAATGTCCCAGCATTCCCAGCAGTGTCACCTCTCCAGTCAGCAGCTCAATCATCTTGTAGGTGAGTTCTAAGATCTTCAGGTCATTGATGTCCTCATGTATAAGGGGGTGAGGTGGAGGCCTTAAGATTGGGCTCAGGGGTCTTCCCCATCCCTCAGACACAGGGTCCTGACAGCGCTCACTAGAGGTCTTCTTCACTACTGTGTAATCCTGGTTATGGAGAGACACATTAATAAATCTCACTACAGACATTTCCAGAGTCCTCACCTCTCCAGTTCTGTCCATATGTTATTTGATAGATAAGAATGATGTAATGTGACATCATCAGAATCTCTCACCTCTCCAGTAAGCCGGAAGAGGATTTCTAGGGTGAGGTGTAATATCCTCTCCGCCATCTTGTCTCTATCCATATTCATCCTTGATGGGTAAATCAGGAAAATTCTCTTCTATAGAAGATCTTCACTGAGAGGATCCGATATTGTAGAGACCTGAATGAGAAGAAGATGAGCAGATGTAACATCATAAAAATCCGGTGTAATAATACAATTACTGGAGATAATAAAGGAAACATATGAGGAGAGTTATTATTTTATAGTATTCAGTTTTCTTGTTGGCATCTACTAATAAAACCTATATATTGTTTAGGCCACAGACAACAAGCAGTTTCTTCCTCGGAGTCGGCAGCTGAATACGTTTCTCACAGACTCATCTTTCATAACGCTAATTCTCGTCTCATTTACCGACACTGGAATCGGCATTAGCAATACTGCAGGAGATATTCATTACACGTGACAGGAGAAATAACTACTTCATGATGAGGACAACATCTTCATCTTCTACTACAGATCTAAAAACATATCTGTCCAGAGACCATCACTGACTCCATCACCACTGGCCGTCTATATGAAGGTTTCCCCTCTTCCCCGCACTGTAATCTTCTATCACGTTAGATCTCAGGTCTGATTCACTCACAGAAGTTTGAGGCTTTTAGAAAAGCTTTTTGGTAAGAACATCAAGACAGGATATATCTGATGCCAAAGTCTCCATGTAGTGTTTTTTTCCCTCTGGATAAGATGTTTTTTTTTTAGCATTTTCCAGTAGGCTTCCATATATTACATGAAAAACACAAAAAGCAGGTATTCACATGTAACAAACTAAAATTGGGCATAGAGGTACTGTGGGAACATTATACTGTGTGAGGGTCCTGTACTGTGAGAGTAATACATGTTTCCTTGGTTCCTGTCTTTCATAGTTGGCTCATTTGTATCTATCAACGGAAAAGGAACAAAACCATTGTGATTCTTACAAGGAGACAACACAAAACCCCCTAAATATAACATTTTATAACAACCCCACAATCTGTGACTCTTCAGGGTAAATCGCTCTCTCACCATTGGCTTAGAGCTGATACTACAAAGCTAAAGTGACTGTCATGAATATACACAGCTCTGCTACACCCATTAGGTCTGTGCAAAGTACACACACACATTCAGGGATGCTGCATCTTCCTGCCTTTGTGACATGCCACCCAGACACACAGCAGATTTGACCCCCTCTCTCTTTCCCCCCAGCTTTTCTCCTCACCCTGCTTACAATATACCGTATATACTCGAGTATAAACCGACCTGAGTATAAGCCGACCCCCCTAATTTTGCCACAAAAAACTGGGAAAACTTAATGACTCGAGTATAAGCCTAGGGTGGAAAATGCAGCAGCTACCGGTAAATTTCAAAAGTAAAAATAGATACCAATAAAAGTAAAATTAATTGAGACATCAGTAGGTTAAGTGTTTTTGAATAACCATATTGAATCAGGAGCCCCATATAATGCTCCATAAAGTTTGATGGGCCCCATTAGATGCTCCATATTAAAATATGCCCCATATAATCCTGTATAAAGGGTAATAAGGGCCCCATAAGATGCTCCATAGAGATATTTGCCCTATATAGTGCTGCACAAACGTTATGCCCCATAAGATGCTCCATACAGACACTTGCCCCATATAATGCTGCACAAACGTTATGGCCCCATAAGATCATCCATAGTCACTTGCCCCATATAGTGCTGCACAAGCGTTATGGCCCCATAAGATGCTCCATACAGTCACTTGCCCCATATAATGCTGCACAAGCGTTATGGCCCCATAAGATGCTCCGTACAGCCACTTACCCCTTATAATGCTGCACAAGCGTTATGGCTCCATAAGATGCTCCATACAGTCACTTGCCCCATATAGTGCTGCACAAGCGTTATGGCCCCATATGATGCTCCGTACAGTCACTTGCCCCATATAGTGCTGCACAAGCGTTATGGCCCCATAAGATGCTCCATACAGTCAGTTGCCCCATATAGTGCTGCACAAGCGTTATGGCCCCATAAGATGCTCCATACAGTCACTTGCCCCATAAGATGCTCCGTAGTCACTTGCCCCATTATAGTGCTGCACAAGCGTTATTGCCCCATAAGATGCTCCGTACAGTCACTTGCCCCATTATAGTGCTGCACAAGCGTTATGGCCCCATAAGATGCTCCGTACAGTCACTTGCCCCATATAGTGCTGCACAAGCGTTATGGCCCCATAAGATGCTCCGTACAGTCACTTGCCCCATTATAGTGCTGCACAAGCGTCATGGCCCCATAAGATGCTCCGTACAGTCACTTGCCCCATATAGTGCTGCACAAGCGTTATGGCCCCATAAGATGCTCCGTACAGTCACTTGCCCCATTATAGTGCTGCACAAGCGTTATGGCCCCATAAGATGCTCCGTACAGTCACTTGCCCCATATAGTGCTGCACAAGCGTTATGGCCCCATAAGATGCTCCGTACAGTCACTTGCCCCATATAGTGCTGCACAAGCGTTATGGCCCCATAAGATGCTCCGTACAGTCACTTGCCCCATATAGTGCTGCACAATCGTTATGGCCCCATAAGATGCTCCATACAGTCACTTGCCCCATATGCTTTTGCTGCGATAAAAAAAAAAAATCACATACTCACCTCGCTTCGCTCAGGACCCCCGGCACTTTCAATATTTACCTGCTCCTCGTGCGGCTCCGTCTTCAGCACTGACGTTCCGCAGAGGGCACGCACTGACTACATCACCGCGCCCTCTGACCTGAGCGTCACAGCCAGAGGATGATGAAGATGGAGCCGCACCGAACGAGGAGCGGTAAATATCGCGCAGCGCTCCCCTCCCCATATACTTACCTACTGCTAGTGCGGTCCCTGCTTCTTCCAGCGCTGCATCTTCTTCCTGTACTGAGCGGTCACCGTTACCGCTCATTACAGTAATGAATATGCGGCTCCACCTCTATGGGAGGTGGAGCCGCATATTCATTACTGTATTGAGCGGTAACACGTGACCGCTCAGTACAGGAAGAATCTGCAGCACTGGAAGAAGCAGGGACGTGCAGAGACCGCGCCAGCAGTAGGCGAGTATAATTAGATAGCCCCCGCTCCCCCTCCCCTGCCGACCCCTGGGTATGACTTGAGTATAAGCCGAGAAGGGGACTTTCAGCCCAAAAAATGGGTTGAAAATCTCGGCTTATACTCGAGTATATACGGTAGCTGTAACGTGAGACTCCAGTGTGTGATTCCCTCCCCCCTCAGTCCTGGCAGCTGGAGAGAACAGGTTGAAAGCAGCCTACAGCCTCATGGAATTCCCTTTGTTCTCTTAAACTGGTATATAATCGCTCAGATTAGGTCTGGAAGCAGGACAAATACACTTTTGGCCTCTGCATCAGCCAGGCAATCACACAGTGCTTTTTCTAAAATTCAACAGTTGCAGAATTTGAGAAACGCATTACTGCTTACCCGAGTCACATAGCCAAGTCATGTTTAGACTTAATAGTAGAACGCTAATCTCAAAACAAGATCGATAATACGTTCGTCGTCCTTCCACGAGCCTCTCCCCAAGAGTTATGAGTAATAAAAGATTTGACATAACATCGAGAAAGGGGAGGACATTCCAGGGTGCAGCCCACTCAGTGAGGTCATGAAGCGCAGGGTATAACATTGACCAGCTGAGTTTCGGAGGTGGTCTATTGCCCTGGAAGTCAGTTAACAGAAACTCTGCAATCTGCTCTGATGCATTGGGATGTGTCGCCCTTCCCCCGCCAAATGGCCTACCATTATCTGAGAGAACTTTAAGTGCTTTTCATCTTTAATCCCTTTTATTTTGTAATCGTTCTGTACATACTATAATTGTCTCATTTTGTAAGATCTTTTTATATACTTTTGTAAACACTGCCTAATTTTTTTTAAGTAAAAGCTATAGTCACAAGCTTCATTTTCCTTGCTCTAAAACATACCTCCAACGTCCTCTGAAGTAAATTACACTACTGATTGTGTTGGCCCCTGACCCGCTATTATTCATAATAGGAGCTGGTGGCAGTGAAGTGTCCTGAGCTTTTGGAGAAACTGGCAGCGACGGATGGCGTTGATAATTATATTTCCCACATGCACGGGAGTAGTTCTATTGCCCTCGCTACAGTGTGCCCAATAGCCAGTACATAGCAAGGCAGACTTTCTGGTGACTAATTACCCTAAGTGCAGTTCCCTGACTGACCTGAGGGTAAGGGGGGGTGCTAGAGAGCTGCAAGTTCCAAACCGGAAGTGAGATATAAATAGATCCCTGATGAAAGAACTGGGGCAACCAAACACCCCCGGTTCATGAGAGTGACTAAACAGACTTTCTTTCACATCCATAAAGGGGCACTTTTCCGTGTTTGTCAGAACTGCCCAAGGATTATTAGAGATGATAGTTTCCCCCAATTAGAAGGGACACCTGTGGATAAAGGTGTCTTTACCTGCTACAGTTCTGGTGTGGACCCTCCACCTGCAGAGCTGCACTCAAGTGATATTTCCTTAGTGAACGATCCGAGACGAAGAGCCGGCTCTTTGATGTGAACGACGGGGCCCCTGGCTCACAACTGGGAGTCAAATTTTGTTTCCCTGCTGTTTGCTTAGCTTCTTCCCGCCTGACTGAGGGCTGGGAGGAGATGAGGAGGAGACTTAGAGCAGTGTGTACAAATGGGGAATAATTAGCAATGCTTTGTTGTGACTGGGCTCCTGCCAAGTGAACACTTAAGGTACTGTCACACTAGACGATATCGCTAGCGATCCGTGACCTTGCAGCGTCCTCGCTAGCGATATCGTCCAGTGTGACAGGCAGCAGCGATCAGGCCCCTGCTGGGAGATCGCTGGTCGGGGAAGAAAGTCCAGAACTTTATTTCGTCGCTGGACTCCCCGTAGACATCGCTGAATCGGCGTGTGTGACACCGATTCAGCAATGTCTTTGCTGGTAACCAGGGTAAACATCGGGTAACTAAGCGCAGGGCCGCGCTTAGTAACCCGATGTTTACCCTGGTTACCATCCTAAAAGTAAAAAAACAAACACTACATACTTACCTACAGCCGTCTGTCCTCCAGCGCTGTGCTCTGCTCTCCTCCTGCTCTGGCTGTGAGCGTCGGTCAGCCGGAAAGCAGAGCGGTGACGTCACCGCTCTGCTTTCTGGCTGCCCGGCGCTCACAGCCAGACCAGAGAAGCAGAGCGCCGAGGACAGACAGCGGTAGGTAAGTATGTAGTGTTTGTTTTTTTTTACTTTTTAGGATGGTAACCAGGGTAAACATCGGGTTACTAAGCGCGGCCCTGCGCTTAGTTACCCGATGTTTACCCTGGTTACCGGGGACCTCGGGATCGTTGGTCGCTGGAGAGCTGTCTGTGTGACAGCTCTCCAGCGACCAAACAGCGACGCTGCAGCGATCCGGATCGTTGTCGGTATCGCTGCAGCGTCGCTATGTGTGACGGTACCTTTAGATGTACTGTGATTAGCTGCTCATTGTAGTGAGTGCATAAATGATCTGTGATTGGCTGCTCAGTGTACTGAGTGCATACATGATCTGTGATTGGCTGCTCAGTGTAGTGAGTGCACACATGATCTGTGATTGGCTGCTCAGTGTAGTGATTGCATACATGATCTGTGATTGGCTGCTCGGTGTAGTGAGTGCACACAGGATCTGTGACTGGCTGCTCGGTGTAGTGAGTGCACACATGATCTGTGATCTATCACAATCTGCAATTAGAGAATGGACAGTGGTGGATGTCTGGCAGCTGCAGGATGAGCAGAGGCACTGCGGTGACGAACTGGCAGTGATTAGGTTAATAACAGGAGAAGGATTTCTACATCCCATTAATTCCTGTAGTTCCTGCTGCTCTACAGTGGGAAAATAATAATATAAATCTGAGGCAGACAAATACTGTGGACAGATCTGTCACGCTCACGCCCTGACTGGTGGGCGTGAGCTCGGGGGGTTTGTGGCCCCACTGTGCCACAAACCAGACTACCCTGGAAGGGGCGTGACTATGACAGCTGCATGGGTTTTCACTGGAGCCTCTGATGGTGAGGACAGGCTTGTGCAGCAGGCAGCTGCCAGGTGCTACTCCAGGGTGGTGTCTGGCTGTGGCTGCTGATCCCACTTGGGAGACAGGAACACCAGGATTGGTGCGGGCATTAGGCAGGACTGGCAGAAGAGCACGGCTGGAACACAGACGAGTAGGCTGGCACGGCTGAGACAGGGCTGGCAGAGACACGGCAGAGAACTCAGGGCTGGCAGAGACACGGCAGGAAACAGGACTGGCTAGGACAGCAGGAACACAGGACTGGAAGGCAGGGCAGGAACGGCAGGAACACAGGATACACAGGACTGGTTGATGTGGTGTATGAATCAGGCTGCACTCAGATGACACCCGAGTGCAGTCATATTGTGAGAGTGATGAAGGAACAGGTAGGGACCTGTACACACAGAAGATGCAGGTACGGAAACAAGCCAGAAGGAAAAGAGAATGAAGGAACAGGTAGGGATCTGTTCACACAGGAGGTGCAGGAAAGCAAACAAGCAGAAAGGAATGAGGTATGAAGAAACAGGTAGGGACCTGTTCACACAGGAGGACCAAGTAACAAGTAGAAGGTGGAACTAAGAAAAGAGAAGGAGAAGGCAGAGCCAAGGGCGGAGACGCTGGAGGCGGAGCCAAGAGCGGAGACGGAGCCAAGAGCGGAGACGCTGGAGGCGGAGCCAAGAGCGGAGACGCTGGAGGCGGAGCCAAGAGCAGAGACGGAGCCAAGTGCAGAAACACAGGAGGCGGAGCCAGATAGTACCGCAAAGAGCGGAGCCAGACAGAACGGCAAAGAGCGGAGCCACAGAGCAAAGCCAGAGAGTGCGAAGCAAAGTCTGAGTGCAGAGCCGCAAGAGTGCGGAGTGTAAGCAAACAGAAAACACAAGGAAAGAAAGCAGGGAAGGAAGCCACAGACAAGGAGACCGAGAAAAGACAAAGTACAGACAAGGCAATAGAACAAGACACAGGGACAAAGACACAGGGACCAGGATATTCTGCCTCCTGGAGGGCGGACTACAAGATCAAGGCAATAGCACAGAGAAAAGCCTCCAGAGAGGGAGTAACTCAGAGCAAGGCCAGGCAAACTCAGCAGCTAAACACTAACTGAGCGAACACATTGCACAGGCCCAGAGCACAGGGTGGAGCTGCACTATATACAGGAGGCCTCTTGGTAATTGGTCAGGAACTGATTGGACAGGTGCACCTGATTCCTATAAGAACCAGAGAGTTCAGGCGCCGGCCCCCTATACACACAGCCATGAGGCATGCAGAGAGCAGAGACACAGAACATGGAGCTGGCATTAAAGAGAAAGCACATCATGGCCTGGAGCAGTGGGTAATATAGTGTGAGAGATGTGAGGCCATGCTGTGATGCCAGCAGAGTTGTTACAAGATCCCAGTATATGTACAATAATAGTGTAATAAGTCAGCAGCACTGAGTCACACACGGCCTCTGTAGCCCCATAAGTGTGCAATCATGGAAGGCTGCCTTTTTATTACTATTACTATTATTATTTCTCCTCTTTCATTTTTCCCTCCTCTTCTTCTAAGAGATGTAACTTTCACTTTGTCAGCGGGAAAATAAAAAATGTTGTGTGGGCTTGTGTTTTTTTGTTTTTCTTTTATTGGGGTGGAAAAAATGAGAAACTCATAACAAAAAAATTACTTGAATTGCAATTTTCCAAAACATCTGTGACTTATAGATATTAAATGTTGGGGTACATACAGGGCCGGACTGGGACTAAAATTCAGCCCTGGTATTTGAAGTTACACAGGCCCACTTGTCGCATGGTGACTGTATAATATCTTTGTACATTTGTAGGCAGGGCCGGTTTTAGGCAAAGTGTGACCCTATGCCTAGGCAAAGTTTAAAATGGGGCCCCAAATGCTAACATATTGCACATCACACTAAAGCATTTCGGTTGTATTTACAAGCGCTGAGTTCAGGCCGCTAAATGAGTTTGATCTACAATACTGAAGTTCTTCAATGCTTGTTTCCCGGCTTCTTTCCACCTGAGGAATAATGATGGGACAGAACAATCACTAATAGATCATTAACAGATCACCATACAGTATCATGTTATCAGCAGCACATCTACAGTTTACACCGGCGATGTGCTGCTGAGAACAAGGATTTTTGTTCCAGCAAAAACAATCTGAATATGCAGCATTTTACTTGTTTAGTAAAATACACCCCATAGTCCTCCATATATTATAATGTGCACCACAGTCCTCCATATAGTATAATACACTCCCTATAGTCTTCTATATATTAAAATACACTGCTCAGTCCTCCATATAGCATAATACACTCCTCACAGTGCTCCACATAGTATAATGAACCACCATAGTCATCCATGTAGTACAATTCACTTCCCATAGTATAATGCACCCCATAGTTCTTCATATAGTATAACGTATTCCCCATAATCCTCGATACAGTATAATGCAGCCCACATATAGTATAATGCAGCCAACACCCTACAAAATATAATGCAGCCACCCCAGAGTATAATGCAGCCACTCCATAGAATATAATACAGCCCACCTCCCCATAATATATAATGTAGCCCCCATAGAATATAATGCAGCCCCCATAGTATAACACAGCCTCCCCCATAGAATATAATATACCCCCACAATAGTATATAACAGCCACATAATATCTAACACGGCCTCCCCCATAGAATATAATATGCCCCCATAGTACATAGCACAACCCGCATAGCAGATAACACAGCCCACGTAGCAGTATAAAGCACAGCCCATGTAGCAGTGTACAGCACAGCCCACATAGTAGTATACAGCACTGCCCACATAGTAGTATACAGCACTGCCCACATAGTAGTATACAGCACTGCCCACATAGTAGTATACAGCAGGTAGAGCCCATATAGTAGTATACAGCAGAGCCCACATAGTAGTGTATACCACAGCCCACATAGTAGTGTATAGCACAGCCCATATAGTAATATACAGCACAGCCCACATAGTAGTATACAGCAGAGCCAACATAGTAGTATATAGCACAGCCCATGTAGTAGTATACAGCACTGTCCACATAGTAGTATACAGCACTGCCCACATAGTAGTATACAGCACTACCCACATAGTAGTATACAGCACAGCCCACACAGTAGTATACAGCACAGCCCACACAGTAGTATACAGCACAGCTCACATAGTAGTATACAGCAGAGCCCACATAGTAGTGCATTGCACAGCCCACATAGTAGTATACAGCAGAGCCCACATAGTAGTGTATAGCACAGCCCACATAGCAGTATACAGCACAGCCCACAGAGTGTATACAGCAGAGCCCACACAGTAGTAAACAGCACTGCCAACATAGTAGTATACAGCAGAGCCCACATCTCTCCTCCCCCCTAGAATGGCCCCACAGTCCAGTAAAAAAAAACACTCCTCACCTCCCCTCTTGCCTGCGGTGCTCCCTGCACCTGTCTCGGCGGCTGCAGCTGCACTGCCTGGGACACAGTGAGTGCTCGCACACCCGCAATGTCAGAGGCAGAGCGGGGAATAATGGGAGAGGGAGCGTCAGGTGACGCTCTCTCCTCCATCATTGCATTCAACTTTACCTATAATGCGGCAGCAGCGGCGCTGGGGGGGAAGGGCGAGTCGGCGTGCAGCGGCCCACTACTGGCACCGGCCCTTCTGGCATTTGCCAGAACTGCCCGATTGTCAGTCCGGCCCTGGGTACATATGATGCTTTGATTGCTACTTTCTTTCAATTTTCTTTTTATTGAAATTTTTAAGGATAACAAACAGCTTTAGAAGAATATGAATATAACAAATGCAAATATTCAAATGTCTAGTTAGCATAGTAAGCTCTGAAAGTCTACAAATAAAGAGCTAACATAATATTATTGTTATTACATGCGTTTTGACTCTCTTATTTATTTTGATTTAACAGAGTAACTTTAACATATAACAAGAAAAGTAAAGAGAAGAGGATAAAGAGAAGGAGAACAGGAGTGGAAGGTGGGGAGGGATGGGGAGGGAAGGGAGGTACAGGTTCGGTGACACCTTGGGACATATAATTATTTATGGCGATAATGTAGCGTAGAATGTGGGCTGTGTCCTGAGTTGGGTCCAAGCCTTCCAAGTGTTATGAAAGATAGCCGTGGTATGATTAATTCTCGCAGCCAGTTCCTCAATGTGGTATAGTTGTTCAATTTTGGAGTATAACTGATGGGCGGTGGGTACTGTTTTAGAGTTCCAAAATGCTGGAATTAAGGATTTTCCCGCCGCCAGAATGAATTGGGCCAATTTAGTGGCGTTCCTATCATTTGGCCAGATTTGGAGATTGAGAAAAATATTTTCTGGTTTCAAGACAATACATTTACCTAATATTTTACGTATGATAGAAGCTAACTTGTTCCAAAATGGGCAGAGCAATGGGCAGGACCACCATATATGATAACTACCTTCATCCGCTTCACATCTCCAACAATTAGTGGTTGAGGTGCGGTTTCATCTCTGAATGCGTTTAGGCGTTATATACCATCTGGGAATAATTTTAAATGAATTTTCTTGGATACGTACGCAGTTAGGCTACGTTCACATTAGCGTTTTGCGGGGCTGCGTCGGGCGCAGCTGCGGCGACGCATGCGCCATGCACCCCTATATTTAACATGGGGGGCACATGGACATGCGTTGTCTTGCGTTTTGTGACGCATGCGTTTTTTTGGCGCAACAGAAACCGCTGCATGATGCAGTTTTTTCTGCGCCAAAAATCATGAAAAAATGAACGCATGCGTCACAAAAAGCTGCGTTTTGCATGCGTTTTTGCATGCGTTGTGCGTTGCGTCGCCGACGCAGCACCGCACAACGCAAATGTGAACGTAGCCTTAGAGGGACCGTGTGAGTGCCTGTATACATGTTTGATCTGCGTTTCAGAAAAGGAAGTACCCAAGTCCTTTTCCCATTGGGCTATATAAGCTCGTTTCTGTGGTACGTCTATTTTAAGTATAGATTGGTATATTATTGAGAGGATTCGGGTAGGAGGTTGCGTTTTGGCACATAATGTTTCATAGGGTGTCAGGGGTCTATTGAAGTCGATCGAAAGATATCTCTGGCAGGAGAGATGTGAGAGTTCACCATGCTGTAAAAATTTTAAGGTACCGTCACATTTAGCGACGCTGCAGCGATCTAGACAACGATGCCGATCGCTGCAGCGTCGCTGTGTGGTCGCTGGAGAGCTGTCACACAGACAGCTCTCCAGCGACCAACGATGCCGAAGTCCCCGGGTAACTAGGGTAAACATCGGTTACTAAGCGCAGGGCCGCGCTTAGTAACCCGATGTTTACCCTGGTTACCAGTGTAAATGTAAAAAAAAAACAAACATTACATACTTACATTCCGGTGTCTGTCCCCCGGCGTTCTGCTTCCCTGCACTGTGTAAGCGCCAGCCGTAAAGCAGAGCGGTGACGTCACCGCTGTGCTTTACGGCCAGCCGGTGCTCACACAGTGCAGGGAAGCAGAACGTCGGGGGACAGACACCGGAATGTAAGCATGTAGTGTTTGTTTTTTGTTATATTTACACTGGTAACCAGGGTAAACATCGGGTTACTAAGCGCAGCCCTGCGCTTAGTAACCCGATGTTTACCCTGGTTACCAGTTAAGACATCGATGAATCGGCGTCACACACGCCGATTCAGCGATGTCTGCGGGAGATCCAGCGACAAAATAAAGTTCTGGCCTTTCTGCTCCGACCAACGATGTCACAGCAGGATCCAGATCGCTGCTGCGTGTCAAACACAACGATATCGCTATCCAGGACGCTGCAACGTCACGGATCGCTAGCAATATCGTTGTTAAGTTGTTCAGTGTGAAGGTACCTTTAGTCCCGAAAGTCCGGCTATTTTGTGTAGTTCTTGCAAGGGTAGAAGGGCTCCGTCCTCAAATAACTGCTCTAATGGGATATGAGCAGCTCGGATAGGGAGGGAGTCTATGAGGTCTGTGACTTTAGTTAATGGGGAGAGGGGGAGTGGTATAGTTTTTTCCATATCTTAGTTGTGGCTAAAGTGCGAATATTTGTTAGTCTGATTAAGGACGGATCATTGTTTTGTCCCAGCAAGATGGAACGCAGAGGGAGAGGAAACATTGCTTCTTCTATCTTTAGCCATTGCTTATCCTCTGAGTTTCTGATCCAGTGGATTGTTCTTGACCCATTCCTCCCATGTCTTTTGGAAGCGTAATAGATTTAGAATTAATTTGCGGTTTACTTTTTTGCCAGATGTAATTAAAGAATAGGGAGTGTACTTTAGCTAAAAAGGAGTAGGGGATTTGGATTGGGAGCATATTAAACAGGTAGATAAATTTTGGTAGAATTAAGCTTTTTAGAATATTTTTCCTTCCTATCCAAGACAGAAAGGTGTCTTCCCATGACCGGAGGCATAAAGTCATGTTTCCTAAGAGATGATTATAATTAAGGGAAACAAGATCTTTCTCAGATGCACATAACTGAATGCCTAAATATGTTAAGCTTTTCTGTTGCTAGGGAAAGGGAAAAGCAGTTTTAAGGTGATCCACCACCTTGTTTGGTAAGCCTAGGTTTAATAGTTCAGATTTAGTTTTATTTTAAAATTAGAGAATTTGCTGTAACACTCTAGAATGTCCATTATGGCCGGAATGCTCTTTAAGGGTTTTGAGACTACTAATAAAAGGTCGTCTGAAAATGCCGCTGTTTTGTAATGGGTGTCACGGATTTGCAAACCTTCTACATCTTCACATTGTTGAATGGCCTGTAAAAGTGGTTCCAGTGATAGGAAAAAAAGTAACAGAGACAATGGGCAGCCTTGCCTTGTACCATTGAGGATATGGAATGAGTCCGTGAGAAATCCGTTTAATCTTATTTTAGCTGTGGGCATTGAGTACATACTCATAATCGCAGTTATTGTTGGAAGGGGGAAACCAAATTTTAATAACGTTTCCTGTAGGAATGTCCAGTCAACCCTGTCGAAAGCTTTTTCAGCATCTATACTCATTAGCGCAATCGGTATTTTCTTCAGCTTTGCATATAGCATCAGGTGAAGAATTTTATATGTATTATCTTTCCCCTCTTTACCTTTCACAAGTCCGGATTGATTTAAGGAGATTAACTGAGGCAGCACGACCGCAATTCTGTCCGCCACCATTCTCGCATAAAGTTTTAGATCCATATTCAACAATGATATAGGCCTATAACTGCGGCATTGTTCCGGATCTTTCCCTTCTTTATAAATCAGTGAGATTCTGGCTTCTAGAAGCTGACATGGTGCCCTTCCACCTCCCTGAAGGGAGTTGCACATGTTAAGAAGGTAGGGGAGTAAGATTTCAGCATTGGATTTGTAATAATGAGCTGTGAAGCCATCCGGCCCCGGGGCTTTCCCTTTGGGACACTTCGACAGGGCTGACTGGAGTTCCATAAGTGTAAATGGCTTAATTAATTGTTCTTGTTGAGTAACAGATAGGATTGGGACATTTAGGTCTTTTAAGAAAGTTTGGATATCACGTTTCCTCTGGCTTTTTTATTTTTCTCCTTCGTCAAGGCGTAGTTGGTATAGGGATTTGTAATAATTTAGAAATTCTTTACCTATCTGGGAATAATTCTGGGTTTTAGAACCAGCTTTAGTTTTTATAGAATGAATAAATGTGCGAGCCTGCCTCTTTTTGATTAATGACAGGTCAGTTTAGAAGCTTTATCTCCATGCACTAGTATGTGGTTTTTCCAAGAGGTGAGAAATTTAGCTGATTGTTCTCTGAGAATGTCCTTTAGTCTTTGTCTTTTTTCTGTAAGTTCTAATAGGGTTTGTGGTAGTAATGTTTTCTTGTGTTGAGATTCCAGTCGTATTATCTCTCTATGTAAAGAATCTAATTATTTATTTTTTGTTTTATTCAATTATAGATATAAGTTCTCCTTGTATCAATGACTTATGTGCTTCCCAAAGTATTAAGGGTGATGTCTCATCTGTATTGTTTAACTCAAAATACGTTTTAATGGCCTTATTAATACAAGATTTAGTTGATGGGTTGTCTAAGGGTACCGTCACACTGAAACGACGCTGCAGCGATACGACAACGATGTCGCTGCAGCGTCGCTGTTTGGTCGCTGGAGAGCTGTCACACAGACAGCTCTCCAGCGACCAACGATCCCGAAGTCCCCGGTAACCAGGGTAAACATCGGGTTACTAAGCGCAGGGCCGCACTTAGTTAGTAACCCGATGTTTACCTTGGTTATCAGCGTAAACGTAAAAAAAACAAACATTACATACTTACATTCCGTGTCTGTCCTCTGGCGCTCTGCTTTCCTCTGCACTGTCAGTGAGCGGCCAGCCGGAAAGCAGAGCGGTGACATCACCGCTGTACTTTCTGGCTGGCCGGCGCTGACACAGGATGCAGGAGTGCAGAGAAGCAGAGATCCGGGGACAGACAGCTGAAGGTAAGTATGTAGTGTTTGTTTTCTTACGTTTACGCTGGTAACAAGGGTAAACATCGGGTTACTAAGCGCGGCCCTGCGCTTAGTAACCCGATGTTTACCCTGGTTACCAGTGAAGACATCGTTGAATCGGCGTCACACACGCCAATTCAGCGATGTCAGCGGGAGATCCAGCGACGAAATAAAGTTTCAGACGATCTGCTACGACGTACGATTCTCAGCGGGGTCCCTGATCGCAGTAGCGTGTCAGACACAGCGAGATCGTAACGATATCGCTGGAACGTCACGGATCGTGCCGTCCTAGCGATCAAAGTGCCACTGTGTGACGGTACCCTAAGAGGGAGTCATTTAATTGCCAGGATTTGTTTGGGGAGAATTGTTTAGATAAGATCAACGAGGTTGTTACATATGAGTGGTCAGAGAACAGGTACAATACCTGCTTGTTGGATATTGGGCAATAATGATCTAGGAGCAAATAATCTATTCGGTGATAGGAGGCATGTGGATGTGAGAAAAAAGTGTAATCACGTTTAGCCGGATGCATGTAGTGCCAAATATCTATAAGGTTTAAGGAAAGAATAGCCTGTTTCAACCTTGCCAAGTCTCTCAAAGAGATTGCACTCTTTTTCTTCGTAGTATCAATGGAGGGTTCTAGGGCTAGGTTGAAGTCTCCTCCTAGTATGAGGATACCTTCTCTGAAGTCTCTTATTTTCTTAAACATGGTTAGAAGCCATTTTGTTTCTTGTTTAGAGCATAAACATTACAGATAGTAACGGCCACACCCGCCAAGACCCCTTTTATCATTAAATAGCGGCCATTTGTATCCGCCACTTGGTCGTGGAGTAGGAATGGAATTCCTTTAGCTATGGCTATTGATACTCCTTTTAATAATAATAATAATAATAATAATAATCTTTAGTTTATTTATTTTATTTTTATATAGCGCTAACATATTCCGCAACGCTTTACAGTTTTGCACACATTATCGTTTCGTTTGGGGTGAAGTAGCATGAAACCACCTGTCAAAATATGCTTTCTCAAACGTAGGAACTTTGTTGCTAGTGAAGTGAGTTTCTTGTAAAGGTACCTTCACACTAAGTGACGCTGCAGCGATACCGACAACGATGTCGATCGCTGCAGCGTCGCTGTTTGGTCGCTGGAGAGCTGTCACACAGACCGCTCTCCAGCGACCAACGATGTCGGTAACCAGGGTAAACATCGGGTTACTAAGCGCAGGGCCGCGCCTAGTAACCCGATGTTTACCATGGTTACCATCGTAAAAGTAAAAAAAACAAACACTACATACTTACCTTCTGCTGTCTGTCCCCGGCGTTCTGCTTTCCTGCACTGACTGTGAGCACAGCGGCCGGAAAGCACAGCGGTGACGTCACCGCTCTGCTTTCCGGCTGGCCGACGCTGACACAGGATGCAGGAGGAGTGCAGAGAAGCAGATCGCCGGGGACAGACAGCTGAAGGTAAGTATGTAGTGTTTGTTTTTTTTACTTTTACGATGGTAACCAGGGTAAACATTGGGTTACTAAGCACGGCCTTGCACTTAGTAACCCGATGTTTACCCTGGTTACCAGTGAAGATATCGCTGAATCGGAATCACACACGCCGATTCAGCGATGTCTGCAGGGAGTCCAGCGACAAAATAAAGTTCTGGACTTTCTGCAGCGACCAACGACATCACAGCAGGATCCTGATCGCTGCTGCGTGTCAAACACAACGATATCGCTAGCCAGGACGCTGCAACGTCACGGATCGCTAGCGATATCGTTGTGAAGTTGTGTAGTGTGAAGGTACCTTAAGAGTAGTAGGTCAATACCCTTTTTCTTAAAGTGTGAAAGGGTTTGACCTCTAGGCGTCGGTGAATTGAACCCGTTAGTGTTGGAAGTAAGTAATTTAAATACCTTCTGGTTGTCAGCCATCTGGATGTATCTTCCAATGATAGTGATCATTCCAAGGTGCCTGGGGGGGAGGAGGAAAGGGGGAACTAAGTGAAGGGAAGAGAGGTAAGACGTAGAAAAATTGTGAGAATGAAATATTAGAAATTGAAGAGACATAACATAGTACTTAATCAAGTACAACATATTGAAAAATGACGTTGAGAATAGTAAATTACTGTCAGGTAGCAGGAGGCAAATTAACCTGTAACAGTTACATTCTAAACTGAAAGTATTACTTCTAATTATAAAGAAGGTTTACACAAATGGTCAATTAACTAAGATATAATATTAGGGAAGGTTATAAAGAATCCCTATGATGCTAGATCAATCAAAATAGTTGAAAAATCTCTTCAGGTGTCCCGATCTTTGGTAGAAGTCAACCTGGAGACTTTACGTTTTGTCTTCTGGGATTTGGGTGTTGAGACATGGTGCCATGGTTTAGGTGTAGGAAGAGGTTGTAGCAAAGAAGCTGCATGTAAGGTCTCGATGTCTGGATACTGGTCCAGGCAGATGTTCAGTTCTTTGCAAATTTTTGGGATTTCGGCAGAGGTTCTGGCTTGTAGTCTTTTGTCTTCAGTGATGACTTGTATCCCAAATGGGAATAGCTAGCGGTATTGAATTTTTTTCTGAAGAACAGCATCGGTGAACGGTTTAAGTAGATAGCGTTTCTTTAGAGTAATTGCTGAAAGGTCCTGGGAAAATTTGACTTGTGAACCTTCAAATTTAATGTCTTGTGCTTCCCTGGCACGTTTTAGATCAGATTTTTGGTGCGGAAATCTAAGAATCTGCATAGTACATCTCGAGGTGGGTCTCCTTGTTTAGGTTTAGGGCGGAGCGCTCTGTGAATTCTTACAATTTCCATATCTTGGGGGTCTTGCTCCAATAGGAGAGAGCGGAAGACCTCAATTGCAGCTTTATTCAAATCGTCAAAGGCGACAGATTCCGGAAAGCCTTTTATTCGGATGTTATTTCTGCGCTCTCGGTTTTCGTGGTCCTCTAGGGTGGAATGAACAATTTGCAATTGCTCCTCTTGAGCTTTGATACAGGACAGAATGGCATTAGAATACTCTGTACAGCTGTTTTGAGCGTTTTCTAAGGTCTCCAGTCTATGGCCTTTGTTGTGATATTTCCTGTTTGATATCTGTCAGCTCTTTTCCAATGGGCTCTAGTTCCTTGGATAAAATTTGTTTGATGAAGGAGCGCATCACCGGCTGGTCTTTACAGCCAGAGCCCATATCAGAGTCACTTTTCATGTCTGTATCCATTTCCCCTTCTAGAGCTGAATTAGTGGGGTAGTTTGTTTCATTAGCACTGGGATTAGTAAGACTTTTTTTTAAATATTTATCCAGGTCTGATTGAGTGGCTAAAGAATTTGCCTTAGTTGATCTGGGCGTCTTAGTGCCCGATTTGACCGTTGTATAATATGTTGAAACACATAAATGCTATTAATTCCGCCTCTAGTCAGCAGGCAGAGTTCCTACTGTTTCATATTACTAGAGTACTAACAATGTAGCCCAATTATTAGTTCAAGTATTGCGGTGACAGTTATGAAGACCCACAGGTTCCTGTATTGTTGTGAACAAGAAAAAGGGAGTTATAGTTTCTTTATGCAACCATTAGGCGTCAATATTGGATCACGCAGCTACACACCACCACTGCAACAGTGTAAAACTCCTACAATCCTCCTGTAAAATTAGCCAGATTCCTTAGTGAACACACAGGTAGAATTATGATGAGAGGTCAGATATTTAGATATTTGGTGAGGGAATGCTTCTTGTGTGGTCTTATGGGCATTGGTTTCAGAGCACCTGACCGTGGAGTTAGTGGCTCTTCAGCACTGCATCAGAGTGTCATCTGCAACTCAGACATCGCTTAGAAGTTTCCCTTTCTAGTCCAAGTGAGGTTTCCCTTTAAGCAGTCCGAGGTGGGGATGTTACACTGCCCCCAACTTTTGTGTTTTAATGTTCCCCTCCAGTGAGTTTTATGTGGGCTCTCCTATTATGGGGTAATATATATGGGGGAGGCACTCAGGGAGCTTCCATTCAGGGTGACTCACCGCTGCTGTTTCTGTGTATTAAGGCTGTGTCAGCGGTGTCAAAGGCCTGTTTTCATCTGCCTCCTGTGTTATGAGGGCGAGTCACTCCCTCGGCTTCCAGGCGGGAGACGTGGCCAGGGATCCAGGCCCAGGTGGCGCAGTTAGAAGGTGGACCACGCAGGGGATAGGCAGCTCCGGGTAACTCACCTACAGGTAACTCAGATACAGGAGCCGCAACAGCTGCTGCAGAAGTCGGCGGGCAGGAAGCGCCGCTAATAGATCTGTGACCGGCTCACATGCCACAGATATCTTCACTCCCAGGCTCCGGGCCCTGTCTGGAGGGACCGCTTGGGATCCATGGTACACAGGGGAAGGGGGAAGGATCTCAGCTGGCTCACCTGATGCTATGTCCCGTCTGGAGGAGGAAGGGTGCCACAAGCAGAAGGCGGGAACTGCCTCCGCAAGGCTTCAGGTCCTCCTGTAGGCCTCAGATTACCGCCGAGCCCAAAGTTATAGTTTGTGCCCAGGATGGCCAAATATTGACACAGGGGCTTGAGGGCAGGTGGATACTGCCTTGTATTGACGTGGATGGGCCCTGTAAAGCAGTAGATTGTCTGGATTGTAGCTGCTATCCAAGGAGCTCAGGGAGATCAGGTCTTGCCTCTTCGGCTATCCACCCTCGTGTCTCCCCTTTTCCCCATAGTTTGTAAGCTTGCGAGCAGGGCCCTCACTCCTCCTGGTATCTGTTTTGAACTGTATTTCTGTTATGCTGTAATGTTTATTGTCTGTACAAGTCCCCTCTATAATTTGTAAAGCGCTGCGGAATATGTTGGCGCTATATAAATAAAATTATTATTATTATTATTATTCGGCTGCTGGCCACGCCCCAGCTTTGATTGCTTCTTAATCTATTTTTTGTGGTATTGTGACCAAAACCCCACAATTCTGACATTAAATATTTTTTTTACTTTTATAGTTTTTCCAGATCATGTATGTTAATTTTCAATTAAAATAGATTGTTCTTTTGTAGTCACGTTTATATATAAAAAAAAATAAAAATTGCACTTCTTTATTAGGCCTCTTTCACACGTCCGTATTTCCGGTACATGTGGTGACAGTTTCCACATGTACTGGAGACACTGACACACACAGACCCAGTGAAATGAATGAGTCTGAAAATATGTCAGTGTGTTTCCACGGACCGTGTGTCATGGACGATAGCACGGATCACACAGATCCATTCAAGTCAATGAGTCCATGTGAAAACGTACCCCACATGGATGCCATCTGTGCGAGACGTCTCGGAGCATGGGAATCAGTGTACAGTTTGCTGTGTTCCCAAGTGCCGATTGCTGAACGTTCCCCTCATCATGGTTCCCAGCAGGGCCGGACTGGGACAAAAAAGCAGCCCTGCCACACAAATCCTACCAGCCCACATACTATAATACGTCCCACCCCCGATCAGTGGATTTGTATTTACTTACCCAAGAGCTTTGGGTTTCTTTCAGCGCTGGAGTGGCGCTTCAAGTGTAAACCTCCTAGCCCCAGTGATATTCTCACCCTCCGGCATCTTCCACTCTTTTCAGCACTGCTCCAGTCCCACATCACCATTTTGTAAGCACAGCTTCTGACAGCCGGAAGTCAGAAGTTACATCACAAGCTCTCAATACAAGGTTATGAGAACCAGGATGAGGCCAGGACAAGGTTCTCAAAGACTTGTACTGAAAAGTGACCTCTGCGTCGCTCCATGAAACACTAGAGCTGCCGGGTCACTTTCCACAGGAGACGAACCGGAGCAATGCTGAAGACCAATGAAGGCAGTGGAAGGTGATTGTGAGACAGGACAGCAGACTTCCATTTAAAGCAACACTCCAGTGGTGCAATAAAAAAAAATGGTGGAGGGGTGCTTTAACCCCTTTCTGCCAGCTGACGGAATAGTATGTCAGCTGGCAGATCCCCTGCTTTGAGGTGGGCTCCGGCGGTGAGCCCACCTCAAAGCCGCGACATGTCAGCTGTTTTGTACACAGCTGACATGTGCGCGCAATGAGCGCGAGCGGAATCGCGATCCGCCCGCGCCCATTAACTAGTTAAATGCCGCTGTCAAGCGCTGACAGCGGCATTTAACTAGCGCTCCCGGCCGAAAGGCCGGAAGTCCTCGCACCGCTGACCCCCGTCACATGATCGGGGGTCAGCGGTGCATTGCCATAACAACCAGAGGTCTCCTTGAAACCTCTATGGTGGTTGATGGCCGATTGCTTTGAGCGCCAACCTGTGGTCGGCGTTCAAAGTACACCTGCATTTCTGCTACATAGAGGTGATCTGTACTTCACCTCTATGTAGCAGAGGCGATCGTGTAGTGCATGCTTCTGCTATTGAAGCATGCCAAAATTAAAAAAAAAGTGTTTTCGCCCCAATCAAAATAAAACAATAAAAAAAAAAATCAAACATACACATATTTGGTATCGCCGCGTTCAGAATCGCCCGATCTATCAATAAAATCAAAGGATTAACCTGACCGCTAAATGGCGTAGCGAGAAAAAAAGCAAAACGCCAAAATTACGTTTTTTTGGTCGCCGCAACATTGCATTAAAATACAATAACGGGCGATGAAAAGAACGTATCTACACCAAAATGGTATCATTAAAAACGCTAGCTCGGCACGCAAAAAATAAGCCCTCACCTGACCCCAGATCACGAAAATTGGAGACACTACGGGTATCAGAAAATCACGCAATTTTTTTTTTTTTTAGCAAACTTTGGAATTTCTTTTCACCACTTAGATAAAAAAATAACCTAGACATGTTTGGTGTCTATGAACTCGTAATGACCTGGAGAATCATAATGGCAGGTTAGTTTTAGCATTTGGTGAACCTACCAAAAAAGCCAAACAAAAAACAAGTGTGATGTTGCACTTTTTTTTGCAATTTCATCACACCGCGGTTGGGGTGTGTGAAGGGGTTAAAGGAGCCACATGTGAATGGCGCAGCAGTGTGCAGGATTGACCACAGCTCTATTTACATGATGCTCTTCAGAGCTCCGTTTCTTGGGATTATGGGGGTTCCGGCAATTGGCAAATTATCGCATATCCCGAGGTGAGGGGATTACTTAGGGTAACCCAGTTAAATGGGTTTTCCAAGATTTATTTTTGTTTGGCCATAGGAATATAAAAAACAAACCAATAAAGACAATCCAGAAGAGCAATGCAGCCTCTCTGACAACAAGACAGGAGAAGTGTATATATACAGAATAAGGTCATTTTCACACATTTTACCTCCGTATTTGTAAACCACAACCAGGAGTGGGTGATAAATACAGAAGTGGTGACGTGTTTCTATTACACTTTTCCTCTGATTGTTCCTCTCCTGGTTTTGGCAATAAATACTGGGGTAAAATACAAGTACTGAGCCTTAATACAAGTAATGAGTAGTACACCCAGTGTACAGGACAGGAGAAGTGGTACTGTGCAGAGTGTGTGGGTGTGTGGTGGCTCCACAAATTTACTACATGTGTGTACTGTACCAATACGTGGACTATGTTGTAGTACGTCCTGTGGAGCTGTGATATAGTTATCTAGTGGGCGCTGCGCCTGTGTATATAATTTGTAGTGGGGAGTCCACATCATATACAGAGCTCCACACTATATACTCCGTTTTGTGTCTTCAGGTTTCTTGGTGGTGTGTGAACATGTTCCTACAGACTTGTTCACTGTGCAAGTAGCCCATGTGTTCCTGTTTCCATAATTGTTCTCTTGTGTCTACAAGACTGGGGAGTTACCACCACTCCTCTTGGGCTATCTGCACAAAAGCTGTTCTACTCTGTACGCACACATGGATTTTTCCTCTCTGAACCCTGTTCACACAGGTAATATACCAGATGATCAGGTTTTTAAATACATCAGATAGGGATTGCATACATTAGTTAGGACTGCTCTGATAAGGGTATACCGTGAAGTTTGGTAGAGAAGCTTAGTATACATTTTTTACAAAAAACGTATCAACCAAATACCCTGTTTTTTACATCTTCTACTAGCACTTGCGGATTACTGCAATTTTTTTTTTTTCAAACTGAGTGTTTTTGGTTTTACTATTCTCTTTTGTGTCTTCAGGTTTCTTGGTGGTGTGTGAACATGTTCCTACAGACTTGTTCACTGTGCAAGTAGCCCATGTGTTCCTCCTTCCTCCATACTCCGTTATAAAGCCTGGTATGGAGCTGTGCGTATAGTATATAGTGTAGAGATGTGCCTGTATAGTGTAGAGTCCACACCATCAAATATACACACAGCACCATATTATATACACATATCTACACTATAAAAAACAAACAGTACCTATGCTATAAACTTAAAGTGCCGCAGTCAGCAGGATTGTGCACAGTAACTACAGACACTGTCAGGTCGGCACTGTTATACTGATTACAATGATACATGGTGATGAAATCCGTCTTGTGGTATTTGTGCGATCTTTATTTTCAGTTTTAAGTTAACGAAATGCACTCCGGGGCAGCCTGTTGGTGGTGCTGTGGGGGGTCTTCCTATGGTGCTCTGATTATATATTCATAATGCAGACTGCTGACAGGTCACTGATCCCTCACTGCCCCCTAGTTTACATAATGAATATTATATAATATATAAACATACAGTACAGACCAAAAGTTGGGACACCCCTTCTCATTTAAAGATTTTTCTGTATGTTCATGACTATGAAAATTGTACATTCACACTGAAGGCATCAACACTATGAATTAACACATGTGGAATTATATACTAAACAAAAAAGTGTGAAACAACTGAAATTATGCCTTATATTCTAGGTTCTTTAAAGTAGCCACCTTTTGCTTTGATGACTGCTTTGTACACTCTAGGCATTCTATTGAGGAGCTTCAAGAGGTAGTCACCGGGAATGGTTTTCACTTCATAGGTGTGCCCTGTCAGGTTTAATAAGTGGGATTTCTTGCCTTAAAAATGGGGATGGGACCATCCCATCAGTTGTGCGGTGCAGTAGTCTGGTGGATACACAGCTGATAGTCCTACTGAATAGACTGTTAGAATTTGTATTATGGCAAGAAAATGCAGTTAAGTAAAGAAAAACGAGTGGCCATCATTATTTTAAGAAATGAAGGTCAGTCAGTCCGAAAAATTGGGAAAACTTTGAAAGTGTCCCCAAGTGCAGTGACAAAAACCATCAAGCACATGCCTGGTTCCCACTGTGAAGCATGGAGGAGGAGGTGTGATGGTGTGGAGGTGCTTTGCTGGTGACACTGTTGGGGATTTATTCAAAATTGAAGGTATACTGAACCAGCATGGCTACCTGTTATGGACCTTGTGGTTAGGAGCACCCGGAACGACCTGATAGTTAAACTCACACAGGACAAGCTCTGGGAAGTGGGAGCTCTGCTGACCGCAACCCCTAATCCTATCACACAACTAGAAATAGCCGTGGAGCGTACCTAACACGACCTAGACGCCTCTTCACAGCCTAAGAGCTAACTAGCCCTAAAGATAGAAAATAAAGCCTACCTTGCCTCAGAGAAATTCCCCAAAGGAAAAGGCAGCCCCCCACATATATTGCCTGTGAGTTAAGATGAAAGTCACAAACACAGAAATAAAACAGGTTTCAGCAAAGGGAGGCCAGACTTACTAAACAGACTGAGGATAGGAAAGGTATCTTTGCGGTCAACACAAAAAACTACAAAAGACCACGCAGAGTGTGCAAAAAGACCTCCGCACCGACTCACGGTGCGGAGGTGCCACTCTGCATCCCAGAGTTTCCAGCTAGCAAGGCAAAATCATGATAGCCAACTGGACAAGGAAACAATGAACAAATAATAACTAGCAGGGACTTAGCTTCTGCTGGAGTAGACACCAGAAAGATCCAAGAGCGAACTGAACCAGTACAAGAACATTGACAGCTGGCATGGAGTAACGATCTGAGTGGAGTTAAATAGAACAGCCAGCCAAAGAATAAACTATGTCACCTGTGGAAGGAACCTCAGAAGCAGCAGCTCCACTCACAGCCACCAGAGGGAGTCCATGAACAGAACTCGCCGAAGTACCATTCATGACCACAGGAGGGAGTTCGAAAACAGAATTCACAACAGCTACCACAGCATCTTGCAGCTGCATGCTATTCCTTCCGGTTTGCATTTAGTTGGACCATCATTCATTTTTGAACAGGACAATGAACCCAAACACACCTCCAGGCTGTGTAAGGGCTATTTGACCAAGAAGGAGAGTGATGGGGTGCAACGCCAGATGCCTGGCCTTAACAGTCACCAGACCTGAACCCAATCGAGATGGTTTGGGGTGAGCTGGACCGCAGAGTGAAGGCAAAAGGGCCAACAAGTGCTAAGCATCTCTGGGAACTCCTTCAAGATTGTCGGAAGACCATTTCCAGTGAAGCTCGTCAAGAGAATGCCAAGAATGTGCAAAGCAGTCATCAAAGCAAAAGGTGGCTACTTTGAAGAACCTAGAATATAAGACATACCGTATATACTCGAGTATAAGCCGACCCGAGTATAAGCCGACCCCCCTAATTTTGCCACAAAAAACTGGGAAAACTTATTGACTCGAGTATAAGCCTAGGGTGGAAATGCAGCATTTACCGGTGAATTTCAAAAATAAAAATAGATCATTATTTCCCCATAGCTGTGCCATATAGTGCTCTACACCATTCATATTTCCCTATAGCTGTGCCCCATATAGTGCTCTGCACCGTTCACTGTGCCCCCTAGCTGTGCCATATACAGTGCTCTGCACCGTTCACTGTGCCCCATAGATGTGCCATATACGGTGCTCTGCACCGTTCACTGTGCCCCCTAGCTGTGCCATATACGGTGCTCTGCACCGTTCACTGTGCCCCCTAGCTGTGCCTTATACGGTGCTCTGCACCGTTCATTGTGCCCCCTAGCTGTGCCTTATACGGTGCTCTGCACCGTTCACTGTGCCCCCTAGCTGTGCCTTATACGGTGCTCTGCACCATTCACTGTGCCCCCTAGCTGTGCCTTATACGGTGCTCTGCACCGTTCATTGTGCCCCATAGATGGGCCTTATACGGTGCTCTGCACCGTTCACTGTGCCCCCTAGCTGTGCCTTATACGGTGCTCTGCACCGTTCACTGTGCCCCCTAGCTGTGCCTTATACGGTGCTCTGCACCGTTCATTGTGCCCCATAGCTGTGCCTTATACGGTGCTCTGCACCGTTCATTGTGCCCCCTAGCTGTGCCTTATACGGTGCTCTGCACCGTTCATTGTGCCCCATAGATGTGCCTTATACGGTGCTCTGCACCGTTCACTGTGCCCCATAGATGCTCCACATTAATCTGTGCTGCCGCTGCTACTGCTGCAATAAAAAAAAAAAAAACACATACTCACCTCCCTTGATTGCAGCTCCCGGCGTCTCGTTCCGGCGCCTCCATCTTCCCGGCGTCTCTGCTCTGACTGATCAGGCAGAGGGCGCCGCGCACACTATATGCGTCATCGCGCCCTCTGCCTGATCAGTCAGAGCGCAGACGCCGGGAAGATGGAGGCGCCGGCCGGGAAGATGGAGCGACGCCCGGCGGCTGGAACGAGGACAGGTGAATATAACATACTCACCTAGTCCTGGCGATCCTCGCGCTGTCCCCTCCTGTCTTCGGCGCTGCAGCTTCTTTCTCTATCAGCGGTCACCGGCACCGCTGATTAGAGAAATGAATAAGCGGCTCCGCCCCTATGGGAGGTGGAGCCGCTTATTCATTTCTGTAATGAGCGGTCCCACGTGACCGCTGAAGAGGGGAAGAAGCTGCAGCACAGAAGCCCGTGGGACGGCAGGGACAGCGTGAGGATCGCTGGGACTAGGTAAGTATACCCCAGCGCCCTCAGCCCCTCACCTGCCGACCCCACCGCTACCGTGACTCGAGTATAAGCCGAGGGGGGCACTTTCAGCCCTAAAATTTGGGCTGAAAATCTCGGCTTATACTCGAGTATATACGGTAATTTCAGTTGTTTCACACTTTTTTGTTAAGTATATAATTCCACATGGGTTAATTCATAGTTTTGATGCCTTCAGTGTGAATGTACAATTTTCATAGTCATGAAAATACAGAAAAATCTTTAAATGAGAAGGTGTGTCCAAACTTTTGGTCTGTACTGTATATCTTTTGGAAAAAATCCCCTCCTGCAGGCAGACGCCAATGGTTGCGCCTGCGCTGCAGCCTGATCGCATATGTACTGTGTATATAATTCATTTGTTTAAGGTTATCCTGAAATGCATAAAAATATTTAAAATAAAAAATCAGTTTGAAAATGGCGCCGGCCACGCCTGCACAGTAGCAGCTATAGGTGTATACACAGGTGATCCGACAGCTGCTACTGCGTGTGAGCGTGCATGTGTGTTTTCCTATGTGTGTTAGCATGCACGTTTGTTTTCCCATGCGCCTTAGCGTGCACGTGTGTTTTCCTATGTGTGTGAATGTACATGTGTGTTTATTTTCCAA
Organism: Ranitomeya imitator; assembly: GCF_032444005.1. Taxonomy (NCBI): domain Eukaryota; kingdom Metazoa; phylum Chordata; class Amphibia; order Anura; family Dendrobatidae; genus Ranitomeya; species Ranitomeya imitator. The sequence continues at coordinate 328,995,462 of NC_091283.1, read as the reverse complement.
TGTGTGTGTGTTTTGCTATGTGTTTGAGCGTGCATGTGTGTGTTTTGCAGAGTGGGTGAGGGTGCATGTGTGGGTCTTCTCCAATGTGTGTGCATGTGTTATATACACACACACACACACACACACACACATATTTGGTGGATGACAAACTAGACCCAATTACGGCTTGCTCTTAGCAACTAATAACCCTGATCCCAACTTTTCAAAATATTTGTGAATTGTGCACCTTACTAGATAAGATTTACATCCATTCAGTGTCTCCATCATTATGGCTACTTATGGTCAAATATGAGTGTTTTTTTCACAGTGGTGCTTTCATTATTTTTGCAGGGTCTATTAGGGTCAGTAAGGGCAAGCCGACATTGCGTGGGGGTGCTATATCACGGCAAGGTGGGGTAACTACTAGGTCACAAGTAGGGCCAGTACCCCTATTGCTCCTGTGTGTCTCCTCTCTGCTCTATCATTATGAAGCCCCCCCTTTTTAATTATTTGTGAATTAAAGCTGTTGTGTATATAGTGGGTGGGACTTTTTTATTGTTGCTTAATATGCAAATCAGCCTGTACTCGCCCCAACCTCTCCTGCTGTAATTACAGTCTTGTAGGAAAAAAACTTTTCTTTTTATAAGGCAAAATGGGGTCAAATATTAATGAGAACCAACTAGAAAAAAAACTAAAAAATATTTTTTTCTGCAAGTAACTTAAAAGTATATGTTAGTATATACAAAAGCCTTTAAAAAGAGGCCATAAATGGGTTAATTGTAATATCAGAAACAATAATACACAAAAGCTGAATGTCCTTAGTAGGCCCTGTTCACCTGGCTTTCAGCTTCTGTGTATTGTTCCTGATATTACAATTAACCCATTTATAGTCCCTTTTTTAAAGGGGTTTTGTATATACTAACATATATTTTTAAGTGACTTGCATTAATTTTTTTAGGTGTTTTTTCTAGTTGGGTCCAATTGCACCAATATAAAACTTTTTGCTGCATATAACAAGAAACTGGCAGTACCCCAACTTTGATGAGTGCTCCAGCGGTGAGCCTTGCATCAAAGCAGCGACATGTCAGCTGTTTTGAACAGCTGACATGTGCCCGCTATAGACACTGGCAGAATTGCAGTCCACCCGTGCCTATTAACTAGTTAAATGCCGCTGTCAAACTCTTGACAGTTGCATTTAACATGCACTTCCAGCCATCGGGCTGGAAATACGCACACTGCTGATTTTCGTCACGTGATCGGGGGTCGGCGGTGAGTCAGCATGACAACTAGCGGTGTCCTGGAGACCTCTATGGTTATTGATGCCGGATTGCTATGAGAGCCATCCTGTGGTTGGCGCTCAGAGCATCGCCTTTATGTAGCAGAGACGATCAGGCTATTCCAGCTTCTAGCCTCTCATGGAGGCTATTGAAGCATGCCAAAAGTAAAAAAAAATGTTTTTAAAAATATAAAAGCTCAAATCACCCCCTTTTCACCCCATTCAAAAGAAAACAATGAAAAAAAATTCAAACCTACACGTTTGATATCGCTGCGCTCAGAATCACCCAATCTATCAAGAAAAAAATAATTAACCTGATCGCTAAACGGCGTAGCGAGAAAAAAGTCAAAACCCCAGAATTACGTTCCTCTCGAGGCTATTAATATCTGCCCTCAGTCACTGGCTTTCATGTAAACCATGTCTCATATCCTATCAGGTTCTGTAATAATTTAACAGAACCCGACAATTGAACTATCGCCTATTCTGCTATCTAGCTCTGTATGAAATATATATATATATATATATATATATATATATATATATATATATATTGTAGGGGTTCCACTCACTCAGCTGCGACGGCTGACACTCAGGAGGCAGGTTCCTTTAAAGTTCACTGGGTTTATTACTCCATAAACCATATGACAAAACAACAGAAAGCAAATAGCCTTTGGTTCAGGCAAAGAAAAAAACAAGTGTCCAGTTCATCCGGCTCAGTCCTGAAGCCGTAACACACTCAGGAGGGTTTCACCTCCACACATATCTACCTGTGTTAAGCATTAGGCTTTCTTTTATATGTCTAACCACACCCAGAACCCATCACATGACCAGACATGTGGTTGTGACATCACCACAGGTCCTGAAACACATATAGGTAGCTATAGGTTACATCACAGTAGCAAGCCATCTATAAGGGACATATCTCCCATCGATTAGACATCCTTTAGCCACGCTACATACCTCCCCCCTCTGCCTAAAGCCGTGGGGCTTGGCACTTTCTCCCACTAGACAAGGGATTCTTGACAGGGCATCAGCATTACCGTGCAGCTTTCCGGCCCTATGTTCCACATGGAAACAGAAGTCCTGCAGGGCTAAGAACCAACGGGTGACCCTAGCATTTCTACCCTTCGTTTCCCTCATCCACCTAAGTGGGGCATGGTCGGATATCAGTCTAAATTTACGTCCCAGCAAATAGTACCGTAATGTGTCGACTGCCCATTTTATGGCCAAGCACTCCTTTTCAACGACTGAGTAGTTCTTTTCAGACGAGGACAGCTTCCTACTCAGATAGAGAACAGGATGCTCCTCTCCATGTAGTTCTTGGGAAAGGACTGCTCCCACCCCAACATCTGAGGCATCTGTTTGAAGAATAAACTCTTTCTTGAAGTTTGGGGCCATCAGAACGGGTTGCTTACATAAAGCCTCTTTCATTTCTTGGAAGGCTGAATCTGTTTCTTCGGACCACTTAACCTTTACTGATTTTGTCCCTTTTAGCAGGTCAGTCAGAGGCGCCGCCATTGTGGCGAAGTTTGGGATGAACCTCCTGTAATATCCCACGATTCCCAGGAAGGCTTTAACTTGCTTCTTGGAAACTGGTTTTGGCCATGTTTGAATTGCCTCCACTTTACTGATTTGGGGTTTTATTTCTCCATGACCCACTATGTATCCAAGGTACTTAGCTTCTTCTTTACCCAATGCGCACTTCTTCGGGTTTATTGTAAATCCGGCCTCTCTTATAGCATCAAACACCGCTTGGACTTTCTCCAGATGACTCTCCCAGTCCGGGCTAAAGATGACGATATCATCTAGGTACGCAGCAGCGTATGCCTTGTGGGGTGCAAGGACTCTATCCATAGCCCTTTGGAAGGTGGCCGGAGCTCCCTGTAGGCCAAATGGCATCCGGACATACTGGAAGCACCCATCTGGTGTAGAAAACGCCGTCTTCTCCTTGGCTTCCTGTGCCATGGGGATCTGCCAATACCCCTTTGTCAAATCCAAGGTGGTTATGTACCTGGCGGGCCCAAGCCTTTCGATGAGCTCATCAACGCGGGGCATGGGATATGCGTCGAACTTAGAGACCTCATTCAACTTCCTATAGTCGTTGCAAAATCTCCACTCCCCATCAGGTTTTGGGACCAGGACAATTGGGCTCGACCAACCGCTCTTGGATTCCTCAATGACTCCAAGCTTCAACATACGCTCCACTTCCTTGGAGACTATTTCTCGACGGGCCTCAGGAATTCTATAGGGCTTCACGTTCACGCGCACATGGGGCTCTGTCAGGACCTCATGCTCTATGACCTTCGTGTACCCAGGCAACTCGGAAAACAGGTCCCTGTTTTTCTGGAGTAACTCCCGGCATTGCTGTTTCTGGGACTCCGATAGCGTCTCCGCTATAGTAACCGCTCCAACCTCATCTTCTGGGTTGCTTAACAACGATGGAGTTACTGTCGGCTCTCTATCTTGCCACGGCTTGATAAGGTTGACATGGTATACTTGGAATGGTTTCCGTCTTCCTGGTTGGTGAATTTTATAGTTTACTTCACCAAGTTTCTCGACAACCTCATATGGCCCTTGCCATTTGGCCAAGAACTTGCTTTCCACTGTCGGAACTAACACAAGAACTCGGTCTCCCGGATTGAATTGCCTCACTCTTGCAGACCGGTTGTAGACCCTGGCCTGAGCTTCTTGTGCTTGGAGAAGGTGTTCTTTCACGATAGGCATCACCTTTGCAATCCTCTGCTGCATCAGGGCCACATGCTCAATGACGCTTCTGTGGGGCGTGACTTCGGCTTCCCAGGTTTCCTTGGCTATATCCAGGAGTCCTCGTGGATGTCGGCCATACAGAAGCTCAAACGGTGAGAAACCTGTGGAGGCCTGTGGAACTTCACGAATGGAAAACATCAAATAGGGTAAGAGACAATCCCAGTCTCTACCGTCTTTTTCTATAGCTTTTCTCAGCATGCTCTTCAGTGTCTTGTTAAATCTCTCAACAAGGCCATCTGACTGGGGATGGTACACCGAGGTCCTCAACTGGGAGATTTTCAGGGCTTTGCATAGTTCCCTCATCACCTTGCTCATGAAAGGTGTCCCCTGGTCAGTCAGGATCTCCTTCGGCAGACCTGTCCGGGAAAAGACATGGACCAACTCGCGAGCTATACTCTTTGAAGAAGAATTTCTCAAGGGAATTGCCTCAGGATAGCGTGTGGCATAGTCCAGGATGACTAATATATACTGATGGCCCCGGGCTGATTTAACTAAGGGACCGACCAATTCCATGGCAATTCTCTCGAATGGCACCTCAATAATGGGCAGTGACACAAGGGGGTTTCGGAAATGAGGAGTGGGAGCAGTTAGCTGACATGTAGGGCAGGACCTGCAATAGTTCACTATTTCCCGGTGGCACCCAGGCCAATAGAACCTCTGCACAACCCGTTCCTGCGTTTTTTCCACCCCTAGGTGTCCACCCAAGATGTGTGAATGGGCCATGTCCAACACCTTCCGTCTATATGGACCCGGCACTACCAACTGCTCTACCAACTCCTCCCTTATTTTCGTGACCCGGTACAACAACTCCCTGCTCATTAGAAAATGGGGAAATCTTGTGTCTGCCCCCGGCTCCTGTACCACCCCGTCAATAACTGTGACATTATTAAAGGCTTCCCTCAGAGTGGGGTCCCTATGTTGGGCAGTCCCAAAATTTTCACCGGATACCTCTAACTCCAGAATGTCAGATGCAGGGGACACTTCCTCCTCATCTCCAGCCAGGACACAAAAAGGAAACCTGTCTGACTCTGGGTGTGGCACCACCCTTCCAGGGTTCACTGGTTCCCTACTCTTGCTAGGGAGCTCAGAACCTTTCCCCCACAAATCCCAAAACAAACAGAAATCCCGGCCAATAATTATAGGGTGCAACAAGTCCTGAACGACGCCGACTATGTGGGACTCCGTGCCACATGTCGTTTCAATGTTCACACTGGCCACAGGGTAGTCCTTTGCATCACCATGTATGCACCGCACTCCGACCTTCTTTCCCGTGAGCAGGTGGAGAGGAAAAGTGGCCCTCACCAGGGTCACTAGGCTCCCCGAGTCTAACAGTGCCGTTACTGCTCGACCGTTCACCTTTACGGGACACGCTTGAGGTCCCTCGTTGGGCGGAGAGTTCACACTGCAGGCTGGATACGCATAGTATGAACAACGGCGTCCCATGCTACAGTCCATCTGCTCAGTGGTCTGGGAACACCGGGCAGCTATATGTCCTGGCTTGTGGCACCTCCAACAAACAATATCACCCGTAGGGACCTTGGGCACCACCTCCCCCGCCCTTGGTGACCTTGGACGCGCCACCCCTTTTTGGGGCTCAGCTTCCTTCTGGGACCCCCAGTATGGCATGGGCTGCCTCCTGAAGGAGCCTTCCAACCCTTGGTATCTCTCAACCAGTCCGATCAGCTCGTCGGCATTCTGGGGATCACCCTGGGCAACCCAAGTCTGTATAGGCCTCGGGAGGGAATGGACAAACCGATCCATCATCACCCGTTCTACCATTTGAGCAGGCGTAGATGACTCTGGCTGCAGCCATTTCTGGACCAGGTGCAACAGATCAAACATTTGGGAACGAGGTGGTTTGTCCCGGTGATAGCCCCAGGAGTGAACTCGCTGTGCCCTGACAGTCAGTGTCACCCCCAAACGTGCGAGAATCTCGGCTTTCAATTTGTGATACTCTTTGGCATCCTGCAAGGTCAAATCATAGTACGCCTTCTGGGGTACTCCTGTCAGGTATGGCGCAAGTACCTCTGCCCACTGCTCTGGCGGAAGTTTTTCCCTCTCAGCGACCCTCTCAAACACCGTCAGGAAGGCCTCAACATCATCCCCGGGAGTCATTTTCTGCAATGCGCGTCTTACCGTCTTTCGGACGTGGGTGTCATCAGCCAAACCTGGGGTTGGGGCGCTCGCCTTGCCCTGGATGGCGGTTGCCAGAAGCTGCATCTGCTGCTGGCTCTGTTGTAACTGCTGCCGTTGCTCCTGCTGGCTCTGTTGTATCTGCTGCATCAACAGCCTGTTGGTCTCTTGCTGCCTTTGCTCCTGCTGGACCAAGTGTTTCAGCAAGTCCTCCATTTTCTCCGGCAATGCTTGCTGGCTTGCAACAGCCTTGACCCAGGACATTCAAAAATAAACTCACTTCTCCGCTGGGAACGCTGCCCGCATTCTCCACCAATTGTAGGGGTTCCACTCACTCAGCTGCGACGGCTGACACTCAGGAGGCAGGTTCCTTTAAAGTTCACTGGGTTTATTACTCCATAAACCATATGACAAAACAACAGAAAGCAAATAGCCTTTGGTTCAGGCAAAGAAAAAAACAAGTGTCCAGTTCATCCGGCTCAGTCCTGAAGCCGTAACACACTCAGGAGGGTTTCACCTCCACACATATCTACCTGTGTTAAGCATTAGGCTTTCTTTTATATGTCTAACCACACCCAGAACCCATCACATGACCAGACATGTGGTTGTGACATCACCACAGGTCCTGAAACACATATAGGTAGCTATGGTTACATCACAGTAGCAAGCCATCTATAAGGGACATATCTCCCATCGATTAGACATCCTTTAGCCACGCTACAATATATATATATATGTATATATATATATATATATATATATATATATATATATTGCCTTGCGAAAGTATTCGTCTCCCTGGAACTTTTCAACCTTTTCCCACATATCATGCTTCAAACATAAAGATACCAAATGTAAATTTTTGGTGAAGAATCAACAAGTGGAACACAATTGTGAAGTTGAACGAAATTTATTGTTTATTTTACATTTTTGTGGAAATTCAAAAACTGAAAAGTGGGGCGTGCAATATTTTTCGGCCTCTTTACTTTCAGTGCAGCAATCTCACTCCAGATGTTCATTGTGGATCTCTGAATGATCCAATGTTGTCCTAAATGCCTAATGATGATAAATATAATCCACTTGTGTGTAACCAAGTCTCCGTATAAATGAACCTGCTCTGTGATAGTCTCAGGGTTCTGTTTGAAGCACAGAGAGCATCATAAAGACCAAGGAACACAACAGGCAGGTCCATGATACTATTGTGAAGAAGTTTAAAGCCGGATTTTGATACAAAATGATTTCCAAAACTTTAAACATCTTAAGGAGCACTGTGCAAGCAATCATATTGAAATGGAAGGAGTATCATACCACTACAAATCTACCAAGACCCGGCCGTCCCACTAAACTTTCATCTCAAACAAGGAGAAGACTGATGAGAAATGCAGCCAAGAGGCAGAGATCTACAGCTGAGGTGGGACAGTCTGTCCACAGGACAACAATCAGTTGTACACTGTTCAAATCTGGCCTTTATGGAAAGCCATTTCTCAAAAATATCCATAAAAAGTGTTTAAAGTTTGCCACAAGCCACCTGGGAGACACACCAAACATGTGGAAGAAGGTGCTCTGGTCAGATGAAACCAAAATTGAACTTTTTGGCAACAATGCCAAACGATATGTTTGGTATAAAGGCAACACAGCTCATCACCCTGAACACCCCATCCCCACTGTCAAACACGGTGGTGGCAGCATCATGGTTTGGGCCTGCTTTTCTTCAGCAGGGACAGGGAAGATGGTTAAAATTGATGGGAAGATGGATGCAGCCAAATACAGGACCATTCTTGAAGAAAACTTGTTGGAGTCTGCAAAAGACCTGAGACTGGGATGGAGATTTGTCTTCCAACAAGACAATGATCCCAAACATAAAGCAAAATCTACAATGGAATGGTTCACAAATAAACGTATCCAGGTGTTAGAATGGCCAAGTCAAAGTCCAGACCTCAATCCAATGGAGAATCTGTGGAAAGAGCTGAAAACTGATGTTCACAAACGATCTCCATCAAACCTCACTGAGCTCGAGCTGTTTGCCAAGGAAGAATGGGCAAGAATTTCAGTCTCTCGATGTACAAAGCTGATAGAGACATACCCCAAGCGACTTGCAGCTGTAATCGCAACAAGAGGTGGCGCAACAAAGTATTAAGTTAAAGGGGCTGAATAATATTGCACGCCCCACTTTTCAGTTTTAAAATTTCCACAAAAATTTTAAATAACCAATAAATTTAGTTCAACTTCACAATTGTGTTCCACTTGTTGTTGATTCTTCACCAAAAATTTTCATTTCGTATCTTTATGTTTGAAGCATGATATGTGGGAAAAGGTTCCAGGGGGCCGAATACTTATAAAAAAAAAAAAAAAAAAAATCGCATCCTCGCATTGCACACGGATGACATACGGATCACTGTTAGGGAACATTTATGCGATTCTCATGCATGACAAACGGACCGATTTTTATACGTTATGTGTGACTCCACCATTTTTTTTCTCAGGCGTATTCAGCATGCTGTGATTTTACGCGTATATCGGCTGAGTCTCGCCAATGCAAGTCTATGGGTGCGAGAAAAAAAAAAAAAAATCGCACACCACACCGACCATCCGTGTGACTTGCGAGAAATACGCACACATTTTCCTCACTTCAGCCCATTGAGCCATTAAATTAAATGAGGAAAAAAGTGACAAATGTAAAGCCATACGGATGTTATATGGATACATGGGTGCAAGAAAATCGCATCATCGCACTGCAAACGGATTACACACGGATCACCAAATGGAGAACATTGGTGCGATTTCCAGCCGTCAAAATTCGACTGATTCTTTATACGTTGAGTGTGACTCCGGCCAAAGAGACTGGAAAATGTCTCCAAGGATTTACTGATAAGAATGTTCTCCAGCACCGACAGATGTCACAGTACTGACTTAGGCTACTTTCACACTAGCGTCGGACTCGGCCCGTCGCAGTGCGTCGGGCCGAGGTTCCGACGCTAGCAGTGAAACGGAGGCACAACGGAGGCATTTTTCCTGCGCATCTGCTGCCCCATTGTAAGGTGCAGGGAGGTGGGGGCTGAGTTCCGGCCACGCATGCGCGGTCGGAAAAAGCGGTCCGTCGGCAGCAAAAAACGTTATATGTAACGTTTTTTGCTCCCGGCGGTCCGCCACAACACGGCGCAACCGTCGCACGACGGTTGCAACGTGTGTCAATGCATCGCAATGCGTCGCTAATGTTAATCTATGGGGCAAAAACGCATCCTGCAAACAACTTTGCAGGATGTGTTTTTTCCCATAAATGACGCATTGCGACGTATTGCAAAAACCGCTAGTGTGAAAGTAGCCTAATGGAGAAACCACAAATATTAGAGAATAACACAAGTCACAATAGAGATGAAGTGAGGGCCTGTTCCCAGGAGCTACAGTCTGAGAAATGGCTAAAAAGCCTCCACTAGACCCCTGTACAGCTGTATAATGAGGCCCAGGCTTTATAGTGAAGAGACTGGAGCGAGGGCCTGTTCCCAGGAGCTACAGGCTGAGAAATGGCTAAAAAGCCTCCACTAGACTCCTGTACAGCTGTATAATGAGGCCCAGGCTTTATAGTGAAGGGACTGGAGCGAGGGCCTGTTCTCAGGAGCTACAGTCTGAGAAATGGCTAAAAGCCTCCACTAGGCCCCTGTACAGCTGTATAATGAGGCCCAGGCTTTATAGTGAAGAGACTGGAGCGAGGGCCTGTTCCCAGGAGCTACAGGCTGAGAAATGGCTAAAAAGCCTCCACTAGACTCCTGTACAGCTGTATAATGAGGCCCAGGCTTTATAGTGAAGGGACTGGAGCGAGGGCCTGTTCCCAGGAGCTACAGGCTGAGAAATGGCTAAAAAGCCTCCACTAGGCTCCTGTACAGCTGTATAATGAGGCACAGGATTTATAGTGAAGGGACTGGAGCGAGGGCCTGTTCCCAGGAGCTACAGGCTGAGAAATGGCTAAAAAGCCTCCACTAGACACCTGTACAGCTGTATAATGAGGCCCAGGCTTTATAGTGAGGGGAATGGAGCGAGGGCCTGTTCCTAGGAGCTACAGGCTGAGAAATGGCTAAAAAGCCTCCACTAGGCTCCTGTACAGCTGTATAATGAGGCCCAGGCTTTATAGTGAGGGGACTGGAGCGAGGGCCTGTTCCCAGGAGCTACAGGCTGAGAAATGGCTAAAAAGCCTCCACTAGGCCCCTGTACAGCTGTATAATGAGGCCCAGGCTTTATAGTGAAGGGACTGGAGCGAGGGCCTGTTCCCAGGAGCTACAGTCTGAGAAATGGCTAAAAAGCCTCCACTAGGCTCCTGTACAGCAGTATAATGAGGCCCAGGCTTTATAGTGAGGGGACTGGAGCGAGGGCCTGTTCCCAGGAGCTACAGGCTGAGAAATGGCTAAAAAGCCTCCACTAGGCCCCTGTACAGCTGTATAATGAGGCCCAGGCTTTATAGTGAAGGGACTGGAGCGAGGGCCTGTTCCCAGGAGCTACAGGCTGAGAAATGGCTAAAAAGCCTCCACTAGGCTCCTGTACAGCTGTATAATGAGGCCCAGGCTTTATAGTGAGGGGACTGGAGCGAGGGCCTGTTCCCAGGAGCTACAGGCTGAGAAATGGCTAAAAAGCCTCCACTAGGCTCCTGTACAGCTGTATAATGAGGCCCAGGCTTTATAGTGAGGGGACTGGAGCGAGGGCCTGTTCCCAGGAGCTACAGGCTGAGAAATGGCTAAAAGCCTCCACTAGGCTCCTGTACAGCTGTATAATGAGGCCCAGGCTTTATAATGAAGGGACTGGAGCGAGGGCCTGTTCCCAGGAGCTACAGGCTGAGAAATGGCTAAAAACCCTCCACTAGGCTCCTGTACAGCTGTATAATGAGGCCCAGGCTTTATAGTGAGGGGACTGGAGCGAGGGCCTGTTCCCAAGAGCTACAGGCTGAGAAATGGCTAAAAAGCCTCCACTAGGCCCCTGTACAGCTGTATAATGAGGCCCAGGCTTTATAGTGAAGGGACTGGAGCGAGGGCCTGTTCCCAGGAGCTACAGTCTGAGAAATGGCTAAAAAGCCTCCACTAGACTCCTGTACAGCTGTATAATGAGGCCCAGGCTTTATAGTGAAGGGACTGGAGCGAGGGCCTGTTCCCAGGAGCTACAGTCTGAGAAATGGCTAAAAGCCTCCACTAGACGCCTGTACAGCTGTATAATGAGGCCCAGGCTTTATAGTGAAGGGACAGGAGTGAGGACCTGTTCCCAGGAGCTATAGTCTGAGAAATGGCTAAAAAGCCTCCACTAGACTCCTGTACAGCTGTATAATGAGGCCCAGGCTTTATAGTGAAGGGACTGGAGCGAGGGCCTGTTCCCAGGAGCTACAGTCTGAGAAATGGCTAAAAAGCCTCCACTAGACTCCTGTACAGCTGTATAATGAGGCCCAGGCTTTATAGTGAAGGGACTGGAGCGAGGGCCTGTTCCCAGGAGCTACAGTCTGAGAAATGGCTAAAAAGCCTCCACTAGGCTCCTGTACAGCTGTATAATGAGGCCCAGGCTTTATAGTGAAGGGACTGGAGAGAGGGCCTGTTCCCAGGAGCTACAGTCTGAGAAATGGCTAAAAAGCCTCCACTAGGCTCCTGTACAGCTGTATAATGAGGCCCAGGCTTTATAGTGAGGGGACTGGAGCGAGGGCCTGTTCCCAGGAGCTACAGTCTGAGAAATGGCTAAAAAGCCTCCACTAGACCCCTGTACAGCTGTATAATGAGGCCCAGGCTTTATAGTGAAGGGACTGGAGCGAGGGCCTGTTCCCAGGAGCTACAGGCTGAGAAATGGCTAAAAAGCCTCCACTAGGCCCCTGTACAGCTGTATAATGAGGCCCGGGCTTTATAGAGAAGGGACTGGAGCGAGGGTCTGTTCCCAGGAGCTACAGTCTGAGAAATGGCTAAAAAGCCTCCACTAGACCCCTGTACAGCTGTATAATGAGGCCCAGGCTTTATAGTGAAGGGACTGGAGCGAGGGCCTGTTCCCAGGAGCTACAGTCTGAGAAATGGCTAAAAAGCCTCCACTACACCCCTGTACAGCTGTATAATGAGGCCCAGGCTTTATAGTGAAGGGACTGGAGCGAGGGCCTGTTCCCAGGAGCTACAGTCTGAGAAATGGCTAAAAAGCCTCCACTAGACCCCTGTACAGCTGTATAATGAGGCCCAGGCTTTATAGTGAAGGGACTGGAGCGAGGGCCTGTTCCCAGGAGCTAGAGGCTGAGAAATGGCTAAAAAGCCTCCACTAGACCCCTGTACAGCTGTATAATGAGGCCCAGGCTTTATAGTGAGGGGACTGGAGCGAGGGCCTGTTCCCAGGAGCTACAGTCTGAGAAATGGCTAAAAAGCCTCCACTAGACGCCTGTACAGCTGTATAATGAGGCCCAGGCTTTATAGTGAAGGGACTGGAGCGAGGGCCTGTTCCCAGGAGCTACAGTCTGAGAAATGGCTAAAAAGCCTCCACTAGACCCCTGTACAGCTGTATAATGAGGCCCAGGCTTTATAGTGAAGGGACTGGAGCGAGGGCCTGTTCCCAGGAGCTACAGTCTGAGAAATAGCTAAAAAGCCTCCACTAGGCCCCTGTACAGCTGTATAATGAGGCCCAGGCTTTATAGTGAAGGGACTGGAGCGAGGGCCTGTTCCCAGGAGCTACAGGCTGAGAAATGGCTAAAAAGCCTCCACTAGACCCCTGTACAGCTGTATAATGAGGCCCAGGCTTCATAGTGAAGGGACTGGAGCGAGGGCCTGTTCCCAGGAGCTACAGGCTGAGAAATGGCTAAAAAGCCTCCACTAGGCCCCTGTACAGCTGTATAATGAGGCCCAGGCTTTATAGTGAGGGGACTGGAGCGAGGGCCTGTTCCCAAGAGCTACAGGCTGAGAAATGGCTAAAAAGCCTCCACTAGGCCCCTGTACAGCTGTATAATGAGGCCCAGGCTTTATAGTGAAGGGACTGGAGCGAGGGCCTGTTCCCAGGAGCTACAGGCTGAGAAATGGCTAAAAAGCCTCCACTAGACCCCTGTACAGCTGTATAATGAGGCCCAGGCTTCATAGTGAAGGGACTGGAGCGAGGGCCTGTTCCCAGGAGCTACAGGCTGAGAAATGGCTAAAAAGCCTCCACTAGGCTCCTGTACAGCTGTATAATGAGGCCCAGGCTTTATAGTGAGGGGACTGGAGCGAGGGCCTGTTCCCAAGAGCTACAGGCTGAGAAATGGCTAAAAAGCCTCCACTAGGCCCCTGTACAGCTGTATAATGAGGCCCAGGCTTTATAGTGAAGGGACTGGAGCGAGGGCCTGTTCCCAGGAGCTACAGTCTGAGAAATGGCTAAAAAGCCTCCACTAGACTCCTGTACAGCTGTATAATGAGGCCCAGGCTTTATAGTGAAGGGACTGGAGCGAGGGCCTGTTCCCAGGAGCTACAGTCTGAGAAATGGCTAAAAAGCCTCCACTAGACTCCTGTACAGCTGTATAATGAGGCCCAGGCTTTATAGTGAAGGGACTGGAGCGAGGGCCTGTTCCCAGGAGCTACAGTCTGAGAAATGGCTAAAAAGCCTCCACTAGGCTCCTGTACAGCTGTATAATGAGGCCCAGGCTTTATAGTGAAGGGACTGGAGAGAGGGCCTGTTCCCAGGAGCTACAGTCTGAGAAATGGCTAAAAAGCCTCCACTAGGCTCCTGTACAGCTGTATAATGAGGCCCAGGCTTTATAGTGAGGGGACTGGAGCGAGGGCCTGTTCCCAGGAGCTACAGTCTGAGAAATGGCTAAAAAGCCTCCACTAGACCCCTGTACAGCTGTATAATGAGGCCCAGGCTTTATAGTGAAGGGACTGGAGCGAGGGCCTGTTCCCAGGAGCTACAGTCTGAGAAATGGCTAAAAAGCCTCCACTAGACCCCTGTACAGCTGTATAATGAGGCCCAGGCTTTATAGTGAAGGGACTGGAGCGAGGGCCTGTTCCCAGGAGCTACAGTCTGAGAAATGGCTAAAAAGCCTCCACTAGACCCCTGTACAGCTGTATAATGAGGCCCAGGCTTTATAGTGAAGGGACTGGAGCGAGGGCCTGTTCCCAGGAGCTACAGGCTGAGAAATGGCTAAAAAGCCTCCACTAGACCCCTGTACAGCTGTATAATGAGGCCCAGGCTTTATAGTGAGGGGACTGGAGCGAGGGCCTGTTCCCAGGAGCTACAGTCTGAGAAATGGCTAAAAAGCCTCCACTAGACGCCTGTACAGCTGTATAATGAGGCCCAGGCTTTATAGTGAAGGGACTGGAGCGAGGGCCTGTTCCCAGGAGCTACAGTCTGAGAAATGGCTAAAAAGCCTCCACTAGACCCCTGTACAGCTGTATAATGAGGCCCAGGCTTTATAGTGAAGGGACTGGAGCGAGGGCCTGTTCCCAGGAGCTACAGTCTGAGAAATAGCTAAAAAGCCTCCACTAGGCCCCTGTACAGCTGTATAATGAGGCCCAGGCTTTATAGTGAAGGGACTGGAGCGAGGGCCTGTTACCAGGAGCTACAGGCTGAGAAATGGCTAAAAAGCCTCCACTAGACCCCTGTACAGCTGTATAATGAGGCCCAGGCTTCATAGTGAAGGGACTGGAGCGAGGGCCTGTTCCCAGGAGCTACAGTCTGAGAAATGGCTAAAAAGCCTCCACTAGGCTCCTGTACAGCTGTATAATGAGGCCTAGGCTTTATAGTGAAGGGACTGGAGCGAGGGCCTGTTCCCAGGAGCTACAGGCTGAGAAATGGCTAAAAAGCCTCCACTAGGCTCCTATACAGCTGTATAATGAGGCCCAGGCTTTATAGTGAAGGGACTGGAGCGAGGGCCTGTTCCCAGGAGCTACAGGCTGAGAAATAGCTAAAAAGCCTCCACTAGACCCCTGTACAGCTGTATAATGAGGCCCAGGCTTTATAGTGAAGAGACTGGAGCGAGGGCCTGTTCCCAGGAGCTACAGGCTGAGAAATGGCTAAAAAGCCTCCACTAGGCTCCTGTACAGCTGTATAATGAGGCCCAGGCTTTATAGTGAAGGGACTGGAGCGAGGGCCTGCTCCCAGGAGCTACAGGCTGAGAAATGGCTAAAAAGCCTCCACTAGGCCCCTGTACAGCTGTATAATGAGGCCCAGGCTTTATAGTGAAGGGACTGGAGCGAGGGCCTGTTCCCAGGAGCTACAGTCTGAGAAATGGCTAAAAAGCCTCCACTAGACTCCTGTACAGCTGTATAATGAGGCCCAGGCTTTATAGTGAAGGGACTGGAGCGAGGGCCTGTTCCCAGGAGCTACAGGCTGAGAAATAGCTAAAAAGCCTCCACTAGGCCCCTGTACAGCTGTATAATGAGGCCCAGGCTTTATAGTGAAGAGACTGGAGCGAGGGCCTGTTCCCAGGAGCTACAGGCTGAGAAATGGCTAAAAAGCCTCCACTAGGCTCCTGTACAGCTGTATAATGAGGCCCAGGCTTTATAGTGAAGGGACTGGAGCGAGGGCCTGTTCCCAGGAGCTACAGTCTGAGAAATGGCTAAAAAGCCTCCACTAGACTCCTGTACAGCTGTATAATGAGGCCCAGGCTTTATAGTGAAGGGACTGGAGCGAGGGCCTGTTCCCAGGAGCTACAGTCTGAGAAATGGCTAAAAAGCCTCCACTAGACTCCTGTACAGCTGTATAATGAGGCCCAGGCTTTATAGTGAAGGGACTGGAGCGAGGGCCTGTTCCCAGGAGCTACAGTCTGAGAAATGGCTAAAAAGCCTCCACTAGGCTCCTGTACAGCTGTATAATGAGGCCCAGGCTTTATAGTGAAGGGACTGGAGAGAGGGCCTGTTCCCAGGAGCTACAGTCTGAGAAATGGCTAAAAAGCCTCCACTAGGCTCCTGTACAGCTGTATAATGAGGCCCAGGCTTTATAGTGAGGGGACTGGAGCGAGGGCCTGTTCCCAGGAGCTACAGTCTGAGAAATGGCTAAAAAGCCTCCACTAGACCCCTGTACAGCTGTATAATGAGGCCCAGGCTTTATAGTGAAGGGACTGGAGCGAGGGCCTGTTCCCAGGAGCTACAGGCTGAGAAATGGCTAAAAAGCCTCCACTAGGCCCCTGTACAGCTGTATAATGAGGCCCGGGCTTTATAGAGAAGGGACTGGAGCGAGGGTCTGTTCCCAGGAGCTACAGTCTGAGAAATGGCTAAAAAGCCTCCACTAGACCCCTGTACAGCTGTATAATGAGGCCCAGGCTTTATAGTGAAGGGACTGGAGCGAGGGCCTGTTCCCAGGAGCTACAGTCTGAGAAATGGCTAAAAAGCCTCCACTACACCCCTGTACAGCTGTATAATGAGGCCCAGGCTTTATATTGAAGGGACTGGAGCGAGGGCCTGTTCCCAGGAGCTACAGTCTGAGAAATGGCTAAAAAGCCTCCACTAGACCCCTGTACAGCTGTATAATGAGGCCCAGGCTTTATACTGAAGGGACTGGAGCGAGGGCCTGTTCCCAGGAGCTACAGGCTGAGAAATGGCTAAAAAGCCTCCACTAGACCCCTGTACAGCTGTATAATGAGGCCCAGGCTTTATAGTGAGGGGACTGGAGCGAGGGCCTGTTCCCAGGAGCTACAGTCTGAGAAATGGCTAAAAAGCCTCCACTAGACGCCTGTACAGCTGTATAATGAGGCCCAGGCTTTATAGTGAAGGGACTGGAGCGAGGGCCTGTTCCCAGGAGCTACAGTCTGAGAAATGGCTAAAAAGCCTCCACTAGACCCCTGTACAGCTGTATAATGAGGCCCAGGCTTTATAGTGAAGGGACTGGAGCGAGGGCCTGTTCCCAGGAGCTACAGTCTGAGAAATAGCTAAAAAGCCTCCACTAGGCCCCTGTACAGCTGTATAATGAGGCCCAGGCTTTATAGTGAAGGGACTGGAGCGAGGGCCTGTTCCCAGGAGCTACAGGCTGAGAAATGGCTAAAAAGCCTCCACTAGACCCCTGTACAGCTGTATAATGAGGCCCAGGCTTCATAGTGAAGGGACTGGAGCGAGGGCCTGTTCCCAGGAGCTACAGGCTGAGAAATGGCTAAAAAGCCTCCACTAGGCCCCTGTACAGCTGTATAATGAGGCCCAGGCTTTATAGTGAGGGGACTGGAGCGAGGGCCTGTTCCCAAGAGCTACAGGCTGAGAAATGGCTAAAAAGCCTCCACTAGGCCCCTGTACAGCTGTATAATGAGGCCCAGGCTTTATAGTGAAGGGACTGGAGCGAGGGCCTGTTCCCAGGAGCTACAGGCTGAGAAATGGCTAAAAAGCCTCCACTAGACCCCTGTACAGCTGTATAATGAGGCCCAGGCTTCATAGTGAAGGGACTGGAGCGAGGGCCTGTTCCCAGGAGCTACAGGCTGAGAAATGGCTAAAAAGCCTCCACTAGGCTCCTGTACAGCTGTATAATGAGGCCCAGGCTTTATAGTGAGGGGACTGGAGCGAGGGCCTGTTCCCAAGAGCTACAGGCTGAGAAATGGCTAAAAAGCCTCCACTAGGCCCCTGTACAGCTGTATAATGAGGCCCAGGCTTTATAGTGAAGGGACTGGAGCGAGGGCCTGTTCCCAGGAGCTACAGTCTGAGAAATGGCTAAAAAGCCTCCACTAGACTCCTGTACAGCTGTATAATGAGGCCCAGGCTTTATAGTGAAGGGACTGGAGCGAGGGCCTGTTCCCAGGAGCTACAGTCTGAGAAATGGCTAAAAAGCCTCCACTAGACTCCTGTACAGCTGTATAATGAGGCCCAGGCTTTATAGTGAAGGGACTGGAGCGAGGGCCTGTTCCCAGGAGCTACAGTCTGAGAAATGGCTAAAAAGCCTCCACTAGGCTCCTGTACAGCTGTATAATGAGGCCCAGGCTTTATAGTGAAGGGACTGGAGAGAGGGCCTGTTCCCAGGAGCTACAGTCTGAGAAATGGCTAAAAAGCCTCCACTAGGCTCCTGTACAGCTGTATAATGAGGCCCAGGCTTTATAGTGAGGGGACTGGAGCGAGGGCCTGTTCCCAGGAGCTACAGTCTGAGAAATGGCTAAAAAGCCTCCACTAGACCCCTGTACAGCTGTATAATGAGGCCCAGGCTTTATAGTGAAGGGACTGGAGCGAGGGCCTGTTCCCAGGAGCTACAGTCTGAGAAATGGCTAAAAAGCCTCCACTAGACCCCTGTACAGCTGTATAATGAGGCCCAGGCTTTATAGTGAAGGGACTGGAGCGAGGGCCTGTTCCCAGGAGCTACAGTCTGAGAAATGGCTAAAAAGCCTCCACTAGACCCCTGTACAGCTGTATAATGAGGCCCAGGCTTTATAGTGAAGGGACTGGAGCGAGGGCCTGTTCCCAGGAGCTACAGGCTGAGAAATGGCTAAAAAGCCTCCACTAGACCCCTGTACAGCTGTATAATGAGGCCCAGGCTTTATAGTGAGGGGACTGGAGCGAGGGCCTGTTCCCAGGAGCTACAGTCTGAGAAATGGCTAAAAAGCCTCCACTAGACGCCTGTACAGCTGTATAATGAGGCCCAGGCTTTATAGTGAAGGGACTGGAGCGAGGGCCTGTTCCCAGGAGCTACAGTCTGAGAAATGGCTAAAAAGCCTCCACTAGACCCCTGTACAGCTGTATAATGAGGCCCAGGCTTTATAGTGAAGGGACTGGAGCGAGGGCCTGTTCCCAGGAGCTACAGTCTGAGAAATAGCTAAAAAGCCTCCACTAGGCCCCTGTACAGCTGTATAATGAGGCCCAGGCTTTATAGTGAAGGGACTGGAGCGAGGGCCTGTTACCAGGAGCTACAGGCTGAGAAATGGCTAAAAAGCCTCCACTAGACCCCTGTACAGCTGTATAATGAGGCCCAGGCTTCATAGTGAAGGGACTGGAGCGAGGGCCTGTTCCCAGGAGCTACAGTCTGAGAAATGGCTAAAAAGCCTCCACTAGGCTCCTGTACAGCTGTATAATGAGGCCCAGGCTTTATAGTGAAGGGACTGGAGCGAGGGCCTGTTCCCAGGAGCTACAGGCTGAGAAATGGCTAAAAAGCCTCCACTAGGCTCCTATACAGCTGTATAATGAGGCCCAGGCTTTATAGTGAAGGGACTGGAGCGAGGGCCTGTTCCCAGGAGCTACAGGCTGAGAAATGGCTAAAAAGCCTCCACTAGACCCCTGTACAGCTGTATAATGAGGCCCAGGCTTTATAGTGAAGAGACTGGAGCGAGGGCCTGTTCCCAGGAGCTACAGGCTGAGAAATGGCTAAAAAGCCTCCACTAGGCTCCTGTACAGCTGTATAATGAGGCCCAGGCTTTATAGTGAAGGGACTGGAGCGAGGGCCTGCTCCCAGGAGCTACAGGCTGAGAAATGGCTAAAAAGCCTCCACTAGGCCCCTGTACAGCTGTATAATGAGGCCCAGGCTTTATAGTGAAGGGACTGGAGCGAGGGCCTGTTCCCAGGAGCTACAGTCTGAGAAATGGCTAAAAAGCCTCCACTAGACTCCTGTACAGCTGTATAATGAGGCCCAGGCTTTATAGTGAAGGGACTGGAGCGAGGGCCTGTTCCCAGGAGCTACAGGCTGAGAAATAGCTAAAAAGCCTCCACTAGGCCCCTGTACAGCTGTATAATGAGGCCCAGGCTTTATAGTGAAGAGACTGGAGCGAGGGCCTGTTCCCAGGAGCTACAGGCTGAGAAATGGCTAAAAAGCCTCCACTAGGCTCCTGTACAGCTGTATAATGAGGCCCAGGCTTTATAGTGAAGGGACTGGAGCGAGGGCCTGTTCCCAGGAGCTACAGGCTGAGAAATGGCTAAAAAGCCTCCACTAGGCCCCTGTACAGCTGTATAATGAGGCCCAGGCTTTATAGTGAAGGGACTGGAGCGAGGGCCTGTTCCCAGGAGCTACAGTCTGAGAAATGGCTAAAAAGCCTCCACTAGACTCCTGTACAGCTGTATAATGAGGCCCAGGCTTTATAGTGAGGGGACTGGAGCGAGGGCCTGTTCTCAGGAGCTACAGTCTGAGAAATGGCTAAAAAGCCTCCACTAGGCTCCTGTACAGCTGTATAATGAGGCCCAGGCTTTATAGTGAAGGGACTGGAGCGAGGGCCTGTTCCCAGGAGCTACAGGCTGAGAAATGGCTAAAAAGCCTCCACTAGACCCCTGTACAGCTGTATAATGAGGCCCAGGCTTCATAGTGAAGGGACTGGAGCGAGGGCCTGTTCCCAGGAGCTACAGTCTGAGAAATGGCTAAAAAGCCTCCACTAGACTCCTGTACAGCTGTATAATGAGGCCCAGGCTTTATAGTGAAGGGACTGGAGCGAGGGCCTGTTCCCAGGAGCTACAGGCTGAGAAATGGCTAAAAAGCCTCCACTAGGCCCCTGTACAGCTGTATAATGAGGCCCAGGCTTTATAGTGAAGGGACTGGAGCGAGGGCCTGTTCCCAGGAGCTACAGTCTGAGAAATGGCTAAAAAGCCTCCACTAGACTCCTGTACAGCTGTATAATGAGGCCCAGGCTTTATAGTGAGGGGACTGGAGCGAGGGCCTGTTCTCAGGAGCTACAGTCTGAGAAATGGCTAAAAAGCCTCCACTAGGCTCCTGTACAGCTGTATAATGAGGCCCAGGCTTTATAGTGAAGGGACTGGAGCGAGGGCCTGTTCCCAGGAGCTACAGGCTGAGAAATGGCTAAAAAGCCTCCACTAGACCCCTGTACAGCTGTATAATGAGGCCCAGGCTTCATAGTGAAGGGACTGGAGCGAGGGCCTGTTCCCAGGAGCTACAGTCTGAGAAATGGCTAAAAAGCCTCCACTAGACTCCTGTACAGCTGTATAATGAGGCCCAGGCTTTATAGTGAGGGGACTGGAGCGAGGGCCTGTTCTCAGGAGCTACAGTCTGAGAAATGGCTAAAAAGCCTCCACTAGGCTCCTGTACAGCTGTATAATGAGGCCCAGGCTTTATAGTGAAGGGACTGGAGCGAGGGCCTGTTCCCAGGAGCTACAGGCTGAGAAATGGCTAAAAAGCCTCCACTAGACCCCTGTACAGCTGTATAATGAGGCCCAGGCTTCATAGTGAAGGGACTGGAGCGAGGGCCTGTTCCCAGGAGCTACAGGCTGAGAAATGGCTAAAAAGCCTCCACTAGGCTCCTTTACAGCTGTATAATGAGGCCCAGGCTTTATAGTGAGGGGACTGGAGCGAGGGCCTGTTCCCAGGAGCTACAGGCTGAGAAATGGCTAAAAGCCTCCACTAGGCTCCTGTACAGCTGTATAATGAGGCCCAGGCTTTATAATGAAGGGACTGGAGCGAGGGCCTGTTCCCAGGAGCTACAGGCTGAGAAATGGCTAAAAACCCTCCACTAGGCTCCTGTACAGCTGTATAATGAGGCCCAGGCTTTATAGTGAGGGGACTGGAGCGAGGGCCTGTTCCCAAGAGCTACAGGCTGAGAAATGGCTAAAAAGCCTCCACTAGGCCCCTGTACAGCTGTATAATGAGGCCCAGGCTTTATAGTGAAGGGACTGGAGCGAGGGCCTGTTCCCAGGAGCTACAGTCTGAGAAATGGCTAAAAAGCCTCCACTAGACTCCTGTACAGCTGTATAATGAGGCCCAGGCTTTATAGTGAAGGGACTGGAGCGAGGGCCTGTTCCCAGGAGCTACAGTCTGAGAAATGGCTAAAAGCCTCCACTAGACGCCTGTACAGCTGTATAATGAGGCCCAGGCTTTATAGTGAAGGGACAGGAGCGAGGACCTGTTCCCAGGCGCTATAGTCTGAGAAATGGCTAAAAAGCCTCCACTAGACTCCTGTACAGCTGTATAATGAGGCCCAGGCTTTATAGTGAAGGGACTGGAGTGAGGGCCTGTTCCCAGGAGCTACAGTCTGAGAAATGGCTAAAAAGCGTCCACTAGACTCCTGTACAGCTGTATAATGAGGCCCAGGCTTTATAGTGAAGGGACTGGAGCGAGGGCCTGTTCCCAGGAGCTACAGTCTGAGAAATGGCTAAATAGCCTCCACTAGGCTCCTGTACAGCTGTATAATGAGGCCCAGGCTTTATAGTGAAGGGACTGGAGAGAGGGCCTGTTCCCAGGAGCTACAGTCTGAGAAATGGCTAAAAAGCCTCCACTAGGCTCCTGTACAGCTGTATAATGAGGCCCAGGCTTTATAGTGAGGGGACTGGAGCGAGGGCCTGTTCCCAGGAGCTACAGTCTGAGAAATGGCTAAAAAGCCTCCACTAGACCCCTGTACAGCTGTATAATGAGGCCCAGGCTTTATAGTGAAGGGACTGGAGCGAGGGCCTGTTCCCAGGAGCTACAGGCTGAGAAATGGCTAAAAAGCCTCCACTAGGCCCCTGTACAGCTGTATAATGAGGCCCGGGCTTTATAGAGAAGGGACTGGAGCGAGGGTCTGTTCCCAGGAGCTACAGTCTGAGAAATGGCTAAAAAGCCTTCACTAGACCCCTGTACAGCTGTATAATGAGGCCCAGGCTTTATAGTGAAGGGACTGGAGCGAGGGCCTGTTCCCAGGAGCTACAGTCTGAGAAATGGCTAAAAAGCCTCCACTAGACCCCTGTACAGCTGTATAATGAGGCCCAGGCTTTATAGTGAAGGGACTGGAGCGAGGGCCTGTTCCCAGGAGCTACAGTCTGAGAAATGGCTAAAAAGCCTCCACTAGACCCCTGTACAGCTGTATAATGAGGCCCAGGCTTTATAGTTAAGGGACTGGAGCGAGGGCCTGTTCCCAGGAGCTACAGGCTGAGAAATGGCTAAAAAGCCTCCACTAGACCCCTGTACAGCTGTATAATGAGGCCCAGGCTTTATAGTGAGGGGACTGGAGCGAGGGCCTGTTCCCAGGAGCTACAGTCTGAGAAATGGCTAAAAAGCCTCCACTAGACGCCTGTACAGCTGTATAATGAGGCCCAGGCTTTATAGTGAAGGGACTGGAGCGAGGGCCTGTTCCCAGGAGCTACAGTCTGAGAAATGGCTAAAAAGCCTCCACTAGACCCCTGTACAGCTGTATAATGAGGCCCAGGCTTTATAGTGAAGGGACTGGAGCGAGGGCCTGTTCCCAGGAGCTACAGTCTGAGAAATAGCTAAAAAGCCTCCACTAGGCCCCTGTACAGCTGTATAATGAGGCCCAGGCTTTATAGTGAAGGGACTGGAGCGAGGGCCTGTTCCCAGGAGCTACAGGCTGAGAAATGGCTAAAAAGCCTCCACTAGACCCCTGTACAGCTGTATAATGAGGCCCAGGCTTCATAGTGAAGGGACTGGAGCGAGGGCCTGTTCCCAGGAGCTACAGGCTGAGAAATGGCTAAAAAGCCTCCACTAGGCCCCTGTACAGCTGTATAATGAGGCCCAGGCTTTATAGTGAGGGGACTGGAGCGAGGGCCTGTTCCCAAGAGCTACAGGCTGAGAAATGGCTAAAAAGCCTCCACTAGGCCCCTGTACAGCTGTATAATGAGGCCCAGGCTTTATAGTGAAGGGACTGGAGCGAGGGCCTGTTCCCAGGAGCTACAGTCTGAAAAATGGCTAAAAAGCCTCCACTAGGCTCCTGTACAGCTGTATAATGAGGCCCAGGCTTTATAGTGAAGAGACTGGAGCGAGGGCCTGTTCCCAGGAGCTACAGTCTGAGAAATGGCTAAAAAGCCTCCACTAGACCCCTGTACAGCTGTATAATGAGGCCCAGGCTTTATAGTGAAGGGACTGGAGCGAGGGCCTGTTCCCAGGAGCTACAGTCTGAGAAATGGCTAAAAAGCCTCCACTAGGCCCCTGTACAGCTGTATAATGAGGCCCAGGCTTTATAGTGAAGGGACTGGAGCGAGGGACTGTTCTCAGGAGCTACAGTCTGAGAAATGGCTAAAAAGCCTCCACTAGATCCCTGTACAGCTGTATAATGAGGCCCAGGCTTTATAGTGAAGGGACTGGAGCGAGGGCCTGTTCCCAGGAGCTACAGGCTGAGAAATGGCTAAAAAGCCTCCACTAGACCCCTGTACAGCTGTATAATGAGGCCCAGGCTTCATAGTGAAGGGACTGGAGCGAGGGCCTGTTCCCAGGAGCTACAGTCTGAGAAATGGCTAAAAAGCCTCCACCAGGCCCCTGTACAGCTGTATAATGAGGCCCAGGCTTTATAGTGAAGGGACTGGAGCGAGGGCCTGTTCCCAGGAGCTACAGGCTGAGAAATGGCTAAAAAGCCTCCACTAGACCCCTGTACAGCTGTATAATGAGGCCCAGGCTTTATAGTGAAGGGACTGGAGCGAGGGCCTGTTCCCAGGAGCTACAGTCTGAGAAATGGCTAAAAAGCCTCCACTAGACTCCTGTACAGCTGTATAATGAGGCCCAGGCTTTATAGTGAGGGGACTGGAGCGAGGGCCTGTTCTCAGGAGCTACAGTCTGAGAAATGGCTAAAAAGCCTCCACTAGGCTCCTGTACAGCTGTATAATGAGGCCCAGGCTTTATAGTGAAGGGACTGGAGCGAGGGCCTGTTCCCAGGAGCTACAGGCTGAGAAATGGCTAAAAAGCCTCCACTAGACCCCTGTACAGCTGTATAATGAGGCCCAGGCTTCATAGTGAAGGGACTGGAGCGAGGGCCTGTTCCCAGGAGCTACAGTCTGAGAAATGGCTAAAAAGCCTCCACTAGACTCCTGTACAGCTGTATAATGAGGCCCAGGCTTTATAGTGAGGGGACTGGAGCGAGGGCCTGTTCTCAGGAGCTACAGTCTGAGAAATGGCTAAAAAGCCTCCACTAGGCTCCTGTACAGCTGTATAATGAGGCCCAGGCTTTATAGTGAAGGGACTGGAGCGAGGGCCTGTTCCCAGGAGCTACAGGCTGAGAAATGGCTAAAAAGCCTCCACTAGACCCCTGTACAGCTGTATAATGAGGCCCAGGCTTCATAGTGAAGGGACTGGAGCGAGGGCCTGTTCCCAGGAGCTACAGGCTGAGAAATGGCTAAAAAGCCTCCACTAGGCTCCTGTACAGCTGTATAATGAGGCCCAGGCTTTATAGTGAGGGGACTGGAGCGAGGGCCTGTTCCCAGGAGCTACAGGCTGAGAAATGGCTAAAAGCCTCCACTAGGCTCCTGTACAGCTGTATAATGAGGCCCAGGCTTTATAATGAAGGGACTGGAGCGAGGGCCTGTTCCCAGGAGCTACAGGCTGAGAAATGGCTAAAAACCCTCCACTAGGCTCCTGTACAGCTGTATAATGAGGCCCAGGCTTTATAGTGAGGGGACTGGAGCGAGGGCCTGTTCCCAAGAGCTACAGGCTGAGAAATGGCTAAAAAGCCTCCACTAGGCCCCTGTACAGCTGTATAATGAGGCCCAGGCTTTATAGTGAAGGGACTGGAGCGAGGGCCTGTTCCCAGGAGCTACAGTCTGAGAAATGGCTAAAAAGCCTCCACTAGACTCCTGTACAGCTGTATAATGAGGCCCAGGCTTTATAGTGAAGGGACTGGAGCGAGGGCCTGTTCCCAGGAGCTACAGTCTGAGAAATGGCTAAAAGCCTCCACTAGACGCCTGTACAGCTGTATAATGAGGCCCAGGCTTTATAGTGAAGGGACAGGAGCGAGGACCTGTTCCCAGGCGCTATAGTCTGAGAAATGGCTAAAAAGCCTCCACTAGACTCCTGTACAGCTGTATAATGAGGCCCAGGCTTTATAGTGAAGGGACTGGAGTGAGGGCCTGTTCCCAGGAGCTACAGTCTGAGAAATGGCTAAAAAGCGTCCACTAGACTCCTGTACAGCTGTATAATGAGGCCCAGGCTTTATAGTGAAGGGACTGGAGCGAGGGCCTGTTCCCAGGAGCTACAGTCTGAGAAATGGCTAAATAGCCTCCACTAGGCTCCTGTACAGCTGTATAATGAGGCCCAGGCTTTATAGTGAAGGGACTGGAGAGAGGGCCTGTTCCCAGGAGCTACAGTCTGAGAAATGGCTAAAAAGCCTCCACTAGGCTCCTGTACAGCTGTATAATGAGGCCCAGGCTTTATAGTGAGGGGACTGGAGCGAGGGCCTGTTCCCAGGAGCTACAGTCTGAGAAATGGCTAAAAAGCCTCCACTAGACCCCTGTACAGCTGTATAATGAGGCCCAGGCTTTATAGTGAAGGGACTGGAGCGAGGGCCTGTTCCCAGGAGCTACAGGCTGAGAAATGGCTAAAAAGCCTCCACTAGGCCCCTGTACAGCTGTATAATGAGGCCCGGGCTTTATAGAGAAGGGACTGGAGCGAGGGTCTGTTCCCAGGAGCTACAGTCTGAGAAATGGCTAAAAAGCCTTCACTAGACCCCTGTACAGCTGTATAATGAGGCCCAGGCTTTATAGTGAAGGGACTGGAGCGAGGGCCTGTTCCCAGGAGCTACAGTCTGAGAAATGGCTAAAAAGCCTCCACTAGACCCCTGTACAGCTGTATAATGAGGCCCAGGCTTTATAGTGAAGGGACTGGAGCGAGGGCCTGTTCCCAGGAGCTACAGTCTGAGAAATGGCTAAAAAGCCTCCACTAGACCCCTGTACAGCTGTATAATGAGGCCCAGGCTTTATAGTTAAGGGACTGGAGCGAGGGCCTGTTCCCAGGAGCTACAGGCTGAGAAATGGCTAAAAAGCCTCCACTAGACCCCTGTACAGCTGTATAATGAGGCCCAGGCTTTATAGTGAGGGGACTGGAGCGAGGGCCTGTTCCCAGGAGCTACAGTCTGAGAAATGGCTAAAAAGCCTCCACTAGACGCCTGTACAGCTGTATAATGAGGCCCAGGCTTTATAGTGAAGGGACTGGAGCGAGGGCCTGTTCCCAGGAGCTACAGTCTGAGAAATGGCTAAAAAGCCTCCACTAGACCCCTGTACAGCTGTATAATGAGGCCCAGGCTTTATAGTGAAGGGACTGGAGCGAGGGCCTGTTCCCAGGAGCTACAGTCTGAGAAATAGCTAAAAAGCCTCCACTAGGCCCCTGTACAGCTGTATAATGAGGCCCAGGCTTTATAGTGAAGGGACTGGAGCGAGGGCCTGTTCCCAGGAGCTACAGGCTGAGAAATGGCTAAAAAGCCTCCACTAGACCCCTGTACAGCTGTATAATGAGGCCCAGGCTTCATAGTGAAGGGACTGGAGCGAGGGCCTGTTCCCAGGAGCTACAGGCTGAGAAATGGCTAAAAAGCCTCCACTAGGCCCCTGTACAGCTGTATAATGAGGCCCAGGCTTTATAGTGAGGGGACTGGAGCGAGGGCCTGTTCCCAAGAGCTACAGGCTGAGAAATGGCTAAAAAGCCTCCACTAGGCCCCTGTACAGCTGTATAATGAGGCCCAGGCTTTATAGTGAAGGGACTGGAGCGAGGGCCTGTTCCCAGGAGCTACAGTCTGAAAAATGGCTAAAAAGCCTCCACTAGGCTCCTGTACAGCTGTATAATGAGGCCCAGGCTTTATAGTGAAGAGACTGGAGCGAGGGCCTGTTCCCAGGAGCTACAGTCTGAGAAATGGCTAAAAAGCCTCCACTAGACCCCTGTACAGCTGTATAATGAGGCCCAGGCTTTATAGTGAAGGGACTGGAGCGAGGGCCTGTTCCCAGGAGCTACAGTCTGAGAAATGGCTAAAAAGCCTCCACTAGGCCCCTGTACAGCTGTATAATGAGGCCCAGGCTTTATAGTGAAGGGACTGGAGCGAGGGACTGTTCTCAGGAGCTACAGTCTGAGAAATGGCTAAAAAGCCTCCACTAGATCCCTGTACAGCTGTATAATGAGGCCCAGGCTTTATAGTGAAGGGACTGGAGCGAGGGCCTGTTCCCAGGAGCTACAGGCTGAGAAATGGCTAAAAAGCCTCCACTAGACCCCTGTACAGCTGTATAATGAGGCCCAGGCTTCATAGTGAAGGGACTGGAGCGAGGGCCTGTTCCCAGGAGCTACAGTCTGAGAAATGGCTAAAAAGCCTCCACCAGGCCCCTGTACAGCTGTATAATGAGGCCCAGGCTTTATAGTGAAGGGACTGGAGCGAGGGCCTGTTCCCAGGAGCTACAGGCTGAGAAATGGCTAAAAAGCCTCCACTAGACCCCTGTACAGCTGTATAATGAGGCCCAGGCTTTATAGTGAAGGGACTGGAGGGAGAAAGGTGTGAAAAGTAGCTGCAAGAAGAGCCAGAATGCCCATAACTGACCTGCAAAGCCGCACTCCACAAAGATGGCTGATCTTTGCACACACAAAGGACCTGTGATGAGGTCACAGGAGGGGAGGAGTCAGGGGTCACATGATCAGTGTATGCAGGACTCTGCTGTGCTGGTTGTCATGGTGCTGGATGAGGGGAAGTTTATGTGTGGGGTCAGGAGGGGTTTACAGTGTAGATGTAGCAGAGCCGTGTGTGTACGGACTACTGTGTACTGACCTCTCCCAATGTACACTGTATACCCCCAGCTTCGGTCACAGACCCCCCTGTGTACACTGTATACATCCATATACCTCCAGCTTCGGTTGCAGACCCCTCTGTGTACGCTGTATACACTCGTATACCCACAGCTTTGCTCACAGACCCCTCTGTGTATGCTGTATACACCCATATACCCGCAGCATCAGTCACAGACCCCTCTGTGTACGCTGTATACACCCGTATACCCCCAGCTTTGGTCACAGACCCCTCTTTGTATGCTGTGTACACCCGTATACCCCCAGCTTCAGTCGCAGACCCCTCTGTGTATGCTGTAAACACCCGTATACCCCCAGCTTCAGTCGCAGACCCCTCTGTGTATGCTGTAAACACCCGTATACCCCCAGCTTCAGTCACAGACCCCTCTGTGTACGCTGTATACACCCATATACCCCCAGCTTCGGTCACAGACCCCTCTGTGTACACTGTATACACCCATATACCCCCAGCTTCGGTCACAGACCCCTCTGTGTACGCTGTATACACCCATATACCCCCAGCTTCGGTCACTGACCCCTCTGTGTATGCTGTAAACACCCGTATACCCCCAGCTTCAGTCACAGACCCCTCTGTGTACACTGTATACACCTGTATACCCCCAGCTTCGGTCGCAGACCCCGCAGCACACTGTAAAACTGACACCGGACACACACGGTAAAACTGTGGTTGGACGTTTCCTGCTCAAAATATTGATAACATTAACATCTTCATGACTGATGACATATATACACACGTGATCGGTCCTGTCCCTGCCTCCATTCGGGCTCTGGCACTGATCTGATCAACTGTTTTGTGCCCCCAACTTCTGCTGATGCAATTGCGATCCCCCCACAGCGGTTAGCATGTTTAATACTGTAAGAAACTCCGAGGCACTTAACATGGCCACTCTGACAGCGCGTCACTAGCTTCGCACTTTGGCACTTCTGTCACATGATTACGGGGCACCGATCAGTTGGTGTGACAATCTAGAGTCTGCAGGAGACCCTTGTGATTGTTATAGCTGATCTGCTAGGAGCACCGACCAGTGGTCAGCGATCAAAGTATCGTATCTGTCCCAACATGGTATTAATAAAAGCGTCAGCTCGGCGCACAAAGAATAATCCCTCACCAAGCCCCAGATCTCCACAGGTCTCAGAAAATAGCACCATTTATTCTTTCATCACTTACATTAAAAAAAAAAAACAGTACATGTTTGGTATCTGGAGAATCAGAATAGCCTTCAGTTTTAGCATTTAGTGAACATGGTAATATATACAGTGGGGCAAAAAAGTATTTAGTCAGTCAGCAATAGTGCAAGTTCCACCACTTAAAAAGATGAGAGGCGTCTGTAATTTATATCATAGGTAGACCTCAACTATGGGAGACAAACTGAGAAAAAAAAATCCAGAAAATCACATTGTCTGTTTTTTTAACAATTTATTTGCATATTATGGTGGAAAATAAGTATTTGGTCAGAAACAAAATTTCATCTCAATACTTTGTAATATATCCTTTGTTGGCAATGACAGAGGTCAAACGTTTTCTGTAAGTCTTCACAAGGTTGCCACACACTGTTGTTGGTATGTTGGCCCATTCCTCCATGCAGATCTCCTCTAGAGCAGTGATGTTTTTGGCTTTTCGCTTGGCAACACGGACTTTCAACTCCCTCCAAAGGTTTTCTATAGGGTTGAGATCTGGAGACTGGCTAGGCCACTCCAGGACCTTGAAATGCTTCTTACGAAGCCACTCCTTCGTTGCCCTGGCGGTGTGCTTTGGATCATTGTCATGTTGAAAGACCCAGCCACGTTTCATCTTCAGTGCCCTTGCTGATGGAAGGAGGTTTGCACTCAAAATCTCACGATACATGGCCCCATTCATTCTATCATGTACCCGGATCAGTCGTCCTGGCCCCTTTGCAGAGAAACAGCCCCAAAGCATGATGTTTCCACCCCCATGCTTTACAGTAGGTATGGTGTTTGATGGATGCAACTCAGTATTCTTTTTCCTCCAAACACGACAAGTTGTGTTTCTACCAAACAGTTCCAGTTTGGTTTCATCAGACCATAGGACATTCTCCCAAAACTCCTCTGGATCATCCAAATGCTCTCTAGCAAACTTCAGATGGGCCCGGACATGTACTGGTTTAAGCAGTGGGACACTTCTGGCACTGCAGGATCTGAGTCCATGGTGGCGTAGTGTGTTACTTATGGTAGGCCTTGTTACATTGGTCCCAGCTCTCTGCAGTTCATTCACTAGGTCCCCCCGCGTGGTTCTGGGATTTTTGCTCACCGTTCTTGTGATCATTCTGACCCCACGGGGTGGGATTTTGCGTGGAGCCCCAGATCGAGGGAGATTATCAGTGGTCTTGTATGTCTTCCATTTTCTAATTATTGCTCCCACTGTTGATTTCTTCACTCCAAGCTGGTTGGCTATTGCAGATTCAGTCTTCCCAGCCTGGTGCAGGGCTACAATTTTGTTTCTGGTGTCCTTTGACAGCTCTTTGGTCTTCACCATAGTGGAGTTTGGAGTCAGACTGTTTGAGGGTGTGCACAGGTGTCTTTTTATACTGATAACAAGTTTAAACAGGTGCCATTACTACAGGTAATGAGTGGAGGAAAGAGGAGACTCTTAAAGAAGAAGTTACAGGTCTGTGAGAGCCAGAAATCTTGATTGTTTGTTTCTGACCAAATACTTATTTTCCACCATAATATGCAAATAAATTGTTAAAAAAACAGACAATGTGATTTTCTGGATTTTTTTTTCTCAGTTTGTCTCCCATAGTTGAGGTCTACCTATGATGTAAATTACAGACACCTCTCATCTTTTTAAGTTGTGGAACTTGCACTATTGCTGACTGACTAAATACTTTTTTGCCCCACTGTATATAAAATTATGAAATAGCACGTTTTCAGAGATTTTTCCCCATTTTCCAGTACATTACATGTTAAAACCAATGGTACAACTCGCTCGGGAAAAAAACAAACCCTCACATGGCCATATTATCAGAAAAATAAAAAAGTTACGGCTCTGGAAAGAAGGGGAGCAAAATACAGAAAATGACCCAGGGTGAAGGGGTTAACGACCTTAGCTTCTTTCTTTTTTCAATCAGATCGTTTTTATTGAACAAAACAAAGAATTACTAACATTTTGTTCTTTTTTTATACAAACATTGTGAGAAAAACAAAAGAAAGAAAAACCAGTAAACAATACAACAACCGGTGACAATGAGATAAATCCCAATTTTGCTCTATAGTACAAGGCTTTGGAATAGTCATTTTACATTTGTACAGACATAAATATCTGAATACTTCCTGACTGATTATGTTTTTCCCTATTGGGACATCAAAAGAAAAAGAATAGATCTAAGAAGGGGCAATAGTGTGGAATGAAACAATTATTATTTGCGGACATCTTGGGTATAAGGATAGAAATTCCCGGTTTACTGGAAGGAAATGGAGAAACGGTCCGGTATAGGATTTCTGAGAAGGTTTTCTGTAGCAATACTGGCAGTAATTAACTATTGTTCCATATGTGGTTGGATTTCTTGAGAACGTTCCTTTAATATAAGCTCCACTTTCCAAGCATAGAGTGATATTTATCCTGGATTTAAGTTCTGTTATCGTTGAGGGAGAATTGTCTATCCACTGTAGAGCCAACAACTTTCTGGCTATGGCCATATGTGAGTCTGGGTCTACGCCCTCTTCCAGGAGTCCTAGGAGACAGATTTTAAGGCCGGAGTCACACTACAACGAGATACGGCCGAGTCTTGCAGGTTAAAACCAAGCTCTGGTGCCGGCACTCTGGAGCAGAGCGTGCAGCTCCATGTATTGCAATACGGCCATGTGTGAGTGCAGTGCCCCAGAGTCCTGGTCATTGCAGTAATGTCGCTCTGCCACTAAGGGGAGTGATGTTATGTCTGATTAAACTAAAGGAGTTCACCTGACCAGGTATCACAGTCACACATTACACTTCACACTCCGGCCACCAGGGGGAGCAAAAGGCACTATGTATTAGGCCACTCCTCACACTGGTAAAACTGGGGGTTGGATCGGAGGTTAGTTGAGTAGGCAGCCTGGGAGAGCTCCAGGGAGGACCTGTCAGGGGTTGGTTCCTGGCAGGTACCTAGCAGAAAGGACAGACCGTACGGAGCCGCGCCTGCACTACCTTGCGGCGGCAATCTAAGGAAGGACACGAAGCAAAGGATATTGTGGAGAAGTGAGAAACGAAATCGTAGCACAAGGAGATATCCAGTAGGAATCGTGCCCCGAGAACGGCAACATCCTACTGAGGCGCATAGCCGGTGGCCGTATCGCCGAGGAAGTAACAGACTTCAAGCATTACTTCAAACAGCGGCAGGACAGTTGATTTTAGGTTGGCTGTCTACCTTACATCACCTAAGCAGACATAGGGGGCAAAGTTGGAGAGGGGCGTCTCTAGGGTCCCAGAATAGCTCCGAGCCTTCCAGTCAAACGGGTGCGTCCTATCCAGATATAAACTTGCAGGACGGAGAGAAAGAGAAAGAACAGATACGAAAGTTGTGAGGACTGTTGTAAATTCCGCTCTTGGTTGTAAGTGGCACTTTTGTGGGTTCTGCTCTTGGGCTCCCTCCGTTGGTTTTAAGTGGAATGGCTGCTCCTTGGATTTAGCTGTCAGCAGCTGCTTCCACTGATTGTCTTTTCTGCTCGGCTATTTAGCCTGGCTCTTTCCTTCAGCTTGTGCCACTTGTCAATGGTTCCTTGTTGGATTCACATCTCTTTGGATTTCCCTGTTATCCTGACCAGTTCAGCAAAGCTAAGTCCTTGCTTGCTCTTTTCTGTCCACAGGTTGTGGACTTATCCGTTCTGTGCTTTCTATGTTTGTCCAGCTTGTCAGTATGAATTAATTCTGTGATGCTGGAAGCTCTGGGAAGCAGATTTACCCTCCACACCTTTAGTCAGGTGTGGAGATTTTTGTAAACTCTGTGTGGATTTTTTGTAGTGTTTTATACTGACCGCACAGTATTCCATCCTGTCCTATCTATCTAGCTAGACTGGCCTCCTATGCTCATCCTAGTTTCATTCTGTGTATGTCTTTTCCCTCTCCACTCACAGTCATTACTTGTGGGGGGCTATCTATCCTTTGGGGATTTTCTCTGAGGCAAGATAGTTTTCCTGTTTCTATCTTTAGGGGTAGTTAGTTCTCAGGCTGTGACGAGGTGCCTAGGGAGTGTTAGGAGCATCCCACGGCTACTTCTAGTGTTGTGTTGAGCTTAGGGACTGCGGTCAGTACAGATACCACTTCCTTCAGAGCTCGTTCCATGTTGCTCCTAAACCACCAGATCATAACAGTACAAGTGGCCAAAAATGAATTAAATGCATCTCAAAAGAAGGAAAAAATTCTGAGCCATTTTTTTTTCTGTGCTCTCTTTTGTCTTTTTTTCCTTTTGATCTCTGGGTGGTTCAGGATTTATGCTCTGGCATGGATGTTCAGGGTTTGTTTTCTCGTGTGGATCAACTTGCTGCAAGAGTACAGAGTATCCAAGATTATGTTGTCCAGACTCCGGCTTTGGAGCCTAGAATTCCTACTCCTGATTTGTTTTTTGGAGACAGATCCAAGTTTTTGAACTTTAAAAATAACTGCAAATTGTTTTTTGCTTTGAAACCCCGTTCTTCTGGTGATCCCATTCAGCAAGTAAAAATCATCATATCCTTGCTGCGTGGTGACCCTCAGGACTGGGCATTCTCCCTTGAATCAGGGGATCCGGCATTGCTGAATGTAGACGCATTTTTTCAAGCGCTCGGATTATTGTATGACGAACCTAATTCTGTGGATCATACAGAAAAAACCCTGTTGGCCTTGTGTCAAGGTCAGGAAGCGGCAGAATTATACTGCCAGAAATTTAGGAAATGGTCTGTGCTCACTAAATGGAATGAGGATGCTCTGGCTGCTATTTTCAGAAAAGGTCTTTCGGAAGCCCTTAAAGATGTTATGGTGGGCTTCCCTACGCCTACTGGTTTGAGCGAATCTATGTCTCTAGCCATTCAGATTGATCGGCGTTTGCGCGAGTGCAAAGCTATGCACCATATGGCAGTGTCCTCTGAGCAGAGTCCTGAACCTATGCAATGTGATAGGATTTTGACTAGAACAGAACGGCAGAAATTCAGACGTCAGAATAGGCTGTGTTTTTACTGTGGTGATTCTGCTCATGTTATTTCTGATTGCCCTAAACGTACTAGGAGGGTCGCTAGGTCTGTTACCATTAGTACTGTACAGCCTAAATTTCTTTTATCTGTGACCCTGATTTGCTCATTGTCGTCCTTTTCTGTCATGGTATTTGTGGATTCAGGCGCTGCCCTGAACTTAATGGACTTAGAATTCGCCAGGCGCTGTGGTTTTTCCTTGCAGCCTTTGCAGAGCCCTATTCCTTTGAGGGGCATTGATGCTACTCCATTGGCCAAGGATAAACCTCAGTACTGGACGCAGATGACCATGTACATGGCTCCTGCACATCAGGAAAATTGCCGTTTTCTGGTGTTGCATAACCTGCATGATGTTGTTGTACTGGGTTTTCCATGGTTACAGGAACATAATCCGGTGCTGGATTGGAAAACTATGTCTGTGACTAGTTGGGGTTGTCAAGGGGTACATAGTGACGTTCCTTTGATGTCAATTTCCTCTTCCCCCTCTTCTGAGGTCCCTGAGTTTTTGTCGGATTTCCAGGATGTATTTGATGAGTCCAAGTCCAGTTCCCTTCCTCCACATAGGGACTGTGATTGTGCTATTAACTTGATTCCTGGTTGTAAGTTCCCTAAGGGCCGACTTTTCAATCTGTCTGTGCCAGAGCATGCCGCCATGCGGAGCTATGTTAAGGAATCTTTGGAGAAAGGGCATATTCGGCCGTCTTCGTCACCATTGGGAGCGGGTTTCTTTTTTGTTGCTAAGAAGGATGGCTCCTTGAGACCCTGTATAGATTATCGTCTTCTTAATAAGATCACGGTCAAATTCCAATACCCCTTGCCTTTGCTTTCCGATTTGTTTGCTCAGATTAAGGGGGCTAGTTGGTTTACTAAGATTGACCTCCGATGATGAAACCGTGTGCTTTTTTTTCCAGAAAGTTTTCACCTGCGGAACGCAATTATGATGTCGGCAATCGGGAGTTGTTGGCTATGAAGTGGACGTTTGAGGAGTGGCGACATTGGCTTGAGGGAGCTAAGCACCGCGTTGTGGTCTTGACTGATCATAAGAATCTGATTTACCTCGAGTCGGCCAAGCGGCTGAATCCTAGACAGGCTCGATGGTCCCTGTTTTTCTCCCGTTTTGATTTTGTGGTCTCGTATCTTCCGGGATCTAAGAATGTTAAGGCTGATGCCCTCTCTAGGAGTTTTTCGCCTGATTCTCCTGGAGTCCTTGAGCCGGTTGGCATTCTTAAGGAAGGGGTGATTCTTTCTGCCATCTCTCCTGATTTGCAGCGGGTGCTTCGGGAATTTCAGGCTGATAGGCCTGACCGCTGTCCAGTGGGGAAGCTGTTTGTTCCTGATGGATGGGCAAGTAAGTTGATTTCTGAGGTTCATTGTTCAGTGTTGGCTGGTCATCCTGGGATTTTTGGTACCAGAGATTTGGTTGCTAGGTCCTTTTGGTGGCCTTCCTTGTCGCGCGATGTGCGTGCTTTTCTGCAGTCCTGTGGGACTTGCGCCCGAGCCAAGCCTTGCTGTTCCCGCGCTAGTGGGTTGCTTTTGCCTTTGCCGGTCCCTGAGAGGACCTGGATGCATATTTCCATGGATTTTATTTCGGATCTTCCTGTTTCCCAGAAGATGTCTTTTATCTGGGTTGTTTGTGACCGGTTCTCTAAAATGGTCCATCTGGTACCTTTGCCTAAGTTGCCTTCCTCCTCAGATTTGGTTCCATTGTTTTTTCAGCATGTGGTTCGTTTGCATGGCATTCCGGAGAATATTGTGTCTGACAGAGGTTCTCAGTTTGTCTCTAGGTTTTGGCAGGCCTTTTGTGCTAGGATGGGCATTGATTTGTCTTTTTCTTCGGCGTTTCATCCTCAGACTAATGGCCAAACTGAGCGAACTAATCAGACCTTGGAGACCTATTTGAGATGCTTTGTGTCTGCTTATCAGGATGATTGGGTGGTTTCTTGCCGTTGGCCGAGTTTGCCCTTAATAATCGGGCTAGTTCGGCTACTTTGGTTTCACCTTTCTTTTGTAATTTTGATTTTCATCCTCGTTTTTCTTCTGGGCAGGTTGAGCCTTCTGATTGTCCTGGTGTGGATTCTGTGGTGGACAGGCTGCAGCAGATTTGGACTCATGTGGTGGACAATTTGACGTTGTCTCAGTAAAGGGCTCAACGTTTTGCTAACCGCCGTCGGTGTGTTGGTCCCCGGCTTCGTGTGGGGGATTTGGTTTGGTTGTCTTCTCGTCATGTTCCTATGAAGGTTTCTTCCCCTAAGTTTAAGCCTCGGTTTATTGGTCCTTATAAAATTTCTGAAATTATTAATCCGGTGTCTTTTCGTTTGGCTCTTCCAGCCTCTTTTGCCATTCATAATGTTTTCCATAGATCTTTGTTGCGGAGATATGTGGTGCCCATTGTTCCCTCAGTTGATGCTCCTGCCCCGGTGTTGGTTGAGGGAGAGTTGGAATATGAGGTTGAGAAAATTTTGGATTCTCGTTTTTCGAGGCGGAGGCTTCAGTATCTTGTCAAGTGGAAGGGTTATGGCCAGGAGGATAATTCTTGGGTTGTTGCCTCCGATGTCCATGCCACCGATTTGGTTCGTGCTTTTCACTTGGCTCGTCCTGACCGGCCTGGGGGCTCTGGTGAGGGTTCGGTGACCCCTCCTCAAGGGGGGGTAATGTTGTGAATTCCGCTCTTGGGCTCCCTCTGGTGGTTGTAAGTGGCACTTTTGTGGGTTCTGCTCTTGGGCTCCCTCCGGTGGTTTTAAGTGGAATGGCTGCTCCTTGGATTTAGCTGTCAGCAGCTGCTTCCACTGATTGTCTTTTCTGCTCGGCTATTTAGCATGGCTCTTTCCTTCAGCCTGTGCAACTTGTCAATGGTTCCTGGTTGGATTCACATCTCTTTGGATTTCCCTGTTATCCTGACCAGTTCAGCAAAGCTAAGTCCTTGCTTGCTCTTTTCTGTCCACAGGTTGTGGACTTATCCGTTCTGTGCTTTCTATGTTTGTCCAGCTTGTCAGTATGAATTAATTCTGTGATGCTGGAAGCTCTGGGAAGCAGATTTACCCTCCACACCTTTAGTCAGGTGTGGAGATTTTTGTAAACTCTGTGTGGATTTTTTGTAGTGTTTTATACTGACCGCACAGTATTCCATCCTGTCCTATCTATCTAGCTAGACTGGCCTCCTATGCTCATCCTAGTTTCATTCTGTGTATGTCTTTTCCCTCTCCACTCACAGTCATTACTTGTGGGGGGCTATCTATCCTTTGGGGAATTTCTCTGAGGCAAGATAGTTTTCCTGTTTCTATCTTTAGGGGTAGTTAGTTCTCAGGCTGTGACGAGGTGCCTAGGGAGTGTTAGGCCATGTTCACACAGTGCGTTTTTTACCGCGGAACCGCGGCGGTTTTGCCGCTGCGGTTCCGCAGCTGTTTTCCATGCAGGGTACAGTACACTGTACCCTATGGAAAACAGGACACACTGTGCACATGGTCCGGAAATTGTAAAAAAAAAGACGCGCTGAATAGCTCCCGGAAAAAAGAAGGAGCATGTCAATTCTTTTTCCGGAGCCGCAGCGGTTCTGCACCCATAGACCTCCATTGTGAGGTCCAAACCGCAGTAAAACCCGCAGATCAAAAATATATCTGCGGGTTTTACTGCGGTTTGATGTGCAGAACCGCTGCAGCAGGAAGTGCGGGGAGCGGGCGGAAGTGCGTGGGCGGAGTGTGGCTGCCCCCCCCGTGTTCCGATCCCGCCCCCCCGTGCTCCGATGCCCCCCCCCAGTGCTCCGATGCCCCCCCCCAGTGCTCTGATGCCCCCCCCGTGCCCTAATCTCCCCCCCTTATACTCACCCGGCGTCCCGGTGTCCGTCCGGCCGTCTTCTCCCTGGGCGCCGCCATCTTGCAAAATGGCGGGCGCATGCGCAGTGCGCCCGCCGAATCTGCCGGCCGGCAGATTCGTTCCAAAGTGCATTTTGATCACTGAGATATAACCTATCTCAGTGATCAAAATAAAAAAATAGTAAATGACACCCCCCCCCCTTTGTCACCCCCATAGGTAGGGACAATAAAAAAAATAAAGAATTTTTTTTTTTTTTTTTTTCACTAAGGTTAGAATAGGGGTAGGGGTAGGGTTAGGGGTAGGGTTAGGGGTAGGGTTAGGGGTAGGGGTAGGGTTAGGGTTAGGGGTAGGGTTAGGGGTAGGGTTAGGGTTAGGGGTAGGGTTAGGGGTAGGGTTAGGGTTAGGGGTAGGGTTAGGGGTAGGGTTAGGGGTAGGGGTAGGGTTAGGGTTAGGGGTAGGGTTAGGGGTAGGGTTAGGGTTAGGGGTAGGTTTAGGGTTAGGGGTAGGGTTAGGGGTAGGGTTAGGGTTAGGGGTAGGGTTAGGGTATTTTCAGCCATTTTAACCCTAAAAAAATTCCTAGAAAACACACAGACTCTGGCTAGAAAACTGCATCAAAAAAACGCATCAAAAAACGCATCAAAAAACGCATCAAAAACGGACCAAAAAAGGACCAAAAAAAGGACCTGCGTTTTCTGCCAAGAGCTGCAGTTTTTTAAAAAACAGTCAGGAAAAAAAAAGGATGGAAATCCTGAACGTGTGAACATACCCTTAGGAGCATCCCACGGCTACTTCTAGTGTTGTGTTGAGCTTAGGGACTGCGGTCAGTACAGATACCACTTCCTTCAGAGCTCGTTCCATGTTGCTCGTAAACCACCAGATCATAACAGAGGACTATCCCGAATGCTCAGCAGGGAAGAACTACAACACACAGGCGCTAGTTGGTAGGCACTGATTTCCACCTGCAAAGGGAACTCTGGATGTGCCTTCGGACTGGCCGGACTCAGCCAGCCCAGTTAGCAGTGCTCTGGATTGCGGATCCCGAAGTCTTCAGTAAAAAGGTAAAGAGACTGCAACCCTGTGTCCTTGTTATTATCTGCACCTCACATCATCGCCACCTACACTATTGGGAAGCCCTGGGGATATACTTCACCTGTGGGAAGGTACACCATCTAGCTGCCATTCCATCACCCCCAGCGGACCCCGGAGCAGCGTCGGTCCCCCTGACCGAATACCACAGGTGGCGTCACGAATACTTGACAAACTACATCACCCTTTCATTGGACGCCTCTTAGCAGGGTCACGGACCGGGTCCAGCCACCGTGACAACCCCAGCACCGAGACAGAGAGGACCGGTACCGAGTACCCCGCGGTCCTGCGTCTGAGGGCGCTCCAACTTGGCATCACGAGCAGAATCGTACTTAAGCCTGAAGAATCAGGTGATGTGTGCTTTGGAACTGTGATTGAATTGTGCTTGAACTGTGATTTATTGCAAAGACTGTGTGTTGCTATTTGCCGCCAAGATTCCCGCCCAAACTGCCGCCATTATAGCGCCATGAGGAGCGAAGGAGAAGAAGGGCGTGCAGTTGTGGGTGTGAATGGACTGAGAAGCATGAAAAGTAATGGCCGCCCAGTCTAAGTATTTTTGCATCTTGGAGACGTGTCCGTCAGCAGCAGAGACCCGCCTCCTGCTTCTCTATGGATGACGGGAGCTCTGGAGACGGGGCCACCCCCGAAAGAGGGCGTGGGAGGAATATGAAGGAGACGGGGAGACTGACATGGCGACCCCCAGGCGTTCCACGTAGAAACATCCCGGCCCGGCCT
Source organism: Ranitomeya imitator (assembly GCF_032444005.1). Taxonomy (NCBI): domain Eukaryota; kingdom Metazoa; phylum Chordata; class Amphibia; order Anura; family Dendrobatidae; genus Ranitomeya; species Ranitomeya imitator. Next base: position 328,955,192 of record NC_091283.1, on the reverse strand, counting down.
GATCTTTTGCCGGAGGGAGAAGACTCCAGTCCACTGGTACGAGAAGGGACCGATGCTCAGCCGAGGGCGGGTTGGACGTGACCAGGGTCCGGAGGCTGGTCACCCGCTGGAGGGATGCTCGGAGGGAGGCACAGTTTGCCACGCTGACGGCCCCGATCTCTCTGCCTGAACCATGGATCGGCCGAGGTCGGTTTAGACCCCGTGTGAGTGCCAAACCCGAATGGACCCCTGGGATCCGCCTGTCCCCCTTGGTTGATCCGCTGCTTGCTGCGGCTGCAGGGGGCCCAGCCACATCGCTACCCCATCGTGGACCGAGAGGGCCGGATCTTAGGGTCCTCACCTGGGAGGAGAACCGGCGGCACCGATCGGTGGAGTGGAAGGAGGAGACGAAACCCGGGGCCTTGGTCGACTTGAGGGAGGATCATCCTCTACCGCAGTGGGGTGTCGTAGTCCTCTTCAATCCCAAGGAGGGGAGGGGAGTCATCCAAGAGATCGGGACACCGTTGACGGTACGTGTCACCCGGGAAGAGGTGGAACCCTGCTGGGGGCAAGCTGACGCCGACCGCGACCTACGACCGGGAGACGCGGTGACTTACATCCGATGGCAGAGAGGAGCTGGCTGGTGGGCCCACGGTGTCCAAAGGTGCACAGCCCTCCTTGCTGCGACCCCGGCCAGGGAGGCCGAACCCGTCGCGGAGGGAACAACTGCGACCTCCGCTGCGGACTCCCAGGTTGCTCAGACTCGTCAGGTAACCTTGAGCCCCACCCGCTCTCGGCCGAGAAGGATGGTGTGTGAGGTGAAGCCGTTACAGCAGAAAACCTCGGAGAACCGAAACTGTAAATAGTTAACTGTTTCCTGTTCTTTTGCTGTTAAACCCGTCCCAGGTTATTTCTTAAAGGGATCCCTTTGTTGACCCGGGATCCCTATTGTTTTATGTTTTCTTTTGAACAAGGTTATCAGTGTTCCACAAGACTGCCAAATCATGGATGGTGAATGATTCACGAACTGGTTTTGTAAATAGTTTGCACCTTCTTAAAGGTGCTCCCTACTGGTTTTACAAGGAAAGAAGACTTTGTGAAGAAACTGTTCCTGATGACGACGTGAAAGTTTCTCTTGTCTTAAAGTTTATTAATGACTTGTTGATTGATTGCACTACCTCAGAAAAGACTGATTTTTCCTCTTAAGGGGAATGTTTACGTGTTGCACTGTGATAATGTTGCCTTAAGTAGTAAGATAGAAATAATGTTTACATAGTAGATGACGTGTAGCTAGAGAGCTAGTAAGTGAACCCGTAGGGGTTAGTGAGTCCTCCTGAGAACCATAGAGAGATGGTTTGCCGTGGACCTAGTAGAAGGGATGCAGTAGGCCCAGACAAGTAGCTAGGCGGTTCTGCATGTGTGAAGTCGAAGAAGTAAAGAGAATGTTAGCTTTGTACCATAGTGTTTTGTAGTAAGCCTTTAGTGGGTTCAGCCTATACGCCCTTAAAGGAAAAGTTAAATTATTGTTCAATGATTTGCACTTAGTAGAATACCCGGCTGGGTAATAGGAAATTATTTATAGTCAGTAGATTAGAATGTTATTTAAAATGTTTTTGTCTGTAACGTTCAAGCGACCTCACCTCCTATAAAGGGAAGCATTGTTATATTTACTTATTCATAGCATTTAAAAATTTTGTATGTCTTTTTCCTAATATGTATTGTTGTTATTCTTTTCCCAGTCCGGGAGTACTGGATTTAACCGGGGGGGGGGGGGGGGGGTGCAGCGCCCCAGAGTCCTGGTCATTGCAGTAATGTCGCTCTGCCACTAAGGGGAGTGATGGTATGTCTGATTGCACTAAAGGAGTTCACCTGACCAGGTATCACAGTCACACATTACACTTCACACTCCGGCCACCGGGGGGAGCAAAAGGCACTATGTATTAGGCCACTCCTCACACTGGTAAAACTGGGGGTTGGATAGGAAGTTAGTTGAGAACACAGCCTGGGAGAGCTCCAGGGAGGACCTGTCAGGGGTGGGTTCCTGGCAGGTACCTAGCAGAAAGGACAGAACGTATGGAGCCGCGCCTGCACTACCTTGCGGCGGCATCCTTATGGAAGGACACGAAGCGAATGATATTGTGGAGAAGTGAGAAAAGAAATCGCAGCACAAGGAGATATCCAGTAGGAGTCGTGCCTCGAGAACAGCAACATCCTACTGAGGCGCGTAGCCGGTGGCCGGAACGCCGAGGAAGTAACAGACTTCAATCATTACTTCAAACAGCGGCAGGACAGTTGATTTTAGGTTGGCTGTCTACCTTACATCACCTAAGCAGACATAGGGGGCAAAGTTGGAGAGGGGCGTCTCTAGGGTCCCAGAATAGCTCCGAGCCTTCCCGTCAAACGGGTGCGTCCTATCCAGATATAAACTTGGGGACGGAGAGAAAGAACAGATACGAAAGTTGTGAGGACTATCCCGAATGCTCAGCAGGGAAGAACTACAACACACAGGCGCTAGTTGGTAGGTACTGATTTCCACCTGCAAAGGGAACTCTGGATGTGCCTTCGGACCGGCCGGACTCAGCCAGCCCAGTTAGCAGTGCTCTGGATTGCGGATCCCGAAGTCTTCAGTAAAAAGGTAAAGAGACTGCAACCCTGTGTCCTCGTTATTAACTGCGCCTCACATCATCGCCACCTACACTGTTGGGAAGCCCTGGGGATATACTTCACCTGTGGGAAGGTACACCATCTAGCTGCCATTCCATCACCCCCAGTGGACCCCGGAGCAGCGTCGGTCCCCCTGACCGAATACCACAGGTGGCGTCACGAATACTTGACAAACTACATCACCCTTTCATTGGATGCCCCTTAGCAGGGTCACGGACCGGGTCCAGCCACCGTGACAACCCCAGCACCGAGACAGAGAGGACCGGTACCGAGTACCCCGTGGCCCTGCACCTTAGGCTCATACTCACTTGCGAGCAACTCGGATGAGTCTCGCATGTTAAAACCTGGCTCTGCTGCCGGCACTCAGATCGGGGCGTGCGGCCGCATAGGAATACATGCAGCCGCACGCTCCGCTCCTCTGTGCCAGGTGCAGTGCCGGGTATTGCCGTGCGAGACTCATCCGAGTCTCGCGCAAGTGAGTCCAAATGAAGGGTCCAACTGAAGATGTTTCTCAAATACAGATAGTACAAGGGCGATTCCCCTTTCAGTAGTCGCCAATATTCAGGGTATGTGCACACGCTGCGGATTACTGTGCCGATTTTTCGGACTGATTTTGGTAAATCCGCAGGTAAACCGCACTGTGGATTTCCTGCGGAAGTACCGCGGATTTACTGCGATTTTTTTTGCGGATTTTGTGGGGATTCCACCTGCGGTTTTACACCTGCGGATTCCTATTGAGGAGCAGGTGTAAACCGTTGCGGAATCCGCACAAAGAATTGACATGCTGTGGAATAAAGAACGCTACGTTTCCGCAAGTTTATTTCCGCAGCATGTACACTGCGGATTTTATTTTTCATATGTTTGCATGGTACTATAAACTCATGGAAAACTGCTGTGAAACCACAGCGGCCAATCCGCTGCGGATCCGCAGCAAAATCCGCAACGTGTGCACCTACCCTCACACATCCCTACATCATATGCATCAGGTGGGCGTCATTGTGACCACATCTAGGGCATGCGTCATCTGTTCTTATTCCAATTTTAAATAAAATACTTGGGGATCTATATCCCCTATGGATGAGAAGAATGTGGGACAATCTTTGTGACTCCGACATGGAATGTTTAGTTGTCAAATCCAGTATTTCCCCCCATTACTTCTCAGATAAGAGACTCACATCTTCCTCCCACTTTGTCTTTTGTATCAAAGCATATTTATCCAAATGTAGGAACAGTAATTGCCTATAAATAAGAGATATTAGACCTTTTGTATCCACCGCTGTAACAATGGGGGATACAAATAACAATAACCTCCAAAGAATGTCAGGGTCTGGCACAGTCAGGTGGAAGCAATTAACAACATCTACAATCAAAGGGTGTTTGAAACAATGGTAGCCTGCTTTAGGCCGGAGTCACATTACAGCGAGATACGCCGAGTCTCGCAGGTTAAAAACAAGCTCTGGCACCGGCACTCCGGAGCGGAGCGTGTGGCTCCATGTATGGCTATGCAGCCGCACGCTCCGCTCTGGAGTGCCGGTGCCAGAGCTTGGTTTTAACCTGCAAGACTCGGCCGTATCTCGCTGTGTGATCCCGGCCTTATAGGATAGAAAAGTCACTGTGTGCCGAGGGACCTAGGCAATGAAGGGGACTATATGATCAGTTTATCATCCTTACTGCGGCTTTTTTCCAAAGACCATACAAGGATACAGCAAGGTAACAAAAGAACAAATGAAATGGGGAGTTTGGCAAATGGAAGCCTGCTGGATGGGATAAATAAGTCACTATATACATCAGCAAGACCTTAGCAATGAAGGTAACTGGAGTGTAATATTAACATCCCTGCTGCAGCTATTTGCAAAAACCACACAATGGGAGCAACGAGATGACAACATGAATGAAAAGATTAATCAATTGCTGTGAATAAGAATCTCAGGAAGATGAATGCTGAGATGAAATGTAGTATGTAGGGTTGAGCGACCTTGACCTTTTTAGAGTCGAGTCGTGTTTCGCGAAACCCGACTATCTTAGAAGTCGAGTCGAGTGGAATCGGCCGATTATGGCGAAAAGTCGGGTATCGCCCGAAACACGAAACCCAATGCAAGTCAATGGGGGAGCATAGTCGGCAGTGAGTGGAGGCCAGGAAAACACCTACACTGCCCATTTTAATGGCAAAAACATTCATTCTTGTTACAGAAGCTTGTCAATCGTAATTTAGCTTATAATAATTGGAAGGCATTTTAAATTGGGGGTCATTTGACTAAAGTTGTGGGGGGTAGGGCTGGTTCAAGTAATTAGTGGGCCCAGTAAATCTGGACCACGTCACGGCAGTGGAGCAGGGAGAGGTAAGTATTTCAACTTTGCAAGTGCTGTGATCCTGAGCAAGCAGGGGGGGCCCACTCGTTGGCATTGGCACTGGCACAGGGCCCCTCAAAGTACAGCGGTGTGTTTGCACGGCGGGGGCGCCTCCCACCGGCAGCAACACTTTTGCGTACTATGAGAGGCCCTGTGCCAGTGACGTCGCCAACTAGTATCCTCCCCCCACCTGATGAAGGAACCTGCACTTTCATCTGCACCTTCCTCTTTGTCCCCGTGTAAGGTGGTATGGTATGCGGGAAGAGGAACCTGACTTTCAGCAGAGTCACAATCTTGCTGTGTAGCGTGCACGGGGAATTTTGCGTTATGGGTCAATGTACCAGCAGACTCATCTATCACTGGCTGGGCAATGGGCAGGATGAGGAGGAAACACAGATATAGGCCCAAAGAATAAAGTTGGCTAAATGCAGTTCAAAATTGGTAACACAGGACTAACCAGGGGGCATTGCAGTGGAGGACAACTGGAATGAGAGGCTGACACAGAGAGTAGGCCCAAATCAGTAAGTAGTCGAAATGCAGTTCAAAATTGGCAACCGTAGTAAACAGGCGGCACAGCTTTGTTCAGTGGAGGAGAACAGCAAGGAGTGGCAGACACCGATAGTAGGCCCCAACCCAACTAGTAGGCCAAATGCAGTCTAACATTAACAACTACTTAACGAGAGCCTGAAAATGGAATTTCAGGACAGGAAACCAGGAGAACAGCAAGGAATGGCAGACACCGATAGTAGGCCCCAAACCAACTAGTACGCCAAATGCAGTTGTTCCATTTAACCACAATTTAATGAGAGCCTGAAGATAGAAGTTCAGGAAAGGCAACCTGGAGAACACCTTGGAGTGTAACACACCATCTCTCTACACCCCATACCCAATTTGTAGGCCTAATGCAGTGTAGTTTCCAACAACTACTAAACGAGAGCATGAAGATCGAAGCATTGGCGAGGAAACCTGGGGAAGACCTTGGAGTGGAACACACCATCTCTCTACACCCCATACCCAATTTGTAGGCCTAATGCAGCGTAGTTTCCAACAACTACTAAACGAGAGCCGGAAGATCGAAGCTCAGGAAAGGCAACCTGGAGAACACCTTGGAGTGGAACACACCATCTCTCTACACCCCATACCCAATTTGTAGGTCCAATGCAGCGTAGTTTCCAACAACTACTAAACGAGAGCCGGAAGATCGAAGCTCAGGAAAGGCAACCTGGAGAACACCTTGGAGTGGAACACACCATCTCTCTACACCCCATACCCAATTTGTAGGCCTAATGCAGTGTAGTTTCCAACAACTACTAAACGAGAGCCGGAAGATCGAAGCTCAGGAAAGGCAACCTGGAGAACACCTTGGAGTGGAACACACCATCTCTCTACACCCCATACCCAATTTGTAGGTCCAATGCAGCGTAGTTTCCAACAACTACTAAACGAGAGCATGAAGATCGAAGCAATGGAGAGGAAACCTGGGGAACACCTTGGAGTGGAACACACCATCTCTCTACACCCCATACCCAATTTGTAGGCCTAATGCAGTGTAGTTTCCAACAACTACTAAATGAGAGCCGGAAGATCGAAGCTCAGGAAAGGCAACCTGGAGAACACCTTGGAGTGGAACACACCATCTCTCTACACCCCATACCCAATTTGTAGGCCTAATGCAGTGTAGTTTCCAAGAACTACTAAACGAGAGCCGGAAGATCGAAGCTCAGGAAAGGCAACCTGGAGAACACCTTGGAGTGGAACACACCATCTCTCTACACCCCATACCCAATTTGTAGGCCTAATGCAGTGTAGTTTCCAAGAACTACTAAACGAGAGCCGGAAGATCGAAGCTCAGGAAAGGCAACCTGGAGAACACCTTGGAGTGGAACACACCATCTCTCTACACCCCATACCCAATTTGTAGGCCTAATGCAGCGTAGTTTCCAACAACTACTAAACGAGAGCCGGAAGATCGAAGCTCAGGAAAGGCAACCTGGAGAACACCTTGGAGTGGAACACACCATCTCTCTACACCCCATACCCAATTTGTAGGTCTAATGCAGCGTAGTTTCCAACAACTACTAAACGAGAGCATGAAGATCGAAGCAATGGAGAGGAAACCTGGGGAACACCTTGGAGTAGAACACACCATCTCTCTACACCCCATACCCAATTTGTAGACCTAATGCAGTGTAGTTTCCAACAACTACTAAACGAGAGTCGGAAGACCGAAGCAATGTGGATGCAACCTGGGGAACACCTTGGAGTGTAACACACCATCTCTCTACACCCCATACCCAATTTGTAGGCCTAATGCAGTGTAGTTTCCAACAACTACTAAACGAGAGCCGGAAGATCGAAGCTCAGGAAAGGCAACCTGGAGAACACCTTGGAGTGGAACACACCATCTCTCTACACCCCATACCCAATTTGTAGGCCTAATGCAGTGTAGTTTCCAACAACTACTAAACGAGAGCCGGAAGATCGAAGCTCAGGAAAGGCAACCTGGAGAACACCTTGGAGTGGAACACACCATCTCTCTACACCCCATACCCAATTTGTAGGCCTAATGCAGTGTAGTTTCCAAGAACTACTAAACGAGAGCCGGAAGATCGAAGCTCAGGAAAGGCAACCTGGAGAACACCTTGGAGTGGAACACACCATCTCTCTACACCCCATACCCAATTTGTAGGTCTAATGCAGCGTAGTTTCCAACAACTACTAAACGAGAGCATGAAGATCGAAGCAATGGAGAGGAAACCTGGGGAACACCTTGGAGTGGAACACACCATCTCTCTACACCCCATACCCAATTTGTAGGCCTAATGCAGTGTAGTTTCCAAGAACTACTAAACGAGAGCCGGAAGATCGAAGCTCAGGAAAGGCAACCTGGAGAACACCTTGGAGTGGAACACACCATCTCTCTACACCCCATACCCAATTTGTAGGCCTAATGCAGCGTAGTTTCCAACAACTACTAAACTAGAGCATGAAGATCGAAGCAATGGAGAGGAAACCTGGGGAACACCTTGGAGTGGAACACACCATCTCTCTACACCCCATACCCAATTTGTAGGCCTAATGCAGTGTAGTTTCCAACAACTACTAAACGAGAGCATTAAGATCGAAGCAATGGCGAGGAAACCTGGGGAACACCTTGGAGTGGAACACACCATCTCTCTACATCCCATACCCAATTTGTAGGTCTAATGCAGCGTAGTTTCCAACAACTACTAAACGAGAGCATGAAGATCGAAGCAATGGAGAGGAAACCTGGGGAACACCTTGGAGTGGAACACACCATCTCTCTACACCCCATACCCAATTTGTAGGCCTAATGCAGTGTAGTTTCCAACAACTACTAAACGAGAGCCGGAAGATCGAAGCTCAGGAAAGGCAACCTGGAGAACACCTTGGAGTGGAACACACCATCTCTCTACACCCCATACCCAATTTGTAGGCCTAATGCAGTGTAGTTTCCAACAACTACTAAACGAGAGCATGAAGATCGAAGCATTGGCGAGGAAACCTGGGGAACACCTTGGAGTGGAACACACCATCTCTCTACACCCCATACCCAATTTGTAGGCCTAATGCAGCGTAGTTTCCAACAACTACTAAACGAGAGCAGGAAGATCGAAGCTCAGGAAAGGCAACCTGGAGAACACCTTGGAGTGGAACACACCATCTCTCTACACCCCATACCCAATTTGTAGGCCTAATGCAGTGTAGTTTCCAAGAACTACTAAACGAGAGCCGGAAGATCGAAGCTCAGGAAAGGCAACCTGGAGAACACCTTGGAGTGGAACACACCATCTCTCTACACCCCATACCCAATTTGTAGGCCTAATGCAGCGTAGTTTCCAACAACTACTAAACTAGAGCATGAAGATCGAAGCAATGGAGAGGAAACCTGGGGAACACCTTGGAGTGGAACACACCATCTCTCTACACCCCATACCCAATTTGCAGGCCTAATGCAGTGTAGTTTCCAACAACTACTAAACGAGAGCATTAAGATCGAAGCAATGGCGAGGAAACCTGGGGCACACCTTGGGGAGGCAGACACCGTTAGTAGGCCCTACCAAAGTTGTACCCCCAATGCAGTTTTAAAATTCCTAGAGGCTGATAACAAGACTATTGACGCTCAGCTTTTTTCAAAGGAACACAGCTGAATTGAGTGGCGCAGACAGACACAGGTAGTAGGACTTAAACCAAAAATGTGGCTCACTGCAGCTTAAAAAAGTTACAGGGGTACACAAGCAGCAGTGCTCTGGGCAGTGGAGGACAATTTCAATAGTGGACCGCAGACAGACTTTGTACGCCTACTATTAAAAAAAGGATGCTCTATGCAATTAAAAATAGGTTCCAGGGGTCCACGGGCAGCAGTGGTGTGGTCAGTGGACGAGTATTGGAAGGAGGGACCGCAGACAGGCGTAGTAGGCCTAACATAACAAAATTAGGCTGTAGACACTGTAAAATTGGTTCCAGGGATACACGGGCAGCAGTGGTGTGGTCAGCGGAGGAAAATTGGAATTAGGGACTGCAGACAGACTTTGTAGGCTGTCCCCTGTGAACCATGCATCCAACACATTAACCCAGTGCGCCGTAATGGACACGTAACTTTTTGTGGACATGCCTACTGGTCCATGCATCTCTTGTCAGGTGCACCTTTCTACTGTTTGATTGCCTGAGTGCTATGACAATGCAGACTTTTTCATGCCGGTGGAGGGCTGGGATGGCTTTTCTCGCAAAAGAAATGTCGACTGGGTAGCTTGAACCGTTGCACAGCGTAGTTCATCTGGGCTTTCTAAATATAAAACAAAGAAAAAAAGGAGGCTACATGCACTTTCAGCTGGGTTCCAGGGGTACACGGCCAGCATTGGTCTGGTCAGTGGAGAACTATTGGAAGGAAGGACCGCAGACACGCTTCGAAGGCCTAACATAATAACAGATGGCTGTAGGCAATTTTAAATTGGTTCCAGGGGTACACGGGCAGCAGTGGTGTGGTCAGTGGAGGCCTAGTGGAAGGAGGGACCGCAGACAAGCATCGAAGGCCTAACATAATAACACATTGCTGTTGGCAATTTTAAATTGGTTCCAGGGGAACACGGGCAGCAGTGGCCTGGTCAGTGTAGTAGTAGTAGAAAGAACGGACCGCAGACAGGCATCGAAGGCCTAAAATAAAAAAATTGGGCTGGCTGTAGGCAATTTTAAATTGGTTCCAGGGGTACACGGGCAGCAGTGGTGTGGTCAGTGGAGGCCTAGTGGAAGTAGTGACCGCAGACAGGCATCAAAGGCCTAACATAATAACACATTGCTGTTGGCAATTTTAAATTGGTTCCAGGGGAACACGGGCAGCAGTGGCCTGGTCAGTGTAGTAGTAGTAGAAAGAACGGACCGCAGACAGGCATCGAAGGCCTAAAATAAAAAAATTGGGCTGGCTGTAGGCAATTTTAAATTGGTTCCAGGGGTACACGGGCAGCAGTGGTGTGGTCAGTGGAGGCCTAGTGGAAGGAGTGACCGCAGACAGGCATCGAAGGCCTAACATAATAACTAGTGTTGAGCATTCCGATACCGCAAGTATCGGGTATCGGCCGATATTTGCGGTATCGGAATTCCGATACCGAATTCCGATACTTCCCGCGTATCGGATACCGGAATCGGAAGTTCCCAGAATTCAAACTGAACGCAGCAGCCAATGAGGAATGATTGGAAGTGTGGGCACATCCTGTTTAGCATGGTGGGCATGTAAGTACTGGCAAGGCTTGGATTGGCTGCTGAAATGATGTCACTCTGCACTATAAAAAACGCTGCCGCCATTTTGCGCTCACTCTGCTGTGATTTCAGTTAGGGACAGGACGCTGTGTTCTAACTGAGGGCCAGTCGAGCTAGCTAATTGCTTTATTTTCCTTTCCAAAGGCTAATTTAGCAAAACGCTGTGTGTTCTTCACTGTTCACCTTGCTCTTGCCTTGCAGCGCTGTTTTAACAGCGTTCTGCAAGGTCTCTGTGTGTGTGTGTGTGTGTGTGCAGCTCACTCTGTAGTCTGTGTGCAGCCATATACCCGGTTGTATTCAGCTCAGGGGGGGTTCACACTGCCTCACACAGTTGTCCTTTTTTGCTCTTAGTGCAGCCTGCTGCACATTTTTTCTCAAATTTCCTATTAGTGTTTTTCCACCAGTCTCCAGCTCTATTGTGGAAAAACACTACATAGGATAACCTAGAGGGGGTTTTTTGGGCCTTGCAGCGCCGTTTACGGCTGTCTGCACGGTCTCCGTGTGAGCCCAGCTCGCCCTGTAGTCTGTGTGCAGCCATAGCCGGTTGGATTCAGCTCAGGGTTCGTTACTGGCTCATACCTTGAGAAAAATTTTACTTTTTTTCAAATAGTGCAGCCTGTTTAAAATTTGAAAAAAAAAAATTCCTATTAGTGTCTTTCCACTCGTATCCAGCTAAATAGTGGAAAAACACTATATAGGATAACCTAGAGGAGGGTTTTTTGGCCTTGCAGCGCCGTTTACGGCTGTCTGCACGGTCTCCGTGTGAGCCCAGCTCGCCCTGTAGTCTGTGTGCAGCCATAGCCGGTTGGATTCAGCTCAGGGTTCGTTACTGGCTCATACCTAGAGAAAAATTTTACTTTTTTTCAAATAGTGCAGCCTGTTTAAAATTTGAAAAACAAAAATTCCAATTAGTGTCTTTCCACTCGTATCCAGCTAAATAGTGGAAAAACACTATATAGGATAACCTAGAGGAGGGTTTTTTGGCCTTGCAGCGCCGTTTACGGCTGTCTGCACGGTCTCTGTGTGAGCGCAGCTCGCCCTGTAGTCTGTGTGCAGCCATAGCCGGTTGGATTCAGCTCAGGGTGCGTTACTGCCTCATACCTTGAAAAACAATTTCCTTTTTTTCAAATAGTGCAGCCAGTTTAAAATTTGAAAAAAAAAATTCCTATTAGTGTCTTTCCACTCGTATCCAGCTAAATAGTGGAAAAACACTATATAGGATAACCTAGAGGAGGGTTTTTTGGCCTTGCAGCGCCGTTTAAGGCTGTCTGCACGGTCTCCGTGTGAGCCCAGCTCGCCCTGTAGTCTGTGTGCAGCCATAGCCGGTTGGATTCAGCTCAGGGTTCGTTACTGCCTCATACCTTGAGAAAAATTTTACTTTTTTTCAAATAGTGCAGCCTGTTTAAAATTTGAAAAAAAAAATTCCTATTAGTGTCTTTCCACTCGTATCCAGCTAAATAGTGGAAAAACACTATATAGGATAACCTAGAGGAGGGTTTGTTGGCCTTGCAGCGCCGTTTACGGCTGTCTGCACGGTCTCTGTGTGAGCGCAGCTCGCCCTGTAGTCTGTGTGCAGCCATAGCCGGTTGGATTCAGCTCAGGGTGCGTTACTGCCTCATACCTTGAAAAACAATTTCCTTTTTTTCAAATAGTGCAGCCAGTTTAAAATTTGAAAAAAAAAATTCCTATTAGTGTCTTTCCACTCGTATCCAGCTAAATAGTGGAAAAACACTATATAGGATAACCGAGAGGAGGGTTTTTTGGCCTTGCAGCGCCGTTTACGGCTGTCTACACGGTCTCCGTGTGATTTAAACTAGCTCTGTAGCCCGATCTGCACCAAAAAAAAAGTTAAGTTCACCAAACACAACTTAACACTTGTGTAGGCCACATTTGAAAAATAATAAAGTTTAGTCCACAATTTACAACATTAGTGTTTCTTACACCTGTTAGGAGGAGCATTTCAGGAATAAGCACACTAAGGCCTTAGTACTTTTCTGCTTATCTTTATCTGTCAACCAAGATGAAGAGGGCAGGGAGTAAGGCACGTGGGCGTGGGCGCGGAGCAGGGAGAGGAGCAGGGAGAGGACGTGGTGATTCTGTGCCTGCTGCGGGCGCCGGTGACTCGTCGTCACTCAGTTTCAGCAGGGAACAGTCCTTCATGCGCAGCTTTGTCGGAGAGCGCCGTGCACCGCTGCTACGTGAAGACCAAATTGAAGCCGTTGTCGGGTGGATGGCAGCTAACGCCTCGGCATCGACTTCAGTTAGTGCCACATCCTCTCAGGCACAGAGCACTGGAGAGCAGCCATCTGTCTCTTCACCACCTGCCAAATTGGCCAGGCAGTCAGAGAGCCCAGGACAGGAGCCGTCTCTACTTCTGTTCTCTGAATCTCTTGGCTTGGAAACAGGGGGCCAGCCAAGCAGCATTGGAGAAATGGAAGAAGAGGCAGTGTGCAGTGATGCCCAAAAGCTTTATCTCTCTGACTCTGAAGAGGCAGGTGGGCCAGTGCCTCCGGTGACCACAGCGCAGTACGCATCTGATGATGAAACTCAGGTGCCGCTTTCTGATGCATACTGTGCTGCCGAGACTACCCAGGAGGAGCAGTTGGTGGCAGAGGGTAGTGGAGATGATGAGGTCCTTGACCCATCGTGGCGTGAGGAACAGGAAGGTGGTGGGAGCAGCTCTGAGGAAGAGCTTCCCCTTACGGGCCAAAGAGGGAGAGGGAGGGGGAAGACTGCGGAGCCTGTAGCCTCCACTTTGGCACCCGTTAGGAGCCTGTCTCTTTCCAAAGCCAAAAAGGGCGCTCCCAAGACTTGCAGTGCCTGGTCCTTTTTTGACACAGTTGCAGATGACATTTGTTTTGTCAAATGCAAGCTGTGTCATCAGAAAGTAAAAAGAGGTAAAAGTGTCAGCAACCTCAATACCACAAATATGTGGAAACATGTGCGGAACAGGCACGCGGTGGAGTTACAGAAACACAGTGAAGACGTAGGCCAAACAACAGCGGCAGCTACCACCTCTTCATCTCGTGTTGCCTCTTCCTCCACTGTTGTCCAGAGACCTAGTGTAATTCCACCCACAGCACCACCTTCCCAGTCATCCTCACACTCCCAGTCTACTCTACAGCCATCGATAGTCCAGGCATGGGAGAAAAGGCGGGCATTCTCGGCCAACCACCCCCGAGCACAGGCTCTGAATGCAGGCATTGCCAAACTGTTGTCCCTGGAAATGCTCTCGTTCAGGCTGGTGGAGACTGACAGCTTCCGTGACTTGATGGCATTGGCAGTCCCACAGTACAAGGTGCCCAGCCGCTTTTACTTCAGCAGGCAGGCTGTCCCTGCCCTGCACAGGCATGTTGAGGCAAACATAAAACATGCGCTACTGAACGCCGTCAGTAGCAAGGTCCACCTCACCACCGATGCGTGGACCAGTCAGCATGGACAGGGGCGATATGTTTCCCTCACTGCCCATTGGGTTAATGTTGTTGAGCCAGGTACAGATCGTGCGAGTGGCGCAGGACGTGTCCTGCCCACTCCAAGGATTGCAGGAATCCAGTCTGTACGCATCGACTCCTCCTCTTACACCAGTTCCTCTGATTCCTCTCTGCAGGATCCGTCACAGTCCACCTCCACATGGACCCGTGAACGTTTACCTATGACCGACATGAGCACAGCCATGGCCAAACGTCAGCAGGCCGTCTTGAAACTAGTTTCATTGGGGCATCGAAGCCACACAGCGCAGGAGCTCTGGAATGCCATCAAGCAGGAGAGCGATGTGTGGTTACTGCCAGCGAATCTCCAGCCAGGCATGGTAGTGTGTGACAATGGCCGAAATCTGGTGGCAGCTTTGGCCCTTGGCAACCTCACTCACATCCCATGTCTGGCACATGTGCTCAATTTGGTTGTGCAGAGTTTTCTGAGGGACTATCCGGATCTTGATGCCCTGCTGCACAAGGTCCGCCTAGAGTGTGCTCACTTGCGGCGTTCCAGCTTGGCCAGATCCCGCATTGCTGCTCTGCAGCGCCGATTCCGCCTTCCGGAACACCGCATCATATGTGACCTACCTACCCGGTGGAATTCCACGTTACATATGTTGGAGCGGTTGTGTGAGCAGCAGCAAGCAGTTATGGAGTACCAGCTGCATCAGGCGCAAAGAAGTCGCAGTCAGCGCCGATCAGACTTCACAACCACAGAGTGGGCCACTATGAAGGACGTCTGCCAGGTTTTGCGTCCTTTTGATTATTCCACGCGGATGGCAAGTGCAGATGATGCACTAGTCAGCATGACTGTCCCCCTTATCTGCCTGCTTCAGCAAACTTTGCAAGGGTTAAGGGATGATGTGGTGGAAGAGGTGGAGGATGAGGAGTCACCTTTTCCATCAGCTTCTGGAGAGTCAGCGCCACGTGGTTCCTCACAAAGGGGTACGCAGGGGCCAATTTGTGAGGAGGATGAGGAGGAGTCAATGGAGGAGGAAGAGCTCCGTCCAGAGGAGGGAGCGACACAATTGTCCAGTGGTCAGTGTGTACAGCGAGGGTGGGGTGATGACGAGCGGGCAGAGATCATGTCTCAAGCAGGGGACAGCGTTTCTGGGCCAGTTGGCACTCTGCAGCACATGGTGGATTTCATGCTGCAGTGCCTGAGAAACGACCGCCGCATCGACCACATTCTCAACATGCCTGATTATTGGGTGTTCACCCTCCTCGATCCTCGCTACCGGGACAACGTCCAAAACCTCATCCCTGCGTTGACCCGGGAGCGTAAATTGCGGGAGTACCACGACACACTGGTGAATTCCATCATCTTCTCCTGTCCAACTGAGAGGAGTGTTGCTAGTGCTTTACAAAGCAGCTCAGTGCGTCGAGGCAGTGGGGGAGGCTCTGCCCAAAGAGGGAGCAGAAGCAGTGCCTCTGCCCAAGGCAAGCCCAGTATGGCACAACTCTGGCACACTTTTGTGTGCCCGCCCCAAATGTCTACACAATCACCGGCGGCTCCAGTCAGCAGGAGGCAACGGTTCCGTCAGATGGTGACAGACTACATGGCTTGCCCTCTTACTGTACTCCCAGACGGCTCTTCCCCGTTCAAGTTTTGGGTCTCTAAGCTGGATACATGGCCAGAGCTAAGCCAGTATGCATTGGAGGTGCTGGCTTGCCCTGCGGCTAGTGTCTTATCGGAACGTGTCTTTAGTGCCGCAGGTGGTGTACTAACAGACCGTCGCATGCGACTATCCTCCGATAACGTTGACCGGCTTACTTTCCTGAAAATGAACCAGGCCTGGATCTCGCAGGAATTTGCCACTCCTCTGCCTGATTAAGTAATTGGGTGTCATCCAGGTCTCCTGCTGTGTTCATCTTTCTACCACCTGAACTGCTATTCCTGGGCTCCAACACCGCCAGTTGCGGCTCAGAAGTGCAGGCTGCACAGTAAAAACATACGACCCAGTGTTATTGGGTTTCAGTAACGTCAGCTGATCCCCAGCTGTGTAGCCGGCAATGTGTCCTGCGACCGCCACGCTGGCACAACAACCTAAATGTAAGGGAACCTGTCCCCCCCCCCCCGTCGTTTGTTACTGAAAGAGCCATCTTGTGCAGCAGTAATGCTGCACAAGGAAAAGGTAGCTCTTTATTTTTAGCTCTTTGCACACGCAGAACTTAACACTTATAAAATGTGTTCACTGATACCGTTATACCGTCCCGGAGCTGGGACTTTCCTTCGTAATGTGACGCAGCACAGCCGTCATTCCTACCCCCTTGGTGCCATGCGCTGCCTCCTCAGCGTTGTTTTAAGCTGTCACGGAGCCTGCGCTGTTCTGTTATCCCTTGGGCATGCCCTATTTGCGCTGCCTGTCTTCTGACATAATTTGGTGTCAGGCTGGCTGCGCCTGTGCGGCCGCGCTGCCCGAGATCCCGCCTCGCAGTGTCTTCTGATTGAGTCACACTGCGGGCCTGGGATCCATGGGCATGCGCAGTGCATATCTTCCCCTCGGGCTCTCCGCCTTCTTTAGACTGTGCGCCATCAGCTGATCCCTAGCATGCCACGGCCGTGACACCGCACAGTCTGAAGAAGAGGGAAGGAGGGGAGTGAGAGTCGAGGTTATGCACTGTGCATGCCCATGGTTCCAAGGCCCGCAGTGGGATTACGTTAGACGAGACTGCGAGGTGGGATCTGGAGCAGCGTGGACGCACAGGCACTGACAGCCTGACACCAAATTATGTCAGAAGACAGGCAGCGCTAATTGGGCATGGCCAAGGGCTAACAGAACAGCGCAGGCTCCGTGACAGCTTAAAACAACGCTGAGGAGGCAGCGCACGGCATCAAGGGGATAGGAATGACAGCTGTGCTGTGTCCCATTACGAAGGAAATTCGCACCTCCGGAACGGTTTAACGGTATAAAGGGACACATTTTTAGTGTTTACTTCGGTGTTTGCAAGGAGCATAATTAAAAGAGCAACCTTTTCCTTTTGCATCCTTAGTGCTGCACAAGATGGCTCTTTCAGCTACAAACGTCTTGGGGGGGGGGGGGTTAAAGGTTTCCTTTCAACTTGCTCCAATCAGGCTTCGGCCTACACTCTGTTCCTCTGCTCCTCCTGCTGTCCCTGGGCTCTAACACCGCCAGTTGGTGCCTGGAAGTGCTGTGTGCACAGTCAACAGTCGCTCCTCTGTTATTGGGGTTCAGTAACGTCAGCTGATCCCCAGCTGTGTGTGCGGCAATACCTCCAATCTGCTCCTCCTGCTGTCCCTGGGCTCTAACACCGCCAGTTGGTGCCTGGAAGTGCTGTGTGCACAGTCAACAGTCGCTCCTCTGTTATTGGGGTTCAGTAACGTCAGCTGATCCCCAGCTGTGTGTGCGGCAATACCTCCAATCTGCTCCTCCTGCTGTCCCTGGGCTCTAACACCGCCAGTTGGTGCCTGGAAGTGCTGTGTGCACAGTCAACAGTCGCTCCTCTGTTATTGGGGTTCAGTAACGTCAGCTGATCTCCAGCTGTGTGTGCGGCAATACCTCCAATCTGCTCCTCCTGCTGTCCCTGGGCTCTAACACCGCCAGTTGGTGCCTGGAAGTGCTGTGTGCACAGTCAACAGTCGCTCCTCTGTTATTGGGGTTCAGTAACGTCAGCTGATCCCCAGCTGTGTATCCGGCAACGTGTCATGCGACCGCCACGCTGGCACAACTAAAATGTAAGGGGACCTGTCCCCCCCCCCCTAGGCGTTTGTTACTGAAAGAGCCACCATGTGCAGCACTAATACTGCACAAGGGAAAGGTCGCTCTTGAAATTATGCTCCTTGCAAACGCTGAACTACACACTCATGTAATGTGTCCCCTCACACCGTCCAACCGTCCCGGAGGTGGGACTTTCCTTTGTAATGTGACGCAGCACAGCCGTCATTGCTACCCCCTTGGCACCGTGCGCTGCCTCCTTAGCGTTGTTTGATTCCGTCATGGACCCTGCGCTGTTATGTTATCCCTTGGCCATGCACAGTTTGTGCTGCCCGTCCTCTGACATCATTTGTTGTCGTCCTGGCTGCGCCTGTGCGTCCACGCTGCCCGAAATCACACCTCGCAGTGTCGTCTAATGTGATCCCACAGTGGGCCTGGTATCCATGGCCATGCGCAGTGCATATACTAGCCTCTCACTCCCCTTCTTCACGCTTCTTCAGACTAGGCGGCGTCAGCTGATCCCTAATAGCATGCCACGGCCGTGACGCCGCACAGTCTGAAGAAGCAGGAAGGAGGTGAGTGAGAGGCGATGATATGCACTGCGCATGCCCATGGATCCCTGGCCCGCAGTGCGACTATATTAGATGACACTGCAAGGTTGGATCTCGGGCAGCTTGGACGCACAGGCACTGCCAGCCTGACACCTACATGATGTCAGAAGACGGGCACCGCTAACTGTGCATGGCCAAGGGATAACATTACAGCGCGGGCTCCGTGACAGAACCAAACAACGTTGAGGAGGTGGCGCCCGGCACCAAGGGGGTTGGAATGACGGCTGTGCTGTGTCACATTACAAAGGAAAGTCCCACTTCCGGGATGGTTTGACGGTGTGAGGGGACACATTATATGAGTGTGTACTTCAGCGTTTGCAAGGAGCATAATTTTCGGAGCCACCATTTTCCATGTGCAGTATTACTGCTGTACAAGATGGCTCTTTCAGCAACAAATGCCTGGGGGGGGGGGGGGGTTAAAGGTTCCCTTTCAACTTGCTCCACTGCAGGCTTCGGCCTACACTCTGCTCCTCTTTGATTCCCTGGGTTTCAACACTGTCAGTTGCCACCTGGAAGTGTTGTCTACACAGAAAAAACACTAGGTGATGTGTCAGTGGGGTTCAGCACCGCCAGCTGTTCCCCTGCTGTGTAGTCGGCAACGTGTCCAGCACAAGCCACGCTGGCACAACAGAACAAAAGCTGCCACCAGTGCAGGCTTCGGCCTACACTCTGCTCCTCTCCTCCTCCTGCTGACCCTGGGCTCAAACACCGCTAGTTTTTGCCCGGAAGTGCTAGCTGCACAGAGAAAAACACCAGCCAATGTGTTAGTGGGGTTCAGCAACGCCAGCTGTTCCCCTGCTGTGTAGCCGGCAACGTGACCTGCAAACGCCACGCAGGCACATGAACTGAAATTAAAGGGAACCTGGCCCCACCCCCCCAGGTGTTTCTATGTATAACAGCCACCTAGTACAGCAGTACTGCTGCATTTGTACAAGGTGGCTGACTTTTTCTCCTTGCCCACGTGGAACTCAACACGTACAAAATGTCATTGAGACCATTCCACTGTCCCTGAGGTGTGACTTTCCTTTCTAATGATACGCAGCACCCCCCTTGGTAGCGTTTCCCGTCTTTTGTCATCATGGTTAGCTGGCTGGGCCTGTGCATCCGCCCTGCTAGAAACAACGCCCCTCGTTGTCATATTTATTTTGTCAGCAAGGGTGTGGTTTATGGGCACGAGCAGTGCATATGTTCGCCTGTCTTAACTCATCTCCTTCCGCCTTCTTCAGACTGTGCGGCCTCCTGGCCGTGGTAGGCGATAAGGGATCAGCTGAGGCCGCCCAGTCCGGAGCAGGTGTAAGGACATGTGTAAGCGGCAAACCTATTTACTGCACAAGGCCACGAATCCCAGCCACGCAGTGTGATTTTTTGAAAACACACTGTGGGTCTGGGATTCATGTCCATCGCTAACCGCAACGGCCGAAATGAAATGAGGTCAGAAGACAGGAAGCGCTCACAGCGCATGGCCAAGGGATCACAATAGCGCAGACTCCTGTACAGCAAATAACAACGCTCAGGAATCTGCGCCCAGTACCTAGGTGCAAATTTTGACACCTGTGCTGCGTCTCCTTAAAAAGACAAGTCACGCCTCCACAACTGTTTGACAGTATAATGGGCTAGTGTACGTGTTTTAGTCAGCGTGTGCAAGGAGCAAAACAAATAGAGCAACCTTTTACTTGTGCAGCATTAATGCTGCACAAGGTGTGGCTCTTGTACCTTGCAACACCTGAGGGGGGTTAAAGGTAACCTTTGAAATTGGTTCAACTAGGCTTCGGCCTACACTCTGCTCCTCTCCTGCTGACCCTGGGCTCAAACACCGCTAGTTTTTGCCCGGAACTGCTAGCTGCACAGAGAAAAACACCAGTCAATGTGTTAGTGAGGTTCAGCACCGCCAGCTGTTCCCCTGCTGTGTAGTCGGCATCGTGTCCAGCACAAGCCACGCTGGCACAACTGACCAAAAGCTGCCACCAGTGCAGGCTTCGGCCTACACTCTGCTCCTCTCCTCCTCCTGCTGACCCTGGGTTCAAACACCACCAGTTTCTGCCCGGAAGTGCTAGCTGCACAGAGAAAAACACCAGCCAATGTGTTAGTGGGGTTCAGCACCGCCAGCTGTTCCCCCGCTGTGTAGCCGGCATCGTGTCCAGCACAAGCCACGCTGGCACAACTGACCAAAAGCTGCCACCAGTGCAGGCTTCGGCCTACACATTGCTCCTCTCCTCCTCCTGCTGACCCTGGGCTCTAACACCGCCAGTTTTTGCTCGGACATGCGAGCTGCACAGAGAAAAACACCAGTCAATGTGTCAGTGGGGTTCAGCACCGCCAGCTGTTCCCCTGCTGTGTAGCTTGCAACGTGACCTGCAAACGCCACGCAGGCACATGAACTGAAATTGAAGGGAGCCTGCCCCCCACCCCCAGGTGTTTCTATGTAAAACAGCCACCTTGTACAGCAGTACTGCTGCATTTGTACAAGGTGGCTGACTTTTTCTCCTTGCCCACGTGGAACTCAACACGTACAAAATGTGTCTCATTGAGACCATTCCACTGTCCCTGAGGTGTGACTTTCCTTTCTAATGATACGCAGCACCACCCTTGTTAGCGTTGCCCGTCTTTTGACATCATTGGTTAGCTGGCTGCGCCTGTGCGTCTGCCCTGCTCGAAACAACGCCCCTCAGTGTCTTATTTTTTTGAACAGCGAGGGTGTGATTGATGGGCATGTGCAGTGCATATGTTTGCCTGTGTTCACTCATCTCCTTCCGCCTTCTTCAGACTGGGTGTCCTCATGGCCGCGGCAGGCGATAAGGGATCAGATGAGGCCGCCCAGTCTGAAGCAGGTGTAAGGACATGTGTGAGCGTCAAACATATTTACTGAACAAGGCCACGAATCCCAGCCACGCAGTGTGATTTTTTGAAAACACACTGTGGGTCTGGGATTCATGTCCATCGCTAACCGTAACGGCCGACATTAAATGAGGTCAGAAGACAGGAAGCGCTCACAGCGCATGGCCAAGGGATCCCAATAGCGCAGACTCCTGTACAGCAAATAACAACGCTCAGGAATCTGCGCACAGCAGCTAGGTGTAAATTTTGACACCTGTGCTGCATCTCCTTAAAAAGACTAGTAGTCACGCCTCCACTACTGTTTGACAGTATAATGGGCTAAATAGTGTACGTGTTTTATTCAGCGTGTGCAAGGAGCAAAATTAAATAGAGCAACCTTTGACTTGTGCATCATTAATGCTGTTCAAGGTGTGGCTCTTGTACCTTGCAACACCTGAGGGGGGGGGGTTAAAGGTAACCTTTGAAATTGGTTCAACTAGGCTTCGGCCTACACTCTGCTCCTCTCCTCCTCCTGCTGACCCTGGGCTCAAACAACGCCAGTTTCTGCCCGGACATGCTAGCTGCACAGAGAAAAACACCAGCCCATGTGTTAGTGGGGTTCAGCACCGCCAGCTGTTCCCCTGCTGTGTAGTCGGCATCGTGTCCAGCACAAGCCACGCTGGCACAACTGACCAAAAGCTGCCACCAGTGCAGGCTTCGGCCTACACTTTGCTCCTCTCCTCCTCCTGCTGACCCTGGGCTCAAACAACGCCAGTTTCTGCCCGGACATGCTAGCTGCACAGAGAAAAACACCAGCCAATGTGTTAGTGGGGTTCAGCACCGCCAGCTGTTCCCCTGCTGTGTAGTCGGCATCGTGTCCAGCACAAGCCACGCTGGCACAACTGACCAAAAGCTGCCACCAGTGCAGGCTTCGGCCTACACTTTGCTCCTCTCCTCCTCCTGCTGACCCTGGGCTCAAACAACGCCAGTTTCTGCCCGGACATGCTAGCTGCACAGAGAAAAACACCAGCCAATGTGTTAGTGGGGTTCAGCACCGCCAGCTGTTCCCCCGCTGTGTAGCCGGCATCGTGTCCAGCACAAGCCACGCTGGCACAACTGACCAAAAGCTGCCACCAGTGCAGGCTTCGGCCTACACATTGCTCCTCTCCTCCTCCTGCTGACCCTGGGCTCTAACACCGCCAGTTTTTGCTCGGACATGCGAGCTGCACAGAGAAAAACACCAGTCAATGTGTCAGTGGGGTTCAGCACCGCCAGCTGTTCCCCTGCTGTGTAGCTTGCAACGTGACCTGCAAACGCCACGCAGGCACATGAACTGAAATTGAAGGGAGCCTGCCCCCCACCCCCAGGTGTTTCTATGTAAAACAGCCACCTTGTACAGCAGTACTGCTGCATTTGTACAAGGTGGCTGACTTTTTCTCCTTGCCCACGTGGAACTCAACACGTACAAAATGTGTCTCATTGAGACCATTCCACTGTCCCTGAGGTGTGACTTTCCTTTCTAATGATACGCAGCACCACCCTTGTTAGTGCTGCCCGTCTTTTGACATCATTGGTTAGCTGGCTGCGCCTGTGCGTCTGCCCTGCTCGAAACAACGCCCCTCGGTGTCTTATTTTTTTGAACAGCGAGGGTGTGATTGATGGGCATGTGCAGTGCATATGTTTGCCTGTGTTCACTCATCTCCTTCCGCCTTCTTCAGACTGGGTGTCCTCATGGCCGCGGCAGGCGATAAGGGATCAGATGAGGCCGCCCAGTCTGAAGCAGGTGTAAGGACATGTGTGAGCGTCAAACATATTTACTGAACAAGGCCACGAATCCCAGCCACGCAGTGTGATTTTTTGAAAACACACTGTGGGTCTGGGATTCATGTCCATCGCTAACCGTAACGGCCGACATTAAATGAGGTCAGAAGACAGGAAGCGCTCACAGCGCATGGCCAAGGGATCCCAATAGCGCAGACTCCTGTACAGCAAATAACAACGCTCAGGAATCTGCGCACAGCAGCTAGGTGTAAATTTTGACACCTGTGCTGCATCTCCTTAAAAAGACTAGTAGTCACGCCTCCACTACTGTTTGACAGTATAATGGGCTAAATAGTGTACGTGTTTTATTCAGCGTGTGCAAGGAGCAAAATTAAATAGAGCAACCTTTGACTTGTGCATCATTAATGCTGTTCAAGGTGTGGCTCTTGTACCTTGCAACACCTGAGGGGGGGGGTTAAAGGTAACCTTTGAAATTGGTTCAACTAGGCTTCGGCCTACACTCTGCTCCTCTCCTCCTCCTGCTGACCCTGGGCTCAAACAACGCCAGTTTCTGCCCGGACATGCTAGCTGCACAGAGAAAAACACCAGCCAATGTGTTAGTGGGGTTCAGCACCGCCAGCTGTTCCCCTGCTGTGTAGTCGGCATCGTGTCCAGCACAAGCCACGCTGGCACAACTGACCAAAAGCTGCCACCAGTGCAGGCTTCGGCCTACACTTTGCTCCTCTCCTCCTCCTGCTGACCCTGGGCTCAAACAACGCCAGTTTCTGCCCGGACATGCTAGCTGCACAGAGAAAAACACCAGCCAATGTGTTAGTGGGGTTCAGCACCGCCAGCTGTTCCCCTGCTGTGTAGTCGGCATCGTGTCCAGCACAAGCCACGCTGGCACAACTGACCAAAAGCTGCCACCAGTGCAGGCTTCGGCCTACACTTTGCTCCTCTCCTCCTCCTGCTGACCCTGGGCTCAAACAACGCCAGTTTCTGCCCGGACATGCTAGCTGCACAGAGAAAAACACCAGCCAATGTGTTAGTGGGGTTCAGCACCGCCAGCTGTTCCCCTGCTGTGTAGCTGGCAACGTGTCCTGCAAACGCCACGCAGGCACATGAACTGAAATTGAAGGGAGCCTGCCCCCCACCCCCAGGTGTTTCTATGTAAAACAGCCACCTTGTACAGCAGTACTGCTGCATTTGTACAAGGTGGCTGACTTTTTCTCCTTGCCCACGTGGAACTCAACACGTACAAAATGTGTCTCATTGAGACCATTCCACTGTCCCTGAGGTGTGACTTTCCTTTCTAATGATACGCAGCACCACCCTTGTTAGCGCTGCCCGTCTCCTGACATCATTGGTTGGCTGGCTGTGCCTGTGCGTCCCCCCTGCCCGACACAACGCCCCCCGTTGTCTCATATATTTTGACTGCGAGGGTGTGATTGATGGGCACGAGCAGTGCATATGTTCCCCTGTCTTCACTCCCCTCCTTCCGCCTTCTTCTGACTGTGCGGCCTCATGGCCGTGGCATGCGATAAGGGATCAGCTGAGGCCGCCCAGTCTGAAGCAGGTGTAAGGACATGTGTGAGCGGCGAACATATTTACTGCACAAGGCCACGAATCCCAGCACCGCAGTGTGACTTTAGGAAAAGCCACTGTGGGTCTGGGATTTATGGCCATCGTTAACCGCACCGGCCAACATGAAATGAGGTCATGAGACGGCCTGCACTAACAGGGTATTGCCAAGGGATAACACAAGAGCGCAGTTTCCTGTACTGCAAATAACAACGGTAAGGAATCTGCGCACAGCACCTAGGTGTAAATTTGTACACCTGTGCTGCGTCTCCTTAAAAAGACTAGTAGTCACGCCTCCACTACTGTTTGACAGTATAATGGGCTAAATAGTGTACGTGTTTTATTCAGCGTGTGCAAGGAGCAAAATTAAATAGAGCAACCTTTGACTTGTGCATCATTAATGCTGTTCAAGGTGTGGCTCTTGTACCTTGCAACACCTGAGGGGGGGGTTAAAGGTAACCTTTGAAATTGGTTCAACTAGGCTTCGGCCTACACTCTGCTCCTCTACTCCTCCTGCTGACCCTGGGCTCAAACAACGCCAGTTTCTGCCCGGACATGCTAGCTGCACAGAGAAAAACACCAGCCAATGTGTTAGTGGGGTTCAGCACCGCCAGCTGTTCCCCTGCTGTGTAGCTGGCAACGTGTCCTGCAAACGCCACGCAGGCACATGAACTGAAATTGAAGGGAGCCTGCCCCCCACCCCCAGGTGTTTCTATGTATAACAGCCACCTTGTACAGCAGTACTGCTGCATTTGTACAAGGTGGCTGACTTTTTGTCCTTGCCCACGTGGAACTCAAAACGTACAAAATGTGTCTCATTGAGACCATTCCACTGTCCCTGAGGTGTGACTTTCCTTTCTAATGATACGCAGCACCCCCCTTGGTAGCGCTTCCCGTCTTCTGACATCATTGGTTGGCTTGTTGCGCCTGTGCGTCCGCCCTGCCTGAAACAATGCTCCTCGTTGTCTTATTTTGACTGCGAGGGTGTGATTGATGGGCCTGGATGTCTTCCTGGAGCAGAACAATATTGTATCATACAATTATTAGGTTCTGTAGAAGGACGTAGATCTGGGTATTTATTATAATGGAATATAGGCTGAACTGGATGGACAAATGTCTTTTTTCGGCCTTACTAACTATGTTACTATGTTACTATGAGCAGTGCATATCTTCACCTGTCTTAACTCATCTCCTTCCGCCTTCTTCAGACTGTGCAGCCTCATGGCCGCGGCATGCGAGAAGGGATCAGCAGAGGCCGCCCAGTCTGAAGCAGGTGTAAGGACGTGTGTGAGCGGCCAAAATATTTACTGCTCAAGGCCACGAATCACAGCACCGCAGTGTGACTTTATGAAAAGGCACTGTGGGTCTGAAATTTATGGCCATCGTTAACCGCACCGGCCAACATGAAATGAGGTCATAAGACGGGCAGCTCTAACAGGGCATTGCCAAGGGATAACACAAGAGCGCAGACTCCTGTACAGCAAATAACAACGCTCAGGAAGCTGCGCCAAGCACCAAGGCGTTATTTGGGACACCTGTGCTGCGTCTCCTTAAAAAGCCAAGTCACGCATCCACTACAGTTTGACTGTAGAATGGGCTAAATTGTGTACGTCTTTCATTCAGCGTGTGCAAGTAGACAAATTAATAGAGCAACCTTTCACTTGTGCAGCATTAATACTGCACAAGGTGTGTCTCTTGTACTTTGTAACACCTGAGGGGTGGTTAAAGGTTTCCTTTGAAATTGGTTCAAATAGGCTTCGGCCTACACTCTGCTCCTCTCCTCCTCCTCCTGCTTCAATACGGGCTCTAACATCGCTAGTTTTTGACCGCAAGTGCTAGCTGCACAGAGAAAAACACACGCCATTGTGTTAGTGGGGTTCAGCAACGCCAGCTGTTCCCCCACTGTGTAGCCGGCAAAGTGTCCTGCAAACGCAACGCAGACACAAAGCTGCCTCCAGTGCAGGCTTCGGCCTACACTCTGCTCCCCCTGCTTACCCTTAGCTCCAACACCGCTAGTTGGGGCTCTAGGAAGACAATCTTTAATAGGCAACGCATCTGGGTTCCAGCACCGCCAGCTGGTTCTCGGCAGTGTTCTTGTCACAGGTACTCCCTCGTGCCAAGCCTGGTTTCAGCACCGTCAGCTGTTTCCGGGTTGTGTCAAGCTCACTGAGACGCCTATGCTTGCCCTGTCGTGGTGCGGTCGGGTTAGCCAACTCCAGGGTGCCTCCAGTTTAGGAGCTTCCTATGTGGGCTGCGTGAACTGGTAGTCAAGGCTGGTTCTGTAGTGCCAGTAGGCCCAGCTCCCCCTGTAGGACTGTTGGGGTTCGGTAACTGCGGCTGCCTCGCGGCCTAGCTGTTCTCTCCTCTCCTGTGGGCCTTGCGGTCCACCACCTGGTTCCAGCACCGTCAGCTGGTTCCAGGCCGAGCCTTTGGCTTAGGTGCCTCCTCCTGGGTATCCGAGTTCCGCCAACGTCAGGCGGTCCTTGGTAGTGCTTTTAAGCGCGGGCACCTACAGCTTAGTAACCGGGTTCCAGCACCGCCAGCTGGTCCTCGGTCGTGCCATTGGCTCTTGCACACTGGGGCAACGCATCTGGGTTCCAGCACCGCCAGCTGGTTCTCGGCAGTGTTCTTGTCACAGGTACTCCCTCGTGCCAAGCCTGGTTTCAGCACCGTCAGCTGTTTCCGGGTTGTGTCAAGCTCACTGAGACGCCTATGCTTGCCCCGTCGTGGTGCGGTCGGGTTAGCCAACTCCAGGGTGCCTCCAGTTTAGGAGCTTCCTATGTGGGCTGCGTGAACTGGTAGTCAAGGCTGGTTCTGTAGTGCCAGTAGGTCCAGCTCCCCCTGTAGGACTGTTGGGGTTCGGTAACTGCGGCTGCCTCGCGGCCTAGCTGTTCTCTCCTCTCCTGTGGGCCTTGGGGTCCACCACCTGGTTCCAGCACCGTCAGCTGGTTCCGGGCCGAGCCTTTGGCTTAGGTGCCTCCTCCTGGGTATCCGAGTTCCGCCAACGTCAGGCGGTCCTTGGTAGTGCTTTTAAGCGCGGGCACCTACAGCTTAGTAACCGGGTTCCAGCACCACCAGCTGGTCCTCGGTCGTGCCATTGGCTCTTGCACACTGGGGCAACGCATCTGGGTTCCAGCACCGCCAGCTGGTTCTCGGCAGTGTTCTTGTCACAGGTACTCCCTCGTGCCAAGCCTGGTTTCAGCACCGTCAGCTGTTTCCGGGTTGTGTCAAGCTCACTGAGACGCCTATGCTTGCCCCGTCGTGGTGCGGTCGGGTTAGCCAACTCCAGGGTGCCTCCAGTTTAGGAGCTTCCTATGTGGGCTGCGTGAACTGGTAGTCAAGGCTGGTTCTGTAGTGCCAGTAGGCCCAGCTCCCCCTGTAGGACTGTTGGGGTTCGGTAACTGCGGCTGCCTCGCGGCCTAGCTGTTCTCTCCTCTCCTGTGGGCCTTGGGGTCCACCACCTGGTTCCAGCACCGTCAGCTGGTTCCGGGCCGAGCCTTTGGCTTAGGTGCCTCCTCCTGGGTATCCGAGTTCCGCCAACGTCAGGCGGTCCTTGGTAGTGCTTTTAAGCGCGGGCACCTACAGCTTAGTAACCGGGTTCCAGCACCGCCAGCTGGTCCTCGGTCGTGCCATTGGCTCTTGCACACTGGGGCAACGCATCTGGGTTCCAGCACCGCCAGCTGGTTCTCGGCAGTGTTCTTGTCACAGGTACTCCCTCGTGCCAAGCCTGGTTTCAGCACCGTCAGCTGTTTCCGGGTTGTGTCAAGCTCACTGAGACGCCTATGCTTGCCCCGTCGTGGTGCGGTCGGGTTAGCCAACTCCAGGGTGCCTCCAGTTTAGAAGCTTCCTAT
Organism: Ranitomeya imitator; assembly: GCF_032444005.1. Classification (NCBI taxonomy): domain Eukaryota; kingdom Metazoa; phylum Chordata; class Amphibia; order Anura; family Dendrobatidae; genus Ranitomeya; species Ranitomeya imitator. Next base: position 328,926,657 of record NC_091283.1, on the reverse strand, counting down.
GTGGGCTGCGTGAACTGGTAGTCAAGGCTGGTTCTGTAGTGCCAGTAGGCCCAGCTCCCCCTGTAGGACTGTTGGGGTTCGGTAACTGCGGCTGCCTCGCGGCCTAGCTGTTCTCTCCTCTCCTGTGGGCCTTGGGGTCCACCACCTGGTTCCAGCACCGTCAGCTGGTTCCGGGCCGAGCCTTTGGCTTAGGTGCCTCCTCCTGGGTATCCGAGTTCCGCCAACTTCAGGCGGTCCTTGGTAGTGCTTTTAAGCGCGGGCACCTACAGCTTAGTAACCGGGTTCCAGCACCGCCAGCTGGTCCTCGGTCGTGCCATTGGCTCTTGCACACTGGGGCAACGCATCTGGGTTCCAGCACCGCCAGCTGGTTCTCGGCAGTGTTCTTGTCACAGGTACTCCCTCGTGCCAAGCCTGGTTTCAGCACCGTCAGCTGTTTCCGGGTTGTGTAAAGCTCACTGAGACGCCTATGCTTGCCCCGTCGTGGTGCGGTCGGGTTAGCCAACTCCAGGGTGCCTCCAGTTTAGGAGCTTCCTATGTGGGCTGCGTGAACTGGTAGTCAAGGCTGGTTCTGTAGTGCCAGTAGGCCCAGCTCCCCCTGTAGGACTGTTGGGGTTCGGTAACTGCGGCTGCCTCGCGGCCTAGCTGTTCTCTCCTCTCCTGTGGGCCTTGGGGTCCACCACCTGGTTCCAGCACCGTCAGCTGGTTCCAGGCCGAGCCTTTGGCTTAGGTGCCTCCTCCTGGGTATCCGAGTTCCGCCAACGTCAGGCGGTCCTTGGTAGTGCTTTTAAGCGCGGGCACCTACAGCTTAGTAACCGGGTTCCAGCACCGCCAGCTGGTCCTCGGTCGTGCCATTGGCTCTTGCACACTGGGGCAACGCATCTGGGTTCCAGCACCGCCAGCTGGTTCTCGGCAGTGTTCTTGTCACAGGTACTCCCTCGTGCCAAGCCTGGTTTCAGCACCGTCAGCTGTTTCCGGGTTGTGTCAAGCTCACTGAGACGCCTATGCTTGCCCCGTCGTGGTGCGGTCGGGTTAGCCAACTCCAGGGTGCCTCCAGTTTAGGAGCTTCCTATGTGGGCTGCGTGAACTGGTAGTCAAGGCTGGTTCTGTAGTGCCAGTAGGCCCAGCTCCCCCTGTAGGACTGTTGGGGTTCGGTAACTGCGGCTGCCTCGCGGCCTAGCTGTTCTCTCCTCTCCTGTGGGCCTTGGGGTCCACCACCTGGTTCCAGCACCGTCAGCTGGTTCCAGGCCGAGCCTTTGGCTTAGGTGCCTCCTCCTGGGTATCCGAGTTCCGCCAACGTCAGGCGGTCCTTGGTAGTGCTTTTAAGCGCGGGCACCTACAGCTTAGTAACCGGGTTCCAGCACCGCCAGCTGGTCCTCGGTCGTGCCATTGGCTCTTGCACACTGGGGCAACGCATCTGGGTTCCAGCACCGCCAGCTGGTTCTCGGCAGTGTTCTTGTCACAGGTACTCCCTCGTGCCAAGCCTGGTTTCAGCACCGTCAGCTGTTTCCGGGTTGTGTCAAGCTCACTGAGACGCCTATGCTTGCCCCGTCGTGGTGCGGTCGGGTTAGCCAACTCCAGGGTGCCTCCAGTTTAGAAGCTTCCTATGTGGGCTGCGTGAACTGGTAGTCAAGGCTGGTTCTGTAGTGCCAGTAGGCCCAGCTCCCCCTGTAGGACTGTTGGGGTTCGGTAACTGCGGCTGCCTCGCGGCCTAGCTGTTCTCTCCTCTCCTGTGGGCCTTGGGGTCCACCACCTGGTTCCAGCACCGTCAGCTGGTTCCGGGCCGAGCCTTTGGCTTAGGTGCCTCCTCCTGGGTATCCGAGTTCCGCCAACGTCAGGCGGTCCTTGGTAGTGCTTTTAAGCGCGGGCACCTACAGCTTAGTAACCGGGTTCCAGCACCGCCAGCTGGTCCTCGGTCGTGCCATTGGCTCTTGCACACTGGGGCAACGCATCTGGGTTCCAGCACCGCCAGCTGGTTCTCGGCAGTGTTCTTGTCACAGGTACTCCCTCGTGCCAAGCCTGGTTTCAGCACCGTCAGCTGTTTCCGGGTTGTGTCAAGCTCACTGAGACGCCTATGCTTGCCCCGTCGTGGTGCGGTCGGGTTAGCCAACTCCAGGGTGCCTCCAGTTTAGGAGCTTCCTATGTGGGCTGCGTGAACTGGTAGTCAAGGCTGGTTCTGTAGTGCCAGTAGGCCCAGCTCCCCCTGTAGGACTGTTGGGGTTCGGTAACTGCGGCTGCCTCGCGGCCTAGCTGTTCTCTCCTCTCCTGTGGGCCTTGGGGTCCACCACCTGGTTCCAGCACCGTCAGCTGGTTCCAGGCCGAGCCTTTGGCTTAGGTGCCTCCTCCTGGGTATCCGAGTTCCGCCAATGTCAGGCGGTCCTTGGTAGTGCTTTTAAGCGCGGGCACCTACAGCTTAGTAACCGGGTTCCAGCACCGCCAGCTGGTCCTCGGTCATGCCATTGGCTCTTGCACACTGGGGCAACGCATCTGGGTTCCAGCACCGCCAGCTGGTTCTCGGCAGTGTTCTTGTCACAGGTACTCCCTCGTGCCAAGCCTGGTTTCAGCACCGTCAGCTGTTTCCGGGTTGTGTCAAGCTCACTGAGACGCCTATGCTTGCCCCGTCGTGGTGCGGTCGGGTTAGCCAACTCCAGGGTGCCTCCAGTTTAGGAGCTTCCTATGTGGGCTGCGTGAACTGGTAGTCAAGGCTGGTTCTGTAGTGCCAGTAGGCCCAGCTCCCCCTGTAGGACTGTTGGGGTTCGGTAACTGCGGCTGCCTCGCGGCCTAGCTGTTCTCTCCTCTCCTGTGGGCCTTGGGGTCCACCACCTGGTTCCAGCACCGTCAGCTGGTTCCGGGCCGAGCCTTTGGCTTAGGTGCCTCCTCCTGGGTATCCGAGTTCCGCCAACGTCAGGCGGTCCTTGGTAGTGCTTTTAAGCGCGGGCACCTACAGCTTAGTAACCGTGTTCCAGCACCGCCAGCTGGTCCTCGGTCGTGCCATTGGCTCTTGCACACTGGGGCAACGCATCTGGGTTCCAGCACCGCCAGCTGGTTCTCGGCAGTGTTTTTGTCACAGGTACTCCCTCGTGCCAAGCCTGGTTTCAGCACCGTTAGCTGTTTCCGGGGTGTGTCAAACTCGCTGAGACGCCTATGTTTGCCCCGTCGTGTTGCAGTCGGGTTAGCCAACTCCAGGGTGCCTCCAGTTTAGGAGCTTCCTATGTGGGCTGCGTGAACTGGTAGTCAAGGCTGGTTCTGTAGTGCCAGTAGGCCCAGCTCCCCCTGTAGGACTGTTGGGGTTCGGTAACTGCGGCTGCCTCGCGGCCTAGCTGTTCTCTCCTCTCCTGTGGGCCTTGGGGTCCACCACCTGGTTCCAGCACCGTCAGCTGGTTCCGGGCCGAGCCTTTGGCTTAGGTGCCTCCTCCTGGGTATCCGAGTTCCGCCAACGTCAGGCGGTCCTTGGTAGTGCTTTTAAGCGCGGGCACCTACAGCTTAGTAACCGTGTTCCAGCACCGTCAGCTGGTCCTCGGTCGTGCCATTGGCTCTTGCACACTGGGGCAACGCATCTGGGTTCCAGCACCGCCAGCTGGTTCTCGGCAGTATTCTTGACACAGGTACTCCCTCGTGCCAAGCCTGGTTTCAGCACCGCCAGCTGTTTCCGGGTTGTGTCAAGCTCACTGAGACGCCTATGCTTGCCCCGTCGTGGTGCGGTCGGGTTAGCCAACTCCAGGGTGCCTCCAGTTTAGGAGCTTCCTATGTGGGCTGCGTGAACTGGTAGTCAAGGCTGGTTCTGTAGTGCCAGTAGGCCCAGCTCCCCCTGTAGGACTGTTGGGGTTCGGTAACTGCGGCTGCCTCGCGGCCTAGCTGTTCTCTCCTCTCCTGTGGACCTTCAGGTCCACCACCTGGTTCCAGCACCGTCAGCTGGTTCTCGGCAGTGTCTTTTGCTCTTGTACCTTCTGCTCCCCATCCTGGTTCCAGTACCGTCAGCTGGTTCCGGGCAGAGCCTTTGGCTTAGGTGCCTCCTTCTGGGTATCCAAGTTCCACCAACATCAGGTGGTCCTTGGTAGTGCTTTCGGGCACGGGTACCTCCTGCTTAGTAACCGGGTTCCAGTAACGTCAGCTGGTCCTCGGTAGTTCCATTGGCTCTTGGACCTTCGGCTACCCATCCGGGTTCCAGTACCGTCAGCTGGTTCTCGGCAGTGTCTTTTGCTCTTGTACCTTCTGCTCCCCATCCTGGTTCCAGTACCGTCAGCTGGTTCCGGGCAGAGCCTTTGGCTTAGGTGCCTCCTTCTGGGTATCCGAGTTCCGCCAACGTCAGGCGGTCCTTGGTAGTGCTTTTTAGCACGGGTACCTCCTGCTTAGTAACCGGGTTCCAGTAACGTCAGCTGGTCCTCGGTAGTTCCATAGGCTCTTGAACCTTCGGGTAGCCATCCGAGTTCCAGTTCCATCAGCTGGTTCTTGGCATTTTCTCAGCCTTCTTGTACCTTCTGCTACATTTCCAAGTTGAAGACCCTAAAGTCGACGACCCGGAAGACCACCCCGATGACGACGACGACGACCCGGAAGACCACCCCGATGACGACGACGACGACGGCGGAGACGACGACGGCTGAGACGACGACGGCGGAGATGACGACACTGGAGACGACGACCCTGGAGACGACGACATGGAAGACCGAGAAGCAGAAGAACAAGAGGCTGCAGAACAAAGAGCAGAAGAACATTAAGCATAAGACTTAATATCAGAGCAAAAGATATTATCTAAATTATATGCAGAAGAAGACTAAGCAGTGTATGGGGGTGAGTCCGTTCCTCCTCGTGGTGCCCCTGGATAAAGCCTGATGCTGCAGGCCAAACTGAACGCGGACAAATGTAACTTTTGTGACTGGCAGAACGGAAGGTGTAATCTTCCAACTTTTATAGATAACAACTACGGGAATGCCTGTCACAAATGAGAATATGATGAAGAAGTAGAATAGGAAGAATAATAACAGTGGAATAAAAAGAATATGTAGAATAGGAAGAATAATAATAGTTGAATAAAATGAATATGAAGAATGTAATAAAAAAAAAAAATAGGTAGAAGATGAAGAAGAAGATGAATAAGGTGAAGAAGAAGTTGATGTCAAAGATGCTGATGATGATGAAGATGAAAGTGTGGGAAAAGTAAAAAAAAAAAAGAAAAAAAAAGAAGGGGAAGGGCGTGGAATAGTGAAACATCAATATCTGACAAAATAAAAAAAAATTTACATACTCAATATCTTTTTCACTCCGAACGTTCTATTTGATTGGGCTAAACCTCATTGCCTTTAATGTCTCCGCCACCTCCCACAATACATCCTACATTATTCTTAGTTGTTTTCCTTCATGTAGAATGAACCTACAAGGCAAGAAAGGGTTTATTTTAATTCCGATATTTTGGTCCCATTGACTTGAATTGGGATCGGGTATCGGTATCGGCGATATCCGATATTTTTTGAATATCGGCCGATCCTATCCGATACCGATACTTTCCGATATCGGAAGGTATCGCTCAACACTAATAATAACACATGGCTGTAGGCAATTTTAAATTGGTTCCGTGGGTACACGGGCAGCAGTGGTGTGGTCAGTGGAGGCCTAGTGGAAGGAGGGACCGCAGACAGGCTTCGAAGGCCTAACATAAAAAAATAGGGCTGTTGGCAATTTAAAATTGGTTCCAGTGGTACAAGGGCAGCAGTACAATGGTCAGTGGAGGCCTAGTGGAAGGAGGGACCGCAGACAGGCTTCGAAGGCCTAACATAAAAAAATAGGGCTGTTGGCAATTTAAAATTGGTTCCAGGGGTACACGGGCAGCAGTACAATGGTCAGTGGAGGCCTAGTGGAAGGAGGGACTGCAGACAGGCTTCGAAGGCCTAACATAACAAAAATGTCAATACAATGGTATTGTCAGTGCCAGGCATTGAAGGATGTCAGCGCATAGACTAAACATTGGTGGAGCTGTGAGAGATAATTTTGCAAGTGGTAGAGCACTGTTTGAGCTGGGGGGGGGGAGCTGTCTTGTGGCCGGCGGTACAGGCCCAGGGCCCCTCATATTACAACGGTGTGTCTGACGTTGGGTGCGCACCACCACCGCCAGAGACACTTTATTGTACTATGAGGGACCCAGTGGCAGTGCCGTCGACCAAAAGCGGGCACACCCACCTCTTCAGACAAACAGCACTCTCACGGGTGCTGGCGCCAAGTGGCGATACCACGGCCCCGTGTGGGGAGTTTGGCTATTTAGTGAGGTGTAAACATGTCGTATGCTGGACAATCAGGTGCAGAAAATTACGAGATTGGAAAAGTCATTCAGAATAGTCCACAGGCAAGACCTTTTCATAGGAAAGCTAGGTGTCAGCCGGGCAAGGTGGGACAAAAGATTTCGAAATCCAGTTGTGGTTCATTTTAATGAAGGTTAGATCATCTACATTTTGGGTAGCCAGACGAGTCCTTTTTTCTGTTAGTATTGAACCTGCAGCACTGAATACTCTTTCTGATAGGACACTAACTGCCGGGCAAGCAAGCTCCTGCAATGCATATTCTGCCAATTCTGGCCAGGTGTCTAATTTGGATGCCCAGTAATCAAATGGGAATGACGGTTGAGGGAGAACGTCGATAAGGGATGAAAAATAGTTTGTAACCATACTGGACAAATGTTGTCTCCTGTCACTTTGAATTGATGCTGCAGTACCTGTCCTGTCTGCGGTCATAGCAAAATCACTCCACAACCTGGTCAGAAAACCCCTCTGGCCAACGCCACTTCTGATTTCTGCCCCTCTAACACCTCTGGTCTGCTGGCCCCTGCAGCTCGTGTGAGAACGATCACGGGCGCTGTGTGCAGGGAATGCCAGAAGCAAACGGTTAACAAGAGTTGATTGTTTGGTTGCTAATATTAGTTCCAAGTTCTCATGTGGCATTATATTTTGCAATTTGCCTTTATAGCGAGGATCAAGGAGGCAGGCCAACCAGTAATCGTCATCGTTCATCATTTTAGTAATGCGTGTGTCCCTTTTGAGGATACGTAAGGCATAATCCGCCATGTGGGCCAAAGTTCCAGTTCTCAAATCTGCGGTTGTGCTTGGTTGAGGGGCAGTTTCAGGCAAATCCACGTCACTTGTGTCCCTCAAAAAACCAGAACCCGGCCTTGCCGCGCCAACAATTTCCAGTGGCCCCGGAAAAGCTTCCTCATTAAAAATATAATCATCCCCATCATCCTCCTCGTCCTCCTCCTCCTCTTCGCCCGCTACCTCGTCCTGTACACTGCCCTGGCCAGACAATGGCTGACTGTCATCAAGGCTTTCCTCTTCCTCAGCTGCAGACGCCTGATCCTTTATGTGCGTCAAACTTTGCATCAGCAGACGCATTAGGGGGATGCTCATGCTTATTATGGCGTTGTCTGCACTAACCAGCCGTGTGCATTCCTCAAAACACTGAAGGACTTGACACATGTCTTGAATCTTCGACCACTGCACACCTGACAACTCCATGTCTGCCATCCTACTGCCTGCCCGTGTATGTGTATCCTCCCCCAAAAACATAACAGCCCGCCTCTGTTCGCACAGTCTCTGAAGCATGTGCAGTGTTGAGTTCCACCTTGTTGCAACGTCTATGATTAGGCGATGCTGGGGAAGGTTCAAAGAACGCTGATAGGTCTGCATACGGCTGGAGTGTACGGGCAAACGGCGGATATGTGAGCAAAGTCCACGCACTTTGAGGAGCAGGTCGGATACCCCGGATAACTTTTCAGGAAGCACTGCACCACCAGGTTTAAGGTGTGAGCCAGGCAACGAATGTGTTTCAGTTGGGAAAGGGAGATGGCAGCCATGAAATTCCTTCCGTTATCACTCACTACCTTGCCTGCCTCAAGATCTACAGTGCCCAGCCACGACTGCGTTTCTTTCTGCAAGAACTCGGACAGAACTTCCGCGGTGTGTCTGTTGTCGCCCAAACACTTCATAGCCAATACAGCCTGCTGACGTTTGCCAGTAGCTGCCCCATAATGGGAGACTTGGTGTGCAACAGTGGCAGCTGCGGATGGAGTAGTTGTGCGACTGCGGTCTGTGGACGAGCTCTCGCTTCTGCAGGAGGACGAGGAGGAGGAGGAGGGGGTGCGAACGGCTACAGCCAACTGTTTCCTAGACCGTGGGCTAGGCAGAACTGTCCCAAACTTGCTGTCCCCTGTGGACCCTGCATCCACAACATTCAAACAGTGTGCCGTGATGGACACGTAACGTCCCTGGCCGTGCCTACTGGTCCATGCATCTGTTGTCAGGTGCACCTTTGTGCTCACAGATTGCCTGAGTGCATGGACGATGCGCTCTTTAACATGCTGGTGGAGGGCTGGAATGGCTTTTCTGGAAAAAAAGTGTTGACTGGGTAGCTCGTAGCGTGGTACAGCGTAGTCCATCAGGGCTTTGAAAGCTTCGCTTTCAACTAACCGGTAGGGCATCATCTCTAACGAGATTAGTCTAGCTATGTGGGCGTTCAAACCCTGTGTACGCGGATGCGAGGCTAAGTACTTCCTTTTTCTAACCATAGTCTCATGTAGGGTGAGCTGGACTGGAGAGCTGGAGATCGTGGAACTAGCGGGGGTGCCGGTGGACATGGCAGACTGAGAGACGGTGGGAGATGGTATTGTTGCCGCCGGTGCTCTAGATGCAGTGTTTCCTACTACGAAACTGGTGATTCCCTGACCCTGACTGCTTTGGCCTGGCAAAGAAACCTGCACAGATACTGCAGGTGGTGCGGAAAATGGTGGCCCTACACTGCCGGAAGGGATGTTGCGTTGATGACTAGCTTCATTGGCCGAGGGTGCTACAACCTTAAGGGACGTTTGGTGGTTAGTCCAAGCTTGCAAATGCATGGTGGTTAAATGTCTATGCATGCAACTTGTATTGAGACTTTTCAGATTCTGCCCTCTGCTTAATGTAGTTGAACATTTTTGACAGATGACTTTGCGCTGATCAATTGGATGTTGTTTAAAAAAATGCCAGACTGCACTCTTTCTAGCATCGGATACCTTTTCAGGCATTGCAGACTGAGCTTTAACCGGATGGCCACGCTGTCCTCCAACAGGTTTTGGCTTTGCCACGCGTTTTGGGCAAGATACGGGCCCGGCAGATGGAACCTGTTGCGATGTTGATGCCTGCTGCGGCCCCTCCTCCTCCGCTTCAGAACTGCTGCCGCCTGCACCCTGTTCCCCCAATGGCTGCCAATCGGGGTCAAGAACTGGGTCATCTATTACCTCTTCTTGTAGCTCGTGTGCAACTTCGTCTGTGTCACCGTGTCGGTCGGTGGTATAGCGTTCGTGATGGGGCAACATAGTCTCATCAGGGTCTGATTCTTGATCATTACCCTGCGAGGGCTATGTTGTGGTCTGAGTCAAAGGACCAGCATAGTAGTCTGGCTGTGGCTGTGCATCAGTGCACTCCATGTCAGATTCAACTTGTAATGGGCATGGACTGTTAACTGCTTCACTTTCTAAGCCAGGGACGGTATGTGTAAAGAGCTCCATGGAGTAACCCGTTGTGTCGCCTGCTGCATTCTTCTCTGTTGTTGTTTTTGCTGAAGAGGACAAGGAAGCGACTTGTCCCTGACCGTGAACATCCACTAACGACGCGCTGCTTTTACATTTACCAGTTTCACGAGAGGAGGCAAAAGAGCTAGAGGCTGAGTCAGCAAGATAAGCCAAAACTTGCTCTTGCTGCTCCGGCTTTAAAAGCAGTTTTCCTACTCCCAGAAAAGGGAGCGTTCGAGGCCTTGTGTAGCCAGACGACGAACCTGGCTCCACAGCTCCAGACTTAGGTGCAATATTTTTTTTCCCACGACCACCTGATGCTCCACCACTACCACTACCCTCATTACCAGCTGACAATGAACGCCCCCGGCCACGACCTCTTCCACCAGACTTCCTCATTGTTTTAAAAACGTAACCAAACTAACAGTATTTGTTGCTGTCACACAACTTACACGGTGAGCTATAACTTCAGTATGATTTAGCTACCCCTTTACAGGTGGGTGAGACCGCAAGGAAAATCAGGCACAATGTTACACACTCTGTTTTTGGTGGCAACAAATGAGAGAGATGCCACACACGCAGGACTGTCACTGAAGCACAAATGTAAATATTAATCTCCCACTGATTTGTTTTTTTTTTGTTTTTTTTCAGGGAGACTTTAGAAAAGAAAAATAGAATAAAATGATTTTTTCAGGAAGAATTTAGAAACCAAATAAAATAAAATGATTTTTTCAGGGAGAATTTAGAAAACAAAAAATAGGCTTTCTATGGCCCACTGAGTGAGAGATGACGCACACAGGAGTCAGGAGTGGCACACAAGCCCAGAGGCCAATATTGTTCTCCCAATGATTGATGTAGTGATTTTTTCAGGTAGATTTTGGAACCCAAATCAAGCTAAAAAAATAATAGGCTTTCTATGGCCCACAATTGGAGAGAGAGAGAGAGATGGCACACCCAGGAGTCAAGACTGGCACACAAGCAGAAAGGGCAATATTAATCTCCCACTGATTTTATTTATTTTATTTTTTTTCAGGGAGACTTTAGAAAAAAAAATAATTAAAAAAAATGATTTTTTCAGGAAGAATTTAGAAACCAAATAAAATAAAATGATTTTTTTCAGGGAGAATTTAGAAAACAAATAAAACAAAAAATAGGCTTTCTATGGCCCACTGAGTGAGAGATGACGCACACAGGAGTCAGGAGTGGCACACAAGCCCAGAGGCCAATATTTATCTCCCACTGATTGATTTATTGATTTTTTCAGGTAGAATTTAGAACCCAAATCAACCAAAAAAATAAATAGGCTTTCTATGGCCCACTATTTGTGAGAGAGATGGCACGCTCAGGACTGGCACACAAGCCCAGAGGCCAATATTAAACACAGAAAACACAGAGGCTAACATATTAAACACCTTCTTCTCCACGGTATTCACGGTGGAAAATGAAATGCTAGGTGAAATCCCAAGAAACAATGAAAACCCTATATTAAGGGTCACCAATCTAACCCAAGAAGAGGTGCGAAACCGGCTAAATAAGATTAAAATAGATAAATCTCCGGGTCCGGATGGCATACACCCACGAGTACTAAGAGAACTAAGTAATGTAATAGATAAACCATTATTTCTTATTTTTAGGGACTCTATAGCGACAGGGTCTGTTCCGCAGGATTGGCGCATAGCAAATGTGGTGCCAATATTCAAAAAGGGCTCTAAAAGTGAACCTGGAAATTATAGGCCAGTAAGTCTAACCTCTATTGTTGGTAAAATATTTGAAGGGTTTCTGAGGGATGTTATTCTGGATTATCTCAATGAGAATAACTGTTTAACTCCATATCAGCATGGGTTTATGAGAAATCGCTCCTGTCAAACCAATCTAATCAGTTTTTATGAAGAGGTAAGCTATAGGCTGGACCACGGTGAGTCATTGGACGTGGTATATCTCGATTTTTCCAAAGCGTTTGATACCGTGCCGCACAAGAGGTTGGTACACAAAATGAGAATGCTTGGTCTGGGGGAAATTGTGTGTAAATGGGTTAGTAACTGGCTTAGTGATAGAAAGCAGAGGGTGGTTATAAATGGTATAGTCTCTAACTGGGTCGCTGTGACCAGTGGGGTACCGCAGGGGTCAGTATTGGGACCTGTTCTCTTCAACATATTCATTAATGATCTGGTAGAAGGTTTACACAGTAAAATATCGATATTTGCAGATGATACAAAACTATGTAAAGCAGTTAATACAAGAGAAGATAGTATTCTGCTACAGATGGATCTGGATAAGTTGGAAACTTGGGCTGAAAGGTGGCAGATGAGGTTTAACAATGATAAATGTAAGGTTATACACATGGGAAGAAGGAATCAATGTCACCATTACACACTGAATGGGAAACCACTGGGTAAATCTGACAGGGAGAAGGACTTGGGGATCCTAGTTAATGATAAACTTACCTGGAGCAGCCAGTGCCAGGCAGCAGCTGCCAAGGCAAACAGGATCATGGGGTGCATTAAAAGAGGTCTGGATACACATGATGAGAGCATTATACTGCCTCTGTACAAATCCCTAGTTAGACCGCACATGGAGTACTGTGTCCAGTTTTGGGCACCGGTGCTCAGGAAGGATATAATGGAACTAGAGAGAGTACAAAGGAGGGCAACAAAATTAATAAAGGGGATGGGAGAACTACAATACCCAGATAGATTAGCAAAATTAGGATTATTTAGTCTAGAAAAAAGACGACTGAGGGGCGATCTAATAACCATGTATAAGTATATAAGGGGACAATACAAATATCTCGCTGAGGATCTGTTTATACCAAGGAAGGTGACGGGCACAAGGGGGCATTCTTTGCGTCTGGAGGAGAGAAGGTTTTTCCACCAACATAGAAGAGGATTCTTTACTGTTAGGGCAGTGAGAATCTGGAATTGCTTGCCTGAGGAGGTGGTGATGGCGAACTCAGTCGAGGGGTTCAAGAGAGGCCTGGATGTCTTCCTGGAGCAGAACAATATTGTATCATACAATTAGGTTCTGTAGAAGGACGTAGATCTGGGGATTTATTATGATGGAATATAGGCTGAACTGGATGGACAAATGTCTTTTTTCGGCCTTACTAACTATGTTACTATGTTACTATGTTAATATTAATCTCCCTTTTTTTTTTCAGGGAGAATTTATAAAACCAAAAAAAAAAATAAATAAATAGGCTTTCTATGGCCCACTATTTGTGAGAGAGATGGCACGCTCAGGACTGGCACACAAGCCCAGAGGCCAATATTAATCTACCACTTTTTTTTTTTTTTTTTTCAGGGAAAATTTATAAACCCAATAAAATAAATAATAAATAGGCTTTCTATGGCCCACTATCTGAGAGAGAGAGATGGCCCGCTTAGGACTGGCACACAAGCCCAAAGGCCAATATTAATCTCCCTTTTTTTTTCAGGGAGAATTTATAAAACCAAAAAAAAATAAATAAATAGGCTTTCTATGGCCCACTATTTGTGAGAGAGAGGGCACGCTCAGGACTGGCACACAAGCCCAGAGGCCAATATTAATCTCCCACTTTTTTTTTTTTTTTTCAGGGAAAATTTATAAACCCAATAAAAAAAAATAATAAATAGGCTTTCTATGGCCCACTATCTGAGAGAGAGAGATGGCACGCTTAGGACTGGCACACAAGCCCAAAGGCCAATATTAATCTCCCTTTTTTTTTTTCAGGGAGAATTTATAAAACCAAAAAAATAAAAATAAATAGGCTTTCTATGGCCCACTATTTGTGAGAGAGATGGCACGCTCAGGACTGGCACACAAGCCCAGAGGCCAATATTAATCTCCCACTTTTTTTTTTTTTTTTTTTTCAGGGAAAATTTATAAACCCAATAAAAAAAAAAAATAGGCTTTCTATGGCCCACTATCTGAGAGAGAGAGATGGCACGCTTAGGACTGGCACACAAGCCCAAAGGCTAATATTAATCTCCCACTGATTGATTTATTGATTTTTTCAGGTACAATTTAGAACCCAAATAAAGCAAAAAAAAAAAAAAATAGGCTTTCTATGGCCCACTGAGTGAGTGATGATGCACACAGGAGTCAGGAGTGGCACACAAGCCCTGAGGCCAATATTTTTCTCCCACTGATTGATGTAGTGATTTTTTCAGGTAGATTTTGGAACCCAAATCAAGCAAAAAAAATAAATAGGCTTTCTATGGCCCACTGAGTGAGAGATGGCACACACAGGAGTCAGGAGTGGCACACAAGCCCTGAGGCCAATATTTTTCTCCCACTGATTGATGTAGTGATTTTTTTCAGGTAGATTTTAGAACCCGAATCAAGCAAAAAAATAAATAGGCTTTCTATGGCCCACTGAGTGAGAGATGGCACAGACAGGGATGGCACTCTAGCAGAAATGCCAATCTTAATCTCCCACAAAAAAAAAAAAAAAAGGAACTGTCCTTCAATTACTATCTCCCTGCAGTAATCTCAGCCAGGTATGGCAGGCAGCAATAAGGAGTGGACTGATGCACAAATTAAATAAAAAGTGTGGACAAACAAACAAGATAGCTGTGCAGAAAGGAAGGAACAAGAGGATTTGTGCTTTGAAAAAAGCAGTTGGTTTGCACAGCGGCGTACACACAGCAATGCAGCTATCAGGGAGCCTTCTAGGGCAGCCCAATGAGCTACAGCGCTGAGGAAAAAAAAAATGTAGCTTCCACTGTCCCTGCACACCGAAGGTGGTGTTGGACAGTGGAAATCGCTACAGCACAAGCGGTTTGGTGGTTAATGGACCCTGCCTAACGCTATCCCTGCTTCTGACGAAGCGGCAGCAACCTCTCCCTAAGCTCAGATCAGCAGCAGTAACATGGCGGTCGGCGGGAACGCCCCTTTATAGCCCCTGTGACGCCGCAGACAGCAAGCCAATCACTGCAATGCCCTTCTCTAAGATGGTGGGGACCAGGACCTATGTCATCACGCTGCCCACACTCTGCGTTTACCTTCATTGGCTGAGAAATGGCGCTTTTCGCGTCATTGAAACGCGACTTTCCCCGCACAGGGGTCGGATGGGGTTTCATGAAACCCGACTTTGCCAAAAGTCGGCGACTTTTGAAAATGAACGACCCGTTTCGCTCAACCCTAGTAGTATGGAATGAGGGACTGTGTCCAACCCCGTGTGTCTCATTCCTGGCTCCAGCCATATGTTCTCCTATTCTGTCCCCATGTGATGTCCCATCCTGCCCCATATTATCTCCCCATCCTGCCCCATCTGTCCCATGATCCTGCCCCATCTGTTTCCATCCTACCCCACCCTGCATACCAAGATAAGGATGGGTTCATGCATACTAGTATAGGGATGAGGGCTGTCATGGTTCACACCATGCTGCCAACACTATGTCACGGATCCCAAAAATATATCAGGGATCCCGGGGAGGTTAACTTTATCGTCCCCAATACTCACACCAATTTGTCATGAACCGGGGTTGCTTTGGTTGCCCCTGGTTCCTTCTGAAGGGGGTTTATCTATATCCCACTTTCCAGTTCCGGTTTGGAACTTGCAGCTCTCTGGCGCCCCCCTCACCCTCAGGTCAGATTAAGTACTGCACCTAGGGTAATTAGTCGCCAGAAAGGCTGCCTGCTATGTACTGGCTATTGGGCACTCTGCAGCGAGGGCAATATAACTACTCCCACACAGGCAGGAACAATAATTATCAACGCTGCCATCGCTGCAAAGATTCCCAATCGCACAGAACAAAGTATGCTGCCACCAGCTCCGATTCCACCAAAGGTTAACAGGTCCGGAGCCAACCCAAATCAATAGTATAATTCACTTCAGAGGAAGCGACAGTTCGTTCATAGAGCAGGAAGAGACAGCTAGTTAATTATATATTTTACGCCATAAAAAGTTAGGCAGTGTTTACAAAGTATAAAAGATATTACAAAGAAGAAAAATTCATGTGTACATTGCAGATTACAAAAAAATAGGATTAACATTGAATGGAGAACACTTACAGGTCGGTCAGATCATTTAATATCCGCATGGCGGCTGTCTGCTCAGGAGATACATCCAGGTGCATTAGCACAGCTTTGCCGAGCTGTTGATAGCTCGCTTCCTGGACCAAGACTAAAACACAACTCCGCAGGTGTAAGATATGCCCTCTCGTCGTGACATCACTCAGTGGGCTGAGTGTTATGTATGCTAATGACAGGTGTTATGAAGGCAATCCAGAAACACAGTGTGCCTAGCGATCAGAGCGCACACAGTGATCTGACAAATACCCAAAAATACAAGAACGAGCTCTGAGACGTGGAAACTCTGTAGACTGCACACCTGATCCTATCCTAAACACAACTAAAAGCGGCTGTGGATTGCGCCTAACAACTACCTAGGCAACTCGGCACAGCCTAAGAAACTAGCTAGCCTGAAGATAGAAAAATAGGCCTGACTTGCCCCAGAGAAATTCCCCAAAGGAAAAGGCAGCCCCCCACATATAATGACTGTGAGTAAGATGAAAAGACAAAACGTAGGGATGAAATAGATTCAGCAAAGTGGGGCCCGATATTCTAGGACAGAGCGAGGACAGTAAAGCGAACTTTGCAGTCTACAAAAAACCCTAAAGCAAAACCACGCAAAGGGGGCAAAAAAACCCCCACCGTGCCGAACTAACGGCACGGCGGTACACCCTTTGCGTCTCAGAGCTTCCAGCAAAACAAAAGACAAGCTGGACAGAAAAAAAAGCAACAAAAAAGCAAAAAGCACTTAGCTATACAGAGCAGCAGGTCACAGGAACAATCAGGAGAAGCTCAGATCCAACACTGAAACATTGACAAGGAGCAAGGATAGCAGCATCAGGCGGAGTTAAGTAATGAAGCAGTTAACGAGCTCACCAGAACACCTGAGGGAGGAAGCTCAGAAGCTGCAGTACCACTTGTGACCACAGGAGTGAATTCAGCCACAGAATTCACAACAGTACCCCCCCCTTGAGGAGGGGTCACCGAACCCTCACCAGAGCCCCCAGGCCGACCAGGATGAGCCGCATGAAAGGCACGAACAAGATCGGAAGCATGAACATCAGAGGCAAAAACCCAGGAATTATCTTCCTGAGCATAACCCTTCCATTTAACCAGATACTGGAGTTTCCGTCTAGAAACACGAGAATCCAAAATCTTCTCCACAATATACTCCAATTCCCCCTCCACCAAAACCGGGGCAGGAGGCTCAACAGATGGAACCATAGGTGCCACGTATCTCCGCAACAACGACCTATGGAATACATTATGTATGGAAAAGGAGTCTGGGAGGGTCAAACGAAAAAACACAGGATTGAGAACCTCAGAAATCCTATACGGACCAATAAAACGAGGTTTAAATTTAGGAGAGGAAACCTTCATAGGAATATGACGAGAAGATAACCAAACCAGATCCCCAACACAAAGTCGGGGACCCACACGGCGTCTGCGATTAGCGAAAAGTTGAGCTTTCTCCTGGGACAAGATCAAATTGTCCACTACCTGAGTCCAGATCTGCTGCAACCTATCCACCACAGAATCCACACCAGGACAGTCCGAAGACTCAACCTGTCCTGAAGAGAAACGAGGATGGAACCCAGAATTGCAAAAAAATGGAGAAACCAAGGTAGCCGAGCTGGCCCGATTATTAAGGGCGAACTCAGCCAACGGCAAAAAGGACACCCAATCATCCTGGTCTGCAGAAACAAAACATCTCAGATATGTTTCCAAGGTCTGATTGGTTCGTTCGGTCTGGCCATTAGTCTGAGGATGGAAAGCCGAGGAAAAGGATAGGTCAATGCCCATCCTACCACAAAAGGCTCGCCAAAACCTTGAAACAAACTGGGAACCTCTGTCAGAAACAATATTCTCAGGAATGCCATGCAACCGAACCACATGCTGAAAGAACAAAGGTACCAAATCAGAGGAGGAAGGCAATTTAGCCAAGGGCACCAGATGGACCATTTTAGAAAAGCGATCACAGACCACCCAAATGACTGACATCTTTTGAGAAACGGGAAGGTCAGAAATGAAATCCATCGAAATATGTGTCCAAGGCCTCTTTGGGACCGGCAAGGGCAAAAGCAACCCACTGGCACGAGAACAGCAGGGCTTAGCCCTAGCACAAATCCCACAGGACTGCACAAAAGTACGTACATCCCGTGACAGAGATGGCCACCAGAAGGATCTAGCCACTAACTCTCTGGTACCAAAGATTCCAGGATGACCAGCCAACACCGAACAATGAAGTTCAGAGATAAGTTTATTAGTCCACCTATCAGGGACGAACAGTTTCTCTGCTGGACAACGATCAGGTTTATTCGCCTGAAATTTTTGCAGCACCCGCCGCAAATCAGGGGAGATGGCAGACACAATGACTCCTTCCTTGAGGATACCCGCTGGCTCAGATAAACCCGGAGAGTCGGGCACAAAACTCCTAGACAGAGCATCCGCCTTCACATTTTTAGAGCCCGGAAGGTACGAAATCACAAAGTCGAAGCAGGCAAAAAATAACGACCAACGGGCCTGTCTAGGATTCAAGCGCTTGGCAGACTCGAGATAAGTCAAGTTCTTATGATCAGTCAATACCACCACGCGATGCTTAGCTCCTTCAAGCCAATGACGCCACTCCTCGAATGCCCACTTCATGGCCAGCAACTCTCGATTGCCCACATCATAATTACGCTCAGCGGGCGAAAACTTCCTGGAAAAGAAAGCACATGGTTTCATCACTGAGCAATCAGAACCTCTCTGTGACAAAACCGCCCCTGCTCCAATCTCAGAAGCATCAACCTCGACCTGGAACGGAAGAGAAACATCTGGCTGACACAACACAGGGGCAGAACAAAAACGACGCTTCAACTCCTGAAAAGCTTCCACAGCAGCAGAAGACCAATTAACCAAATCAGCACCCTTCTTGGTCAAATCGGTCAATGGTTTGGCAATGCTAGAAAAATTACAGATGAAGCGACGATAAAAATTAGCAAAGCCCAGGAACTTTTGCAGACTTTTCAGAGATGTCGGCTGAATCCAATCCTGGATGGCTTGGACCTTAACTGGATCCATCTCGATAGTAGAAGGGGTAAAGATGAACCCCAAAAATGAAACTTTCTGCACACCGAAGAGACACTTTGATCCCTTCACAAACAAAGAGTTAGCACGCAGGACCTGAAAAACCATTCTGACCTGCTTCACATGAGACTCCCAATCATCTGAGAAGATCAAAATGTCATCCAAGTAAACAATCAGGAATTTATCCAGATACTCACGGAAGATGTCATGCATAAAAGACTGAAACACAGATGGAGCATTGGCAAGTCCGAACGGCATCACTAGATACTCAAAATGACCCTCGGGCGTATTGAATGCAGTTTTCCATTCATCTCCTTGCCTGATTCTCACCAGATTATACGCACCACGAAGATCTATCTTAGTGAACCAACTAGCCCCCTTAATCCGAGCAAACAAGTCAGATAACAATGGCATGGGATACTGAAATTTAACAGTGATCTTATTAAGAAGGCGGTAATCAATACACGGTCTCAGCTAACCATCCTTCTTGGCTACAAAGAAGAACCCTGCTCCCAGTGGTGATGATGATGGGCGAATATGTCCCTTCTCCAGGGATTCCTTCACATAACTGCGCATAGCGGCGTGTTCGGGCACGGATAAATTAAATAATCAACCTTTAGGGAATTTACTACCAGGAATCAAATTGATAGCACAATCACAATCCCTATGCGGAGGTAGAGCATCGGACTTGGGCTCTTCAAATACATCCTGATAATCAGACAAGAACTCTGGGACCTCAGAAGGGGTGGATGACGAAATCGACAAAAATGGAACATCACCATGTACCCCCTGACAACCCCAGCTGGATACCGACATGGAATTCCAATCCAATACTGGATTATGGGTTTGTAGCCATGGCAACCCCAACACGACCACATCATGCAGATTATGCAACACCAGAAAGCGAATAACTTCCTGATGTGCAGGAGCCATGCACATGGTCAGCTGGGCCCAGTATTGAGGTTTATTCTTGGCCAAAGGTGTAGCATCAATTCCTCTCAATGGAATAGGACACCGCAAAGGCTCCAAGAAAAACCCACAACGTTTAGCATAATCCAAATCCATCAGATTCAGGGCAGCGCCCGAATCCACAAATGCCATGACAGAAAACGACGACAAAGAGCATATCAAGGTAATGGACAGAAGGAATTTGGACTGTACAGTACCAATGACGGCAGACCTAGCGGACCGCTTAGTGCGCTTAGGACAATCAGTAATAGCATGAGTGGAATCACCACAGTAGAAACACAGACCATTCAGACGTCTGTATTCCTGCCGTTCAACTCTAGTCATAGTCCTATCGCACTGCATAGGCTCAGGTTTAACCTCAGGCAGTACCGCCAAATGGTGCACAGATTTACGCTCGCGCAAGCGTCGACCGATCTGAATGGCCAAAGACAAAGACTCATTCAAACCAGCAGGCATAGGAAATCCCACCATGACATCCTTAAGAGCCTCAGAGAGACCCTTTCTGAACAAAGCTGCCAGCGCAGATTCATTCCACTGAGTGAGTACTGACCATTTCCTAAATTTCTGACAATATACTTCTATATCATCCTGACCCTGGCACAAAGCCAGCAAATTTTTCTCAGCCTGATCCACTGAATTAGGCTCATCGTACAGCAATCCGAGCGCCAGGAAAAACGCATCGACACTACTCAATGCAGGGTCTCCTGGCGCAAGAGAAAATGCCCAGTCTTGAGGGTCGCCGCGCAAAAAAGAAATAATAATCAAAACCTGTTGAATAGGATTACCAGAAGAATGAGGTTTCAAGGCCAGAAATAGCTTACAATTATTTTTGAAACTTAGAAACTTAGTTCTATCTCCAAAAAACAAATCAGGAATAGGAATTCTTGGTTCTAACATAGATTTCTGATCAATAGTATCTTGAATTTTTTGTACATTTATAACGAGATTATCCATTGAAGAGCACAGACCCTGAATATCCATGTCCACACCTGTGTCCAGAATCACCCAAATGTCTAAAGGAAAAAAAAAAAGTGAACACAGAGCAGAAAAAAAAAAAAAATGATGTCAGAACTTTTTCTTTCCCTCTATTGAGAATCATTAGTTGGCTCCTTGTACTGTTATGTATGCTAATGACAGGTGTTATGAAGGCAATCCAGAAACACAGTGTGCTTAGCGATCAGAGCGCACACAGTGATCTGACAAATACCCAAAAATACAAAAACGAGCTCTGAGACGTGGAAACTCTGTAGACTGCACACCTGATCCTATCCTAAACACAACTAAAAGCGGCTGTGGATTGCGCCTAACAACTACCTAGGCAACTCGGCACAGCCTAAGAAACTAGCTAGCCTGAAGATAGAAAAATAGGCCTGACTTGCCCCAGAGAAATTCCCCAAAGGAAAAGGCAGCCCCCCACATATAATGACTGTGAGTAAGATGAAAAGACAAAACGTAGGGATGAAATAGATTCAGCAAAGTGGGGCCCGATATTCTAGGACAGAGCGAGGACAGTAAAGCGAACTTTGCAGTCTACAAAAAACCCTAAAGCAAAACCACGCAAAGGGGGCAAAAAAAAACCCACCGTGCCGAACTAACGGCACGGCGGTACACCCTTTGCGTCTCAGAGCTTCCAGCAAAACAAAAGACAAGCTGGACAGAAAAAAAAGCAACAAAAAAGCAAAAAGCACTTAGCTATACAGAGCAGCAGGTCACAGGAACAATCAGGAGAAGCTCAGATCCAACACTGAAACATTGACAAGGAGCAAGGATAGCAGCATCAGGCGGAGTTAAGTAATGAAGCAGTTAACGAGCTCACCAGAACACCTGAGGGAGGAAGCTCAGAAGCTGCAGTACCACTTGTGACCACAGGAGTGAATTCAGCCACAGAATTCACAACAGCTGAGTAATGATATGCACTCTTTTCTCAGAATTTACGTTTTTTTTGAGTCCCCAGACAAAGGCATTCCTGGGTTGGTAAGGGGAGGGGAACGAGTGGCTTTACAAGATTGGTTGTCTGCAGTTTAAAGCCACATCCTGCTCACAGATTAGTATCAAGTTGCACAGTGTCTCTGCCTCAGGACTCATACTCACCTGCGAGAAACTCGGGTGAGCCTCGCATGTCAATACCCGATGCTGCTGCCGGCACTCATGAGCAGAGCCTGTGGCTGCATGTATTCCTATGCGGCCACACGCTCCGATCTGAATGCTGGGTGCAGAGAACATGCGAGACTCATCCGAGTTTCTTGAAAGGTGAGTATGAGCCCATAGGGCTTTGTTTGTGGTATGAGCAAGTGCAGAGGGGGAGAAAAGAGGGTGTGGAGATTAGACTGAACTAAAACAATCCATCTTGTCTTCTTCCTGAGAAATCTGGCTTACAACAAGATACATTTCTGCTGACTTGACATTTCCTTTTATGGAAGTAATCATGTGTGCATTCCTTCTTTCAATAGCAGCCTTTATTCACCTTCCAGATGATGTAACTTTCTACTGATAAAGACTGGTATAGATTGTTTATGTAAGAGATAGTGAAATATGAGCGCTTGTGCGCATGTCTGTAAAAGAATAATTCTTTTCTATATAAAGGGAGGGCAAAGCCCAGAGAGAGAGATGTGCTCCTGGGCTTCCCCTGTACATGATCACACAATACCTTGTTTGCGTGTCATTTACTCTGGATCCCTACCTCTAGTAAGCCAGGGACTGAGAAGAAGGACTTAACATTTCTTTGGCGCACCGAACAGGGACCCGAGATGAGAGTATTTGCTCGAGATTCACCTGCAGATACGGACAATGGAGATCTGGGATAATGGACGGCAAATGAACTGAAAAACCTGGCCAGGTAAGAGACATTATTAGTTCTCTTTTATCTGCCTTGTATTATCCGAAAGATCTCTATGAGCCGTGTCACGCTGGGTTAGTCTAGTAGTGAGTAGATACCTATAAAACTCGGGTTACTATATTGTATAGATTTATGAGTCCTGTCCCTGGCAGTGTGTGAACAGAGTGAAGGTTGTGGTATGTTGTGAAAGAAGAGCAAAAGTGCGTAGAAAAATAAGCCGAAATAGTTGGGGTATAAGCCTTATACACGGAAGTCAGCCTAACTGGGTCATGTGGTTGCGTCCTTTCGGGGAGACCTCCGCCCATGCTTGACTCTCATTTAAGTGCTTAACCTCCTTCATTTCTGGATAAGGTTTGATAGAATGAGCCCAGGACGCGGGTCCATGAGCCTGGGACAAGTATGCTAACTGACACAGAAAGTTTTGTGATCTGTATGGTGTTGCTGGGTCTGTTTGCGTGCATAATAGCACTTAAGTACATTCTGCACATTAGAAAGAATGGAGCAGATCAGCCCTTCAATATTTTAGCTCCCTAGGAGAGAAGGCAACGAGACATCACCTAGGATAAGTGATTGTCCAAACGTCACCTGGGGTAGAAATAGCTAATATTGAAAAAAAAAGAAAAATGGGAAATAAACAGACAAAAACCGTCTTAGGACAAGTGGAAGCAGCAGATATCATACAGGAAAGATGTGGGAAGACAGTCAGAAGTCAGATTAGAAGGGTAAGAGAAAAATTGGGAATTTCAGAAGCACTTATGTTTAGCACTGAATGGGAAAGACTGAGTAAAGAACGAGGTGGAATTATCAAAGACAATGGGTGGGAAGAAATCATACACTGTATGATAGAGGTCTCAAAAACAGCTAAAGAGGAGAATTGGAAGTATGATCCAGACACTTCCAAATGGATTATGGGGAAGGGAAAAAGTTGTGACATAATCCCACCACCTTACCTAGATCCAAAAGCCCAATCATTTGTACCATCTGGAGGAGCAGAAGGAGGAAAACAATTTCCAGCCTTGTATCCCAATCTTGGTGGGGTAGGAGGATGGGTATGTTCACACTGTGGACAACAAAATCCAGATTGGAGAAATGATTGCCTAGTCTGTGGTACACCTAGACATGGCGCTGTACTTGCCCCTGTTAGGGTAGTACCAAGACCCTTTAGGGAACCTGGTGCTGACGGGGTAATGGGAACTAGATATCACCAGACCCGACAGTATTTTCCTTGGTCCCCTGCTGAAGGTATGTCCCTCCTGCATAATGCGCCTGATCCCACTCAATATCCCATCCGATTTGCACAATACATACAACAAATCATGCAGACTCATGCTGGGGTCTGGGCGGACGGGGAAGAATTATGTAGAATGAAAATGTCCCCCGGACTTTTTCAGGAATTATTGACACACCTACAGCCCAATAGACCAGTGGCAGAAGGGGGTGCCTTACAGACAGAAGCATCAGGTACCCAGTTCACAGAGGCATTAATAATTTTCATGAGAGAAAAACAGAGGGAAAGGGGATCTACGGGTGTGATTATGCAGAAATTTGGGCAAAGTATTGAAGAATATAGTCAAGAATTAGAAAATAGCTTTAGGGATGAAGGATTGGATTTGACTGATGCTTCAGTAAGGAGACTTTTTACAAAACAATTAATAGAGGGGCTAGATCCGAAAATCAGAGAAAAATTTAAATCCTCTACTCCAGATTGGAGAACAATTGAACAACCAAATATTGTGAAACAACGATGTTTAGGAATAGTCATGGATATGAGAGAGAATCGTAAGCCTGTTAGAATAGCACAAGCTAATACAGGAGGAAGAGTGAGACACAACTTTCCTTGCCACTACTGTAAAAAGCCAGGTCATTTCCAAAGAGAGTGCAGGAAGAAGTTGGCAGATATAAAGTCAGGCAAATTTGTTCCCAGAAATAACCCTCCCCAAACGGACAACCAGCAGAAATCTACCATCATAGATGGTCCCATACCAGATTCAGATTGACTCGATGTGTTACAAACTTCCCTACCAGCTAGAAGACCTATGATACAGGTGAATGTGGGGGGGAGAGAGATTCCATTTTTGATAGATACAGGTGCAACTTCCTCAATTTTGAATCAAGATTTTCTTCCGAATCCGGAAGATATTTCAGAACAAACAACTTTTGCTGAGGGTTATGATGGGGTAATTCGAACACTGCCATATACTGTGCCCCTAGAGGTCTCATTAGGACCTAAATGTTTTGCATCCAGATTTTTGTATGCCAGAGGTGCCCCAACATGTTTGTTAGGAACTGATGTCCTAAAGAAATTAGAAGCTAACATCAATTTTAGGGAAGATGGCACAGTTATACTGACTATCCCTGATGATGCAGAAACATTAGAACAATATGTTAGAATTCAGGCTTTTGAGGATTATGCTGAAGAAAAAGAGTACACCACAGATCTAGACCTCTCAATGGTCCCAGAAACACTGTGGGCACAGGGTGACACCGATGTGGGACTATTGCATATCTCTCCTGTAAAACTATCTGTGCAACCAGGAACTGTTCTCCCACAGCTCAGACAATACCCTGTGAGTGCCCAGCAGGAACTAGCGATTACAAAACAGATAGAGGGATATAAAGAGAAAGGAGTTTTGGTAGAGATACAATCACCTGCTAACACTCCTCTGTATCCAGTCAAAAAGAGAACTCTTGATAAGAGTTCTATGCCCAAATATCGTATGGTACATGATTTAAGAGAAATAAACAAAGTTCTAGATCCAATCACCCCAGTTGTACCCAATCCTCATACGTTACTATCACAGATACCAGCCAGTTCTCAAGTATTTACTGTAATAGATCTTTCAAATGCATTTTTCTCGGTTCCTTTACACCAAGATAGTTGGCATTTGTTTGCATTTACATTTAAGGGCAAACAGTTGGCGTGGACACGCCTTCCACAGGGAATGATACACTCCCCTACTCTTTATTCAAATGCCCTACAAACAGTCCTTCAGAGGTTTGAACCCGAACCACAGGTAGTAATTTTGCAGTATGTGGATGACCTACTACTTTGCTGCCCAGATCTAGAAACTGCAGAAAGGTCCACTGTGAGTTTACTATGTTTTTTAGAAAAAGAAGGGTGTAAAGTGAATAGACAAAAGCTACAAGTTTGTCAGACCAAAGTGGTCTTTCTAGGTCATTGCATTTCTCAAGGTAAAAAGCATCTTACACCACAAAGAACTGAAGCAATAAGACAGATGAATGAGCCTAGAAATCATAAACAGCTACGAGCATTTTTAGGAATAGTGTCTCATTGTAGACAATGGATTATACATGCAAGTCAACTAATGCAACCACTGTATGACTGTGTAAAAAGTGAACCTTATTTGTTGACAAAAGAAGGTCAGATTTCGTTCCAACAATTAAAAGATGCCCTTGTTTCAGCTCCAGCGTTAGGGCTACCAGACTACACCAAACCGTTTCAGCTTATGGCTGCAGAAGTTGATTCCCATGCTACAGGAGTTCTTACCCAGAAGCATGCAGGGAAACAAAGACCAATTGCATATCTTTCAGCAAGGTTAGATCCCGTAGCTAGAGCAGCGCCAACCTGTGTACGTGTAGTTGTTGCTGTCTCACTATTGTTGGACAAAGCATCAGAAATTGTCCTAGAGCATCCACTCACAGTTCAAACTACACATGATGTTTATGGGATATTAAACCAGGTCCAACCAAAACACATTTCCATGGCCAGACATTTGCGGCTTCAGTGTTCTTTGCTGCTCCCCTCTACTATCACATTTGCTAGGCTTCAGACTCTCAATTTAGCTACACTGCTACCTCTCGAGTCTGAAGGGGGGAATAAGGACACTGATACACACACAAATTTTTTCCCTACAGACACACATGATTGTACAGAGCTCATTTTACAAGAAACGGTAGGCTTACCCAATGTATCCGAAACACCACTTCAAAATCCAGATTTAGAGCTGTTTATAGATGGTAGTAGGTTTGCAGATGACACAGGTAACTTCCATACAGGGTATGCAGTTGTGTCAGAATCTGAAACTCTCAAAGCAGAACCACTTCCACCGAAACAGTCTGCACAAGAAGCAGAACTAACAGCATTGATTGAAGCTCTTAAAATAGCTGAGAACCAGACAGCTAATATATACACTGATTCTAGGTATGCACATGGTATTGTGTTTGATTTTGGAGTAATCTGGAGAGCTAGAGGTTACATGACAGCGTCAGGACAACCTGTAAAACATGCTTCTCTGATCAAACAGATCTTAGAGGCTGCACAAGAAACAAAAGAAGTAGCAGTAATCAAGGTAGCTGCACATGTGAGACTCGACACTAGGGAATCTAGGGGAAATGATAGGGCTGATAAAGCAGCCAAAGCAGCAGCTGTCAAACCCTTACAACAGGTTCATACTGTAAACCCCACAGAAAATACTGAAGATAGACTGAGACAAGCACAGGAAGATGCAGGAGAAGAGGAGAGGGACAGGTGGAAAAAGGAAGGGGCAGAAGAACAAGCGGGAATTTGGAAGAAAGATGGACTAATATGTCTACCTAGAGCCTGGTATCCGATTGTAGTTGGTGGACTGCACCACCCTACTCATGTGTCTGCAAATGCAATGACACTACTGGCAAAGCAAGTCTGGTTGGCTCCAGGTTTTGGCAACTATGCAAGAGACTATTGTGCTGCATGCGCTATATGCCTGACACATAATCCCGGACAGACAGCAAAGACCCCTATGAAGCACCACGTCCGACCTCTCTACCCGTTTCAGCGATTACAAATAGACTTTATCCAGCTGCCAAAAAGTAATGGGTATGAGTATGTGTTGGTATGTGTGGACATGTTCTCGGGGTGGCCAGAGGCCTATCCAGTTCGGAAGGCTTCAGCTAAAAACACTGCTGTAAAGCTAGTTGCCGAACTGATACCCCGTTACGGTCTCCCTGAAGTGATCGAGTCAGATAGGGGTACTCATTTTACTGGAGAAATATTTCAAAATGTACTGAAAATGTTGGGTGTTGAAAGTCAGTTACACACTCCGTATCATCCTCAAAGTTCTGGTAAGGTAGAACGCATGAATGGAACTTTAAAATTAAAAATACAGAAAGCCATGGCTGAAACAGGAAAGCCTTGGACAGAATGCCTTTCACTGGCCCTTTACTCAATACGCAATACCCCAAGGGGTAAGACTAAACTGTCTCCATATGAAATTTTGTTTGGCAGGACTGCCAATTTAGGATGTTATTTTCCACAGCAACTTGTGTTAAATATTGAGTCATTGACTTCTTATGTGCAAAATCTTCAGAAACAATTAACTAAGGTGCATGCACAAGTTTTTGCTTCCCTTCCAGATCCTGACAACACAGAAGGAAGTCACAAGTTGGAACCAGGTGATCAAGTCTATATAAAAAGACACACCAGAAAGGCTCTAGAACCAAGGTTTGACGGACCCTTCCAAGTCCTGTTGACAACACCTACATCAGTCAAGCTTGAAGGAAAGGCATCATGGATACATGCAAGCCATTGCAAGAAAAGCAGTATAAACTCATGATATTGATGTTAATAATGATAACCTCAACGGAGGCGTGGGATAGACTGAATTCTCTAGCCCCTTTGAACAATAGATTCGTACAACATCATAGAAAATTAGTGCATGACTTGTTAAACAATACACAAACCCTGACAGATTGTTGGATCTGTACCCATTCGCCGGTATCAGCCACAAGTATACCTTTTCTAGCAGTTCCCGTATTAGCAGAAGAAATATTCGCTTGGCCTAATTGTTCAGACAACCTGGCCAACAACCAAATTGGTAATGCTAGGCTGTGGAATACTACAATCGCCATACCAATTGTGGGATGGGTAGAATTTCCTTGGTGGCAGGGTAATCTCTCAGGGAGTAACACACATCTACAATATTTAGCATTTAGGGGAGGAAAATGGGTACCTAGAAATAAGACTGGATTAACTAATTTAGGACAGGTCCCCACAGAAAATCTACAGCTTAGTTTCAGTACAACCGTCCCCCCCTCTGATGCTTTCAAACCTGTAGTATTGGAAAGATACATACATAATAGAAAATGGAAACATTCTAAATTGTTCCCCCAAGGTGATGCAAACAGTTGTACAAGTAAGCTGGGGAACCTGGTTTGTAATAAATCCGATGAGTATATCAAAGGAATGCCTGTATGTGGGAATCCCGCAGCCGGGTACTGTAGCCCCTTGGGACAAAAACCCTCTTGGTGTATGCTTCAGAATGTATCTAGATTTGTGGACTTGGCTCACAGATTGGTATTGCAGCACTCAGCTCTATGGGATCTGCCTGAAGGTACATTTTGGATATGCGGAGAAGGAGCATATAAATGGCTTCCCGTAGGTATAAAGGGTACTTGTACATTAGGACGCCTAACCCCGGCTACATTCATAATTTCAAATAAACAAGTGAATATGCAAGCCGTGCCCAAGCACACACTGTATAAAAGAGCTGCAGATAACTCACCACGTCCCTCGGGGAGGCCGCATATAGTACAAATGGGAATTCCTAACAAAATTGCTAGTACCATTTTTATTTATCCTATGTTAACACAGATGTGGGATAAATTAGTTAGAGCCACGGATTATCTAGATGATCAGATCTGGGATATATTGGATATACTAAACACTAGTATAGCTGTACAGAATCAGCTTATAATAGTCACTAACCAACATACCCTGGTATTGGATTACCTAACTGCCTCACAAGGGGGTATGTGTCAAATCATCGGACCCACCTGCTGTCATTATATAGACCCGAATAGTACTATGAGTATGACATTTAAATTAAAGGACGTACAACGACTCAGGGATCAGTATGACAAAGACAATGACCAGAATAAGGATAGCTGGTGGTCAGATACCTTTTCTTTTCTTAACCCAGCCAACTGGTTCAGAGGAATCGGTGGGTGGGTTGCTGGGATTATGCAGAGCATAATACATATAGTTATGATTATTGTAGTCATATACGTACTATTCCAGATTGTGCTCAAGAGTATCTCAGTATGCACAGATAAACTTTGTGTAATAGATGCAAGAGTATAAAGTTTTTTTTTCCTTCTTCTCTTATGTTATCCTTTGCTAATACTGATTATTGCGCTTATTTTGCTATCCCTTTGTAATATCTGTACTTATTGCAAAACAAAGAAAAGGTTGCGAGAGTTAAACGGAAGAATTAATACTAGATTTGATTCTCTTATTGAATACAAGCATGTACATGTGTAATACCAAATAAAGGCTTTGTCTTTGGCCCTGTGGTAATAAAATAAATAAAAGAAAATGTCAAAGGGGGGAATTGTGGAGATCAGACTGAACTAAAACAATCCATCTTGTCTTCTTCCTGAGAAATCTGGCTTACAACAAGATACATTTCTGCTGACTTGACATTTCCTTTTATGGAAGTAATCATGTGTGCATTCCTTCTTTCAATAGCAGCCTTTATTCACCTTCCAGATGATGTAACTTTCTACTGATAAAGACTGGTATAGATTGTTTATGTAAGAGATAGTGAAATATGAGCGCTTGTGCGCATGTCTGTAAAAGAATAATTCTTTTCTATATAAAGGGAGGGCAAAGCCCAGAGAGAGAGATGTGCTCCTGGGCTTCCCCTGTACATGATCACACAATACCTTGTTTGCGTGTCATTTACTCTGGATCCCTACCTCTAGTAAGCCAGGGACTGAGAAGAAGGACTTAACAAGGGGTTGAAGCTGCAGTGTGTGTCTGACATGGTACTTTCTAGAACTAATCTCACACTAGGACATTTTTGCATTATCGTGACACCTCCCCCTTTTGGACTGCGCTACGGAGGCAAAATCTCTCGGTACACCTCCACGCGCACCTCAGCAGGTTCACCCTGGTGGGACAACCCATCTGCATTGCCATGCTCACTGCCCATTTTGTTTTCGATGGTAAAGTCATACTGCTGGAGGGCAAGGCTCCAGCGTAAAAATCTTCCGTTGGTTCCACACATGTCTTGTGGCCAGCGCAAAGGGTTGTGGTCGATCACCACAGTGAAGGTGCAATCGCTGCAGGGCCCAGACTATGGCCAGGCACTAATTCTCGATGGTGGAATAGGCCACTTCCATCATCAGAAACTTCCAGTTCAGGCACAATACGGGTTGCTCGTGATTCCCTGAGTCGACATGGCTGAGCACAGCACTGAGGCCAAACTCCCTGGCATCGGTCTGCACCAAGAACGATCAACTGCTGTTGACTGCTTTCAACACAGGAGCGTTGCACAGAGCTGTTTTCACCACCTGGAAGGCCCCCTCACAGCCATCGGTCCAGTTGACTATGTCGGGTAGCTTCTTCCTGGTGAGGCCCGTCAAGGGTTGTGCCAGGCCACTATAGTGCTGTACGAAGTGCCTATAGTACCCTGCAGTGCCCAGGAAGGACATCACCTGTTTCTTGGTCCTGGGGTGGGCCACGACACGATCGTGTACACTTTCACAGGCTCTGGTTTTATAGAGCCCCCGCCTACCCTAGGTAGTGGACCTCACTCATGCCCATCTGGCACTTTCCCGGCTTAATGGTCAGACCGGCTTGGTGAATTCGCCTGAGCTCCTCCTCAAGATGCTGCAGGTGTTCACCCAAGAGGAACTGAAGATGGCAATGTCATCCAGGTACGCCACCGCGTAATTCTCCAGTCCTTGAAGCAGGTGGTTGACCATCCACTGGAAAGTGGCAGGGGCATTCTTCATGCCGAAGGGCATGACCGTGGACTCATACAGTCCGAAGGGTGTGAAAAAGGCAGACATTTCCTGCGCGTCAGGGTTCGGGGATCTGCAAGTATCCTCGACTCAGATCCATTATTGTTAGATATTTTACATCAGCTAACCTTTCAAGCAGCTCCTCAATATGCGGCATTGGGTGCGCGTCAGAGGCTGTGATGGCGTTGAGCCCCCTGTAGTCCATGCAGAACCGAGTGGTTCTTTGGCACGAGAACTACAGGCAAGGCCCATGCGCTCTTTGACCGTTGAATCACCCCCAGCTGTAACATCTCATTGATCTCCTGGCGCATAACTTGCTGCACTTTTTCGGAGATCCGATAGGGTGTTCGCGATAGTGGGGCATGATTCCTGGTGTCCACCTCGTGGACCGCTAACACTGTCCTTCCAGGTCAGTAGGAGAACACGACCCAGAAGAGTTCCAGCGTGGTCTGCAACTGCGACCACTGAGGTTCAGTTAACAAGGCGCTTACCTCCACATCCTCGATGGACCCACTGGCCTTGGCTTGGGCCAGCATGTCCAGGAGGGGGTCCTCCTCCCCGTCTTCAGGCAGGCTGCAGATCGGTAGGACGTAAGGTTCACATTCATGATGAGCCTTCATCATGTTGATGTAAAAGGCCTTTCGCCTACTCCGAGTGGGGTCAAGCGTGACCACGTAGGTGACCAGGTTCAGCTGTTGGTGGATGACGTATGGGCCTCCCCAGGCTGCATGAAGCTTATCCTTTGTTTGGGGACAAGGACCCACACCTTTTGCCCCACGTGGTAGGTCCGCTCTCGGACGTTCTGGTCGTACCAGTGCTTCTGATCAGCATCAGCCTGCGTCATGTACCAACTGCGTCAAGGTCTGCATTTTGTCACGGAAGCGCATGACGTACTACACTATGGACACTTCAGAAGGGTTCAGCTCCTCTTCCCAGGATTCCTTTATCAACCCAAGGGGTCCCCGGACTCGCCTGGCATACAGGAGCTCAAAGGGAGAGCACCCCGTCGAGGCCTACGGAACCTCTCGGTAAGCAAATAGCAGGTGTGGGAGGTACCGCTCCCAGTCGCGTCCTTGGGTCTCAACCAGCATGCGTAGCATCAGTTTGAGGGTACTATTGCAGTGCTCACACAAGCCATTGGTCCGTGGGTGATACGCACTCGATACCAGATGCTTCACCTGCATTTTCTTACAGAGCGCCTCCATTAGGCGAGACATGAATTGGGTCCCTTGATCGGTAGGCACCCTGGGAAATCCTACCCGTGAAAAGATAGCCAACAGTGCATCCACCACCTTATCTGCCCTAGTGGAGGACAGAGCCACTGCCTCTGGGTACGGGATAGGGTAGCCTACCACAGTGAGTATGTATTGCTTTCCAGAGCTGCTGGGGATGGCCAGAGGGCCCAAAATGTCCACCGCGATCCTCTGGAAAGGCTCCTCTATCACTGGCAAAGGGATCAGGGGAACCTTAAGAGCAGGCCCCGCATTCCCCACTCTTTGGCAGGTGATTCAGGAGCGTCAGTAGTTTGTTACATCTGTCCCCATCTTGGGCCAATAGAAGTGTTGAGACAGCGGGGCCTTAGTTTTGCTGATCCCCAAGTGTCCAGCGATCGGGATCTCGTGGGCAATCCGCAACAACTCACTCCGGAATTGATGCGCGACGACCAGCTGTCTTTCCCTAAACCACTCCTTTTGCGATTTTCCAGGTACTGTCTCCTGGTACAACCTCCCTCGTTCCCATAACACTATCTCCTTATCAGTCACGGAGGTGGACATCTCGGCGAGTGGCCTGGAACTCCGCTGGCTTGGGGCAGCCAGTAGCGACATCAGGGTCCCTTCCCCACGGGAACCCTCTGAGACAGAGGTGTATCTAGCTCCTCCTGCACCCGGGGCAAAAGATCAGTTTGGCGCCCCCCCTCAGATTTCTGCTCCCTATAATCTCCTCAGATTTCTTCTGCCCCCACAATGTCCTCAGATTTCTTCTGCCCCCATAATGTCCTGATTCCTGCCTCCATCCCCTCCCTTCCCGGGTGCAGTTGCAAATGGTGGAGAAATCTGAGGAACATATGGGGGGATGGGGGCGGAAATCAGGACATTAAGGGGGCAGAAGAAATCTGAGCACATTATGGGGGCAGAAATCAGGACACTGCACTCATCCAGCCCCCTGGCCTTGTTTCAGTCCTCACATGGTTGTATATAGCACAGCCCCCGTAGTAGTATATAGGACAGCCCAAACAGTAGTATACAGCACAGCCCAAACAGTAGTATACAGCACAGCCCACACAGTAGTATACAGCACAGCCCACACAGTTGTATACAGCACAGCCCACACAGTAGTATACAGCACTGCCCACATAGTAGTATGCAGCACAGCCCACATTGTAGTATACAGCACAGCCCACATAGTAGTATACAGCACTGCCCACGTAGTATATAGCAGCCCACGTAGTATATAACACAGCCCACGTAGTATATAGCAGCCCACGTAGTATATAACACAGCCCACATAGTATATAGCAGCCCACGCAGTATATAACACAGCCCACGTAGTATATAGCAGCCCACGCAGTATATAACACAGCCCACGTAGTATATAGCAGCTCACGTAGTAAATAGCAGCCCACGTAGTATATAGCAGAGCCCATGTAGTAAATAGCTAGGGCAGCACACTGCAGCGCCAAAACATGCAAACTTGAAAACACAAAAATTTGAACTGCATTACTGCACTGAAAATATGAAAAATGAGAGCTTTTAGCGCATAAAAATGGCCAATTTTATGTGTACCTCGTAGCCACGATAAGGCATCTCTCTTATACGAGGCCCTACGCTTGACCTACCTCTCTGAGAATAAACGTCTCCATCTGAATGGGTACATGTGAAACCTCTCCTTGGACTCAAATTCTCTCTCACTGTGGAGGGGTATTGGACCTATTATAATTAAAACACCTGAAGCTAGGAGGCGGGGAGTGCACGATCAGAAGGCTAGAGAATACATTTCAAAAAACCTGATCTGCACATCCAAACATAGACACAGTGTGAACAGGTGCTGAACCCAGAGTCGCCAACTCGTATATATTTAAGTAAATAGGGCAGCACACTGCAGCGCCAAAACATGCAAACTTGAAAACACAAAAATTTGAACTGCATTACTGCACTGAAAATATGAAAAATGAGAGCTTTTAGCGCATAAAAATGGCCAATTTTATGTGTACCTCGTAGCCACGATAAGGCATCTCTCTTATACGAGGCCCTACGCTTGACCTACCTCTCTGAGAATAAACGTCTCCATCTGAATGGGTACATGTGAAACCTCTCCTTGGACTCAAATTCTCTCTCACTGTGGAGGGGTATTGGACCTATTATAATTAAAACACCTGAAGCTAGGAGGCGGGGAGTGCACGATCAGAAGGCTAGAGAATACATTTCAAAAAACCTGATCTGCACATCCAAACATAGACACAGTGTGAACAGGTGCTGAACCCAGAGTCGCCAACTCGTATATATTTAAGTAAATAGGGCAGCACACTGCAGCGCCAAAACATGCAAACTTGAAAACACAAAAATTTGAACTGCATTACTGCACTGAAAATATGAAAAATGAGAGCTTTTAGCGCATAAAAATGGCCAATTTTATGTGTACCTCGTAGCCACGATAAGGCATCTCTCTTATACGAGGCCCTACGCTTGACCTACCTCTCTGAGAATAAACGTCTCCATCTGAATGGGTACATGTGAAACCTCTCCTTGGACTCAAATTCTCTCTCACTGTGGAGGGGTATTGGACCTATTATAATTAAAACACCTGAAGCTAGGAGGCGGGGAGTGCACGATCAGAAGGCTAGAGAATACATTTCAAAAAACCTGATCTGCACATCCAAACATAGACACAGTGTGAACAGGTGCTGAACCCAGAGTCGCCAACTCGTATATATTTAAGTAAATAGGGCAGCACACTGCAGCGCCAAAACATGCAAACTTGAAAACACAAAAATTTGAACTGCATTACTGCACTGAAAATATGAAAAATGAGAGCTTTTAGCGCATAAAAATGGCCAATTTTATGTGTACCTCGTAGCCACGATAAGGCATCTCTCTTATACGAGGCCCTACGCTTGACCTACCTCTCTGAGAATAAACGTCTCCATCTGAATGGGTACATGTGAAACCTCTCCTTGGACTCAAATTCTCTCTCACTGTGGAGGGGTATTGGACCTATTATAATTAAAACACCTGAAGCTAGGAGGCGGGGAGTGCACGATCAGAAGGCTAGAGAATACATTTCAAAAAACCTGATCTGCACATCCAAACATAGACACAGTGTGAACAGGTGCTGAACCCAGAGTCGCCAACTCGTATATATTTAAGTAAATAGGGCAGCACACTGCAGCGCCAAAACATGCAAACTTGAAAACACAAAAATTTGAACTGCATTACTGCACTGAAAATATGAAAAATGAGAGCTTTTAGCGCATAAAAATGGCCAATTTTATGTGTACCTCGTAGCCACGATAAGGCATCTCTCTTATACGAGGCCCTACGCTTGACCTACCTCTCTGAGAATAAACGTCTCCATCTGAATGGGTACATGTGAAACCTCTCCTTGGACTCAAATTCTCTCTCACTGTGGAGGGGTATTGGACCTATTATAATTAAAACACCTGAAGCTAGGAGGCGGGGAGTGCACGATCAGAAGGCTAGAGAATACATTTCAAAAAACCTGATCTGCACATCCAAACATAGACACAGTGTGAACAGGTGCTGAACCCAGAGTCGCCAACTCGTATATATTTAAGTAAATAGGGCAGCACACTGCAGCGCCAAAACATGCAAACTTGAAAACACAAAAATTTGAACTGCATTACTGCACTGAAAATATGAAAAATGAGAGCTTTTAGCGCATAAAAATGGCCAATTTTATGTGTACCTCGTAGCCACGATAAGGCATCTCTCTTATACGAGGCCCTACGCTTGACCTACCTCTCTGAGAATAAACGTCTCCATCTGAATGGGTACATGTGAAACCTCTCCTTGGACTCAAATTCTCTCTCACTGTGGAGGGGTATTGGACCTATTATAATTAAAACACCTGAAGCTAGGAGGCGGGGAGTGCACGATCAGAAGGCTAGAGAATACATTTCAAAAAACCTGATCTGCACATCCAAACATAGACACAGTGTGAACAGGTGCTGAACCCAGAGTCGCCAACTCGTATATATTTAAGTAAATAGGGCAGCACACTGCAGCGCCAAAACATGCAAACTTGAAAACACAAAA
The DNA here is from genome assembly GCF_032444005.1 of Ranitomeya imitator. Taxonomy (NCBI): domain Eukaryota; kingdom Metazoa; phylum Chordata; class Amphibia; order Anura; family Dendrobatidae; genus Ranitomeya; species Ranitomeya imitator. The sequence goes on along the minus strand of NC_091283.1, from coordinate 328,890,245 downwards.
ATTTGAACTGCATTACTGCACTGAAAATATGAAAAATGAGAGCTTTTAGCGCATAAAAATGGCCAATTTTATGTGTACCTCGTAGCCACGATAAGGCATCTCTCTTATACGAGGCCCTACGCTTGACCTACCTCTCTGAGAATAAACGTCTCCATCTGAATGGGTACATGTGAAACCTCTCCTTGGACTCAAATTCTCTCTCACTGTGGAGGGGTATTGGACCTATTATAATTAAAACACCTGAAGCTAGGAGGCGGGGAGTGCACGATCAGAAGGCTAGAGAATACATTTCAAAAAACCTGATCTGCACATCCAAACATAGACACAGTGTGAACAGGTGCTGAACCCAGAGTCGCCAACTCGTATATATTTAAGTAAATAGGGCAGCACACTGCAGCGCCAAAACATGCAAACTTGAAAACACAAAAATTTGAACTGCATTACTGCACTGAAAATATGAAAAATGAGAGCTTTTAGCGCATAAAAATGGCCAATTTTATGTGTACCTCGTAGCCACGATAAGGCATCTCTCTTATACGAGGCCCTACGCTTGACCTACCTCTCTGAGAATAAACGTCTCCATCTGAATGGGTACATGTGAAACCTCTCCTTGGACTCAAATTCTCTCTCACTGTGGAGGGGTATTGGACCTATTATAATTAAAACACCTGAAGCTAGGAGGCGGGGAGAATTTGAGTCCAAGGAGAGGTTTCACATGTACCCATTCAGATGGAGACGTTTATTCTCAGAGAGGTAGGTCAAGCGTAGGGCCTCGTATAAGAGAGATGCCTTATCGTGGCTACGAGGTACACATAAAATTGGCCATTTTTATGCGCTAAAAGCTCTCATTTTTCATATTTTCAGTGCAGTAATGCAGTTCAAATTTTTGTGTTTTCAAGTTTGCATGTTTTGGCGCTGCAGTGTGCTGCCCTATTTACTTAAATATATACGAGTTGGCGACTCTGGGTTCAGCACCTGTTCACACTGTGTCTATGTTTGGATGTGCAGATCAGGTTTTTTGAAATGTATTCTCTAGCCTTCTGATCGTGCACTCCCCGCCTCCTAGCTTCAGGTGTTTTAATTATAATAGGTCCAATACCCCTCCACAGTGAGAGAGAATTTGAGTCCAAGGAGAGGTTTCACATGTACCCATTCAGATGGAGACGTTTATTCTCAGAGAGGTAGGTCAAGCGTAGGGCCTCGTATAAGAGAGATGCCTTATCGTGGCTACGAGGTACACATAAAATTGGCCATTTTTATGCGCTAAAAGCTCTCATTTTTCATATTTTCAGTGCAGTAATGCAGTTCAAATTTTTGTGTTTTCAAGTTTGCATGTTTTGGCGCTGCAGTGTGCTGCCCTATTTACTTAAATATATACGAGTTGGCGACTCTGGGTTCAGCACCTGTTCACACTGTGTCTATGTTTGGATGTGCAGATCAGGTTTTTTGAAATGTATTCTCTAGCCTTCTGATCGTGCACTCCCCGCCTCCTAGCTTCAGGTGTTTTAATTATAATAGGTCCAATACCCCTCCACAGTGAGAGAGAATTTGAGTCCAAGGAGAGGTTTCACATGTACCCATTCAGATGGAGACGTTTATTCTCAGAGAGGTAGGTCAAGCGTAGGGCCTCGTATAAGAGAGATGCCTTATCGTGGCTACGAGGTACACATAAAATTGGCCATTTTTATGCGCTAAAAGCTCTCATTTTTCATATTTTCAGTGCAGTAATGCAGTTCAAATTTTTGTGTTTTCAAGTTTGCATGTTTTGGCGCTGCAGTGTGCTGCCCTATTTACTTAAATATATACGAGTTGGCGACTCTGGGTTCAGCACCTGTTCACACTGTGTCTATGTTTGGATGTGCAGATCAGGTTTTTTGAAATGTATTCTCTAGCCTTCTGATCGTGCACTCCCCGCCTCCTAGCTTCAGGTGTTTTAATTATAATAGGTCCAATACCCCTCCACAGTGAGAGAGAATTTGAGTCCAAGGAGAGGTTTCACATGTACCCATTCAGATGGAGACGTTTATTCTCAGAGAGGTAGGTCAAGCGTAGGGCCTCGTATAAGAGAGATGCCTTATCGTGGCTACGAGGTACACATAAAATTGGCCATTTTTATGCGCTAAAAGCTCTCATTTTTCATATTTTCAGTGCAGTAATGCAGTTCAAATTTTTGTGTTTTCAAGTTTGCATGTTTTGGCGCTGCAGTGTGCTGCCCTATTTACTTAAATATATACGAGTTGGCGACTCTGGGTTCAGCACCTGTTCACACTGTGTCTATGTTTGGATGTGCAGATCAGGTTTTTTGAAATGTATTCTCTAGCCTTCTGATCGTGCACTCCCCGCCTCCTAGCTTCAGGTGTTTTAATTATAATAGGTCCAATACCCCTCCACAGTGAGAGAGAATTTGAGTCCAAGGAGAGGTTTCACATGTACCCATTCAGATGGAGACGTTTATTCTCAGAGAGGTAGGTCAAGCGTAGGGCCTCGTATAAGAGAGATGCCTTATCGTGGCTACGAGGTACACATAAAATTGGCCATTTTTATGCGCTAAAAGCTCTCATTTTTCATATTTTCAGTGCAGTAATGCAGTTCAAATTTTTGTGTTTTCAAGTTTGCATGTTTTGGCGCTGCAGTGTGCTGCCCTATTTACTTAAATATATACGAGTTGGCGACTCTGGGTTCAGCACCTGTTCACACTGTGTCTATGTTTGGATGTGCAGATCAGGTTTTTTGAAATGTATTCTCTAGCCTTCTGATCGTGCACTCCCCGCCTCCTAGCTTCAGGTGTTTTAATTATAATAGGTCCAATACCCCTCCACAGTGAGAGAGAATTTGAGTCCAAGGAGAGGTTTCACATGTACCCATTCAGATGGAGACGTTTATTCTCAGAGAGGTAGGTCAAGCGTAGGGCCTCGTATAAGAGAGATGCCTTATCGTGGCTACGAGGTACACATAAAATTGGCCATTTTTATGCGCTAAAAGCTCTCATTTTTCATATTTTCAGTGCAGTAATGCAGTTCAAATTTTTGTGTTTTCAAGTTTGCATGTTTTGGCGCTGCAGTGTGCTGCCCTATTTACTTAAATATATACGAGTTGGCGACTCTGGGTTCAGCACCTGTTCACACTGTGTCTATGTTTGGATGTGCAGATCAGGTTTTTTGAAATGTATTCTCTAGCCTTCTGATCGTGCACTCCCCGCCTCCTAGCTTCAGGTGTTTTAATTATAATAGGTCCAATACCCCTCCACAGTGAGAGAGAATTTGAGTCCAAGGAGAGGTTTCACATGTACCCATTCAGATGGAGACGTTTATTCTCAGAGAGGTAGGTCAAGCGTAGGGCCTCGTATAAGAGAGATGCCTTATCGTGGCTACGAGGTACACATAAAATTGGCCATTTTTATGCGCTAAAAGCTCTCATTTTTCATATTTTCAGTGCAGTAATGCAGTTCAAATTTTTGTGTTTTCAAGTTTGCATGTTTTGGCGCTGCAGTGTGCTGCCCTATTTACTTAAATATATACGAGTTGGCGACTCTGGGTTCAGCACCTGTTCACACTGTGTCTATGTTTGGATGTGCAGATCAGGTTTTTTGAAATGTATTCTCTAGCCTTCTGATCGTGCACTCCCCGCCTCCTAGCTTCAGGTGTTTTAATTATAATAGGTCCAATACCCCTCCACAGTGAGAGAGAATTTGAGTCCAAGGAGAGGTTTCACATGTACCCATTCAGATGGAGACGTTTATTCTCAGAGAGGTAGGTCAAGCGTAGGGCCTCGTATAAGAGAGATGCCTTATCGTGGCTACGAGGTACACATAAAATTGGCCATTTTTATGCGCTAAAAGCTCTCATTTTTCATATTTTCAGTGCAGTAATGCAGTTCAAATTTTTGTGTTTTCAAGTTTGCATGTTTTGGCGCTGCAGTGTGCTGCCCTATTTACTTAAATATATACGAGTTGGCGACTCTGGGTTCAGCACCTGTTCACACTGTGTCTATGTTTGGATGTGCAGATCAGGTTTTTTGAAATGTATTCTCTAGCCTTCTGATCGTGCACTCCCCGCCTCCTAGCTTCAGGTGTTTTAATTATAATAGGTCCAATACCCCTCCACAGTGAGAGAGAATTTGAGTCCAAGGAGAGGTTTCACATGTACCCATTCAGATGGAGACGTTTATTCTCAGAGAGGTAGGTCAAGCGTAGGGCCTCGTATAAGAGAGATGCCTTATCGTGGCTACGAGGTACACATAAAATTGGCCATTTTTATGCGCTAAAAGCTCTCATTTTTCATATTTTCAGTGCAGTAATGCAGTTCAAATTTTTGTGTTTTCAAGTTTGCATGTTTTGGCGCTGCAGTGTGCTGCCCTATTTACTTAAATATATACGAGTTGGCGACTCTGGGTTCAGCACCTGTTCACACTGTGTCTATGTTTGGATGTGCAGATCAGGTTTTTTGAAATGTATTCTCTAGCCTTCTGATCGTGCACTCCCCGCCTCCTAGCTTCAGGTGTTTTAATTATAATAGGTCCAATACCCCTCCACAGTGAGAGAGAATTTGAGTCCAAGGAGAGGTTTCACATGTACCCATTCAGATGGAGACGTTTATTCTCAGAGAGGTAGGTCAAGCGTAGGGCCTCGTATAAGAGAGATGCCTTATCGTGGCTACGAGGTACACATAAAATTGGCCATTTTTATGCGCTAAAAGCTCTCATTTTTCATATTTTCAGTGCAGTAATGCAGTTCAAATTTTTGTGTTTTCAAGTTTGCATGTTTTGGCGCTGCAGTGTGCTGCCCTATTTACTTAAATATATACGAGTTGGCGACTCTGGGTTCAGCACCTGTTCACACTGTGTCTATGTTTGGATGTGCAGATCAGGTTTTTTGAAATGTATTCTCTAGCCTTCTGATCGTGCACTCCCCGCCTCCTAGCTTCAGGTGTTTTAATTATAATAGGTCCAATACCCCTCCACAGTGAGAGAGAATTTGAGTCCAAGGAGAGGTTTCACATGTACCCATTCAGATGGAGACGTTTATTCTCAGAGAGGTAGGTCAAGCGTAGGGCCTCGTATAAGAGAGATGCCTTATCGTGGCTACGAGGTACACATAAAATTGGCCAGTTTTATGCGCTAAAAGCTCTCATTTTTCATATTTTCAGTGCAGTAATGCAGTTCAAATTTTTGTGTTTTCAAGTTTGCATGTTTTGGCGCTGCAGTGTGCTGCCCTATTTACTTAAATATATACGAGTTGGCGACTCTGGGTTCAGCACCTGTTCACACTGTGTCTATGTTTGGATGTGCAGATCAGGTTTTTTGAAATGTATTCTCTAGCCTTCTGATCGTGCACTCCCCGCCTCCTAGCTTCAGGTGTTTTAATTATAATAGGTCCAATACCCCTCCACAGTGAGAGAGAATTTGAGTCCAAGGAGAGGTTTCACATGTACCCATTCAGATGGAGACGTTTATTCTCAGAGAGGTAGGTCAAGCGTAGGGCCTCGTATAAGAGAGATGCCTTATCGTGGCTACGAGGTACACATAAAATTGGCCATTTTTATGCGCTAAAAGCTCTCATTTTTCATATTTTCAGTGCAGTAATTCAGTTCAAATTTTTGTGTTTTCAAGTTTGCATGTTTTGGCGCTGCAGTGTGCTGCCCTATTTACTTAAATATATACGAGTTGGCGACTCTGGGTTCAGCACCTGTTCACACTGTGTCTATGTTTGGATGTGCAGATCAGGTTTTTTGAAATGTATTCTCTAGCCTTCTGATCGTGCACTCCCCGCCTCCTAGCTTCAGGTGTTTTAATTATAATAGGTCCAATACCCCTCCACAGTGAGAGAGAATTTGAGTCCAAGGAGAGGTTTCACATGTACCCATTCAGATGGAGACGTTTATTCTCAGAGAGGTAGGTCAAGCGTAGGGCCTCGTATAAGAGAGATGCCTTATCGTGGCTACGAGGTACACATAAAATTGGCCATTTTTATGCGCTAAAAGCTCTCATTTTTCATATTTTCAGTGCAGTAATGCAGTTCAAATTTTTGTGTTTTCAAGTTTGCATGTTTTGGCGCTGCAGTGTGCTGCCCTATTTACTTAAATATATACGAGTTGGCGACTCTGGGTTCAGCACCTGTTCACACTGTGTCTATGTTTGGATGTGCAGATCAGGTTTTTTGAAATGTATTCTCTAGCCTTCTGATCGTGCACTCCCCGCCTCCTAGCTTCAGGTGTTTTAATTATAATAGGTCCAATACCCCTCCACAGTGAGAGAGAATTTGAGTCCAAGGAGAGGTTTCACATGTACCCATTCAGATGGAGACGTTTATTCTCAGAGAGGTAGGTCAAGCGTAGGGCCTCGTATAAGAGAGATGCCTTATCGTGGCTACGAGGTACACATAAAATTGGCCATTTTTATGCGCTAAAAGCTCTCATTTTTCATATTTTCAGTGCAGTAATGCAGTTCAAATTTTTGTGTTTTCAAGTTTGCATGTTTTGGCGCTGCAGTGTGCTGCCCTATTTACTTAAATATATACGAGTTGGCGACTCTGGGTTCAGCACCTGTTCACACTGTGTCTATGTTTGGATGTGCAGATCAGGTTTTTTGAAATGTATTCTCTAGCCTTCTGATCGTGCACTCCCCGCCTCCTAGCTTCAGGTGTTTTAATTATAATAGGTCCAATACCCCTCCACAGTGAGAGAGAATTTGAGTCCAAGGAGAGGTTTCACATGTACCCATTCAGATGGAGACGTTTATTCTCAGAGAGGTAGGTCAAGCGTAGGGCCTCGTATAAGAGAGATGCCTTATCGTGGCTACGAGGTACACATAAAATTGGCCATTTTTATGCGCTAAAAGCTCTCATTTTTCATATTTTCAGTGCAGTAATGCAGTTCAAATTTTTGTGTTTTCAAGTTTGCATGTTTTGGCGCTGCAGTGTGCTGCCCTATTTACTTAAATATATACGAGTTGGCGACTCTGGGTTCAGCACCTGTTCACACTGTGTCTATGTTTGGATGTGCAGATCAGGTTTTTTGAAATGTATTCTCTAGCCTTCTGATCGTGCACTCCCCGCCTCCTAGCTTCAGGTGTTTTAATTATAATAGGTCCAATACCCCTCCACAGTGAGAGAGAATTTGAGTCCAAGGAGAGGTTTCACATGTACCCATTCAGATGGAGACGTTTATTCTCAGAGAGGTAGGTCAAGCGTAGGGCCTCGTATAAGAGAGATGCCTTATCGTGGCTACGAGGTACACATAAAATTGGCCATTTTTATGCGCTAAAAGCTCTCATTTTTCATATTTTCAGTGCAGTAATGCAGTTCAAATTTTTGTGTTTTCAAGTTTGCATGTTTTGGCGCTGCAGTGTGCTGCCCTATTTACTTAAATATATACGAGTTGGCGACTCTGGGTTCAGCACCTGTTCACACTGTGTCTATGTTTGGATGTGCAGATCAGGTTTTTTGAAATGTATTCTCTAGCCTTCTGATCGTGCACTCCCCGCCTCCTAGCTTCAGGTGTTTTAATTATAATAGGTCCAATACCCCTCCACAGTGAGAGAGAATTTGAGTCCAAGGAGAGGTTTCACATGTACCCATTCAGATGGAGACGTTTATTCTCAGAGAGGTAGGTCAAGCGTAGGGCCTCGTATAAGAGAGATGCCTTATCGTGGCTACGAGGTACACATAAAATTGGCCATTTTTATGCGCTAAAAGCTCTCATTTTTCATATTTTCAGTGCAGTAATGCAGTTCAAATTTTTGTGTTTTCAAGTTTGCATGTTTTGGCGCTGCAGTGTGCTGCCCTATTTACTTAAATATATACGAGTTGGCGACTCTGGGTTCAGCACCTGTTCACACTGTGTCTATGTTTGGATGTGCAGATCAGGTTTTTTGAAATGTATTCTCTAGCCTTCTGATCGTGCACTCCCCGCCTCCTAGCTTCAGGTGTTTTAATTATAATAGGTCCAATACCCCTCCACAGTGAGAGAGAATTTGAGTCCAAGGAGAGGTTTCACATGTACCCATTCAGATGGAGACGTTTATTCTCAGAGAGGTAGGTCAAGCGTAGGGCCTCGTATAAGAGAGATGCCTTATCGTGGCTACGAGGTACACATAAAATTGGCCATTTTTATGCGCTAAAAGCTCTCATTTTTCATATTTTCAGTGCAGTAATGCAGTTCAAATTTTTGTGTTTTCAAGTTTGCATGTTTTGGCGCTGCAGTGTGCTGCCCTATTTACTTAAATATATACGAGTTGGCGACTCTGGGTTCAGCACCTGTTCACACTGTGTCTATGTTTGGATGTGCAGATCAGGTTTTTTGAAATGTATTCTCTAGCCTTCTGATCGTGCACTCCCCGCCTCCTAGCTTCAGGTGTTTTAATTATAATAGGTCCAATACCCCTCCACAGTGAGAGAGAATTTGAGTCCAAGGAGAGGTTTCACATGTACCCATTCAGATGGAGACGTTTATTCTCAGAGAGGTAGGTCAAGCGTAGGGCCTCGTATAAGAGAGATGCCTTATCGTGGCTACGAGGTACACATAAAATTGGCCATTTTTATGCGCTAAAAGCTCTCATTTTTCATATTTTCAGTGCAGTAATGCAGTTCAAATTTTTGTGTTTTCAAGTTTGCATGTTTTGGCGCTGCAGTGTGCTGCCCTATTTACTTAAATATATACGAGTTGGCGACTCTGGGTTCAGCACCTGTTCACACTGTGTCTATGTTTGGATGTGCAGATCAGGTTTTTTGAAATGTATTCTCTAGCCTTCTGATCGTGCACTCCCCGCCTCCTAGCTTCAGGTGTTTTAATTATAATAGGTCCAATACCCCTCCACAGTGAGAGAGAATTTGAGTCCAAGGAGAGGTTTCACATGTACCCATTCAGATGGAGACGTTTATTCTCAGAGAGGTAGGTCAAGCGTAGGGCCTCGTATAAGAGAGATGCCTTATCGTGGCTACGAGGTACACATAAAATTGGCCATTTTTATGCGCTAAAAGCTCTCATTTTTCATATTTTCAGTGCAGTAATGCAGTTCAAATTTTTGTGTTTTCAAGTTTGCATGTTTTGGCGCTGCAGTGTGCTGCCCTATTTACTTAAATATATACGAGTTGGCGACTCTGGGTTCAGCACCTGTTCACACTGTGTCTATGTTTGGATGTGCAGATCAGGTTTTTTGAAATGTATTCTCTAGCCTTCTGATCGTGCACTCCCCGCCTCCTAGCTTCAGGTGTTTTAATTATAATAGGTCCAATACCCCTCCACAGTGAGAGAGAATTTGAGTCCAAGGAGAGGTTTCACATGTACCCATTCAGATGGAGACGTTTATTCTCAGAGAGGTAGGTCAAGCGTAGGGCCTCGTATAAGAGAGATGCCTTATCGTGGCTACGAGGTACACATAAAATTGGCCATTTTTATGCGCTAAAAGCTCTCATTTTTCATATTTTCAGTGCAGTAATGCAGTTCAAATTTTTGTGTTTTCAAGTTTGCATGTTTTGGCGCTGCAGTGTGCTGCCCTATTTACTTAAATATATACGAGTTGGCGACTCTGGGTTCAGCACCTGTTCACACTGTGTCTATGTTTGGATGTGCAGATCAGGTTTTTTGAAATGTATTCTCTAGCCTTCTGATCGTGCACTCCCCGCCTCCTAGCTTCAGGTGTTTTAATTATAATAGGTCCAATACCCCTCCACAGTGAGAGAGAATTTGAGTCCAAGGAGAGGTTTCACATGTACCCATTCAGATGGAGACGTTTATTCTCAGAGAGGTAGGTCAAGCGTAGGGCCTCGTATAAGAGAGATGCCTTATCGTGGCTACGAGGTACACATAAAATTGGCCATTTTTATGCGCTAAAAGCTCTCATTTTTCATATTTTCAGTGCAGTAATGCAGTTCAAATTTTTGTGTTTTCAAGTTTGCATGTTTTGGCGCTGCAGTGTGCTGCCCTATTTACTTAAATATATACGAGTTGGCGACTCTGGGTTCAGCACCTGTTCACACTGTGTCTATGTTTGGATGTGCAGATCAGGTTTTTTGAAATGTATTCTCTAGCCTTCTGATCGTGCACTCCCCGCCTCCTAGCTTCAGGTGTTTTAATTATAATAGGTCCAATACCCCTCCACAGTGAGAGAGAATTTGAGTCCAAGGAGAGGTTTCACATGTACCCATTCAGATGGAGACGTTTATTCTCAGAGAGGTAGGTCAAGCGTAGGGCCTCGTATAAGAGAGATGCCTTATCGTGGCTACGAGGTACACATAAAATTGGCCATTTTTATGCGCTAAAAGCTCTCATTTTTCATATTTTCAGTGCAGTAATGCAGTTCAAATTTTTGTGTTTTCAAGTTTGCATGTTTTGGCGCTGCAGTGTGCTGCCCTATTTACTTAAATATATACGAGTTGGCGACTCTGGGTTCAGCACCTGTTCACACTGTGTCTATGTTTGGATGTGCAGATCAGGTTTTTTGAAATGTATTCTCTAGCCTTCTGATCGTGCACTCCCCGCCTCCTAGCTTCAGGTGTTTTAATTATAATAGGTCCAATACCCCTCCACAGTGAGAGAGAATTTGAGTCCAAGGAGAGGTTTCACATGTACCCATTCAGATGGAGACGTTTATTCTCAGAGAGGTAGGTCAAGCGTAGGGCCTCGTATAAGAGAGATGCCTTATCGTGGCTACGAGGTACACATAAAATTGGCCATTTTTATGCACTAAAAGCTCTCATTTTTCATATTTTCAGTGCAGTAATGCAGTTCAAATTTTTGTGTTTTCAAGTTTGCATGTTTTGGCGCTGCAGTGTGCTGCCCTATTTACTTAAATATATACGAGTTGGCGACTCTGGGTTCAGCACCTGTTCACACTGTGTCTATGTTTGGATGTGCAGATCAGGTTTTTTGAAATGTATTCTCTAGCCTTCTGATCGTGCACTCCCCGCCTCCTAGCTTCAGGTGTTTTAATTATAATAGGTCCAATACCCCTCCACAGTGAGAGAGAATTTGAGTCCAAGGAGAGGTTTCACATGTACCCATTCAGATGGAGACGTTTATTCTCAGAGAGGTAGGTCAAGCGTAGGGCCTCGTATAAGAGAGATGCCTTATCGTGGCTACGAGGTACACATAAAATTGGCCATTTTTATGCGCTAAAAGCTCTCATTTTTCATATTTTCAGTGCAGTAATGCAGTTCAAATTTTTGTGTTTTCAAGTTTGCATGTTTTGGCGCTGCAGTGTGCTGCCCTATTTACTTAAATATATACGAGTTGGCGACTCTGGGTTCAGCACCTGTTCACACTGTGTCTATGTTTGGATGTGCAGATCAGGTTTTTTGAAATGTATTCTCTAGCCTTCTGATCGTGCACTCCCCGCCTCCTAGCTTCAGGTGTTTTAATTATAATAGGTCCAATACCCCTCCACAGTGAGAGAGAATTTGAGTCCAAGGAGAGGTTTCACATGTACCCATTCAGATGGAGACGTTTATTCTCAGAGAGGTAGGTCAAGCGTAGGGCCTCGTATAAGAGAGATGCCTTATCGTGGCTACGAGGTACACATAAAATTGGCCATTTTTATGCGCTAAAAGCTCTCATTTTTCATATTTTCAGTGCAGTAATGCAGTTCAAATTTTTGTGTTTTCAAGTTTGCATGTTTTGGCGCTGCAGTGTGCTGCCCTATTTACTTAAATATATACGAGTTGGCGACTCTGGGTTCAGCACCTGTTCACACTGTGTCTATGTTTGGATGTGCAGATCAGGTTTTTTGAAATGTATTCTCTAGCCTTCTGATCGTGCACTCCCCGCCTCCTAGCTTCAGGTGTTTTAATTATAATAGGTCCAATACCCCTCCACAGTGAGAGAGAATTTGAGTCCAAGGAGAGGTTTCACATGTACCCATTCAGATGGAGACGTTTATTCTCAGAGAGGTAGGTCAAGCGTAGGGCCTCGTATAAGAGAGATGCCTTATCGTGGCTACGAGGTACACATAAAATTGGCCATTTTTATGCGCTAAAAGCTCTCATTTTTCATATTTTCAGTGCAGTAATGCAGTTCAAATTTTTGTGTTTTCAAGTTTGCATGTTTTGGCGCTGCAGTGTGCTGCCCTATTTACTTAAATATATACGAGTTGGCGACTCTGGGTTCAGCACCTGTTCACACTGTGTCTATGTTTGGATGTGCAGATCAGGTTTTTTGAAATGTATTCTCTAGCCTTCTGATCGTGCACTCCCCGCCTCCTAGCTTCAGGTGTTTTAATTATAATAGGTCCAATACCCCTCCACAGTGAGAGAGAATTTGAGTCCAAGGAGAGGTTTCACATGTACCCATTCAGATGGAGACGTTTATTCTCAGAGAGGTAGGTCAAGCGTAGGGCCTCGTATAAGAGAGATGCCTTATCGTGGCTACGAGGTACACATAAAATTGGCCATTTTTATGCGCTAAAAGCTCTCATTTTTCATATTTTCAGTGCAGTAATGCAGTTCAAATTTTTGTGTTTTCAAGTTTGCATGTTTTGGCGCTGCAGTGTGCTGCCCTATTTACTTAAATATATACGAGTTGGCGACTCTGGGTTCAGCACCTGTTCACACTGTGTCTATGTTTGGATGTGCAGATCAGGTTTTTTGAAATGTATTCTCTAGCCTTCTGATCGTGCACTCCCCGCCTCCTAGCTTCAGGTGTTTTAATTATAATAGGTCCAATACCCCTCCACAGTGAGAGAGAATTTGAGTCCAAGGAGAGGTTTCACATGTACCCATTCAGATGGAGACGTTTATTCTCAGAGAGGTAGGTCAAGCGTAGGGCCTCGTATAAGAGAGATGCCTTATCGTGGCTACGAGGTACACATAAAATTGGCCATTTTTATGCGCTAAAAGCTCTCATTTTTCATATTTTCAGTGCAGTAATGCAGTTCAAATTTTTGTGTTTTCAAGTTTGCATGTTTTGGCGCTGCAGTGTGCTGCCCTATTTACTTAAATATATACGAGTTGGCGACTCTGGGTTCAGCACCTGTTCACACTGTGTCTATGTTTGGATGTGCAGATCAGGTTTTTTGAAATGTATTCTCTAGCCTTCTGATCGTGCCCTCCCCGCCTCCTAGCTTCAGGTGTTTTAATTATAATAGGTCCAATACCCCTCCACAGTGAGAGAGAATTTGAGTCCAAGGAGAGGTTTCACATGTACCCATTCAGATGGAGACGTTTATTCTCAGAGAGGTAGGTCAAGCGTAGGGCCTCGTATAAGAGAGATGCCTTATCGTGGCTACGAGGTACACATAAAATTGGCCATTTTTATGCGCTAAAAGCTCTCATTTTTCATATTTTCAGTGCAGTAATGCAGTTCAAATTTTTGTGTTTTCAAGTTTGCATGTTTTGGCGCTGCAGTGTGCTGCCCTATTTACTTAAATATATACGAGTTGGCGACTCTGGGTTCAGCACCTGTTCACACTGTGTCTATGTTTGGATGTGCAGATCAGGTTTTTTGAAATGTATTCTCTAGCCTTCTGATCGTGCACTCCCCGCCTCCTAGCTTCAGGTGTTTTAATTATAATAGGTCCAATACCCCTCCACAGTGAGAGAGAATTTGAGTCCAAGGAGAGGTTTCACATGTACCCATTCAGATGGAGACGTTTATTCTCAGAGAGGTAGGTCAAGCGTAGGGCCTCGTATAAGAGAGATGCCTTATCGTGGCTACGAGGTACACATAAAATTGGCCATTTTTATGCGCTAAAAGCTCTCATTTTTCATATTTTCAGTGCAGTAATGCAGTTCAAATTTTTGTGTTTTCAAGTTTGCATGTTTTGGCGCTGCAGTGTGCTGCCCTATTTACTTAAATATATACGAGTTGGCGACTCTGGGTTCAGCACCTGTTCACACTGTGTCTATGTTTGGATGTGCAGATCAGGTTTTTTGAAATGTATTCTCTAGCCTTCTGATCGTGCACTCCCCGCCTCCTAGCTTCAGGTGTTTTAATTATAATAGGTCCAATACCCCTCCACAGTGAGAGAGAATTTGAGTCCAAGGAGAGGTTTCACATGTACCCATTCAGATGGAGACGTTTATTCTCAGAGAGGTAGGTCAAGCGTAGGGCCTCGTATAAGAGAGATGCCTTATCGTGGCTACGAGGTACACATAAAATTGGCCATTTTTATGCGCTAAAAGCTCTCATTTTTCATATTTTCAGTGCAGTAATGCAGTTCAAATTTTTGTGTTTTCAAGTTTGCATGTTTTGGCGCTGCAGTGTGCTGCCCTATTTACTTAAATATATACGAGTTGGCGACTCTGGGTTCAGCACCTGTTCACACTGTGTCTATGTTTGGATGTGCAGATCAGGTTTTTTGAAATGTATTCTCTAGCCTTCTGATCGTGCACTCCCCGCCTCCTAGCTTCAGGTGTTTTAATTATAATAGGTCCAATACCCCTCCACAGTGAGAGAGAATTTGAGTCCAAGGAGAGGTTTCACATGTACCCATTCAGATGGAGACGTTTATTCTCAGAGAGGTAGGTCAAGCGTAGGGCCTCGTATAAGAGAGATGCCTTATCGTGGCTACGAGGTACACATAAAATTGGCCATTTTTATGCGCTAAAAGCTCTCATTTTTCATATTTTCAGTGCAGTAATGCAGTTCAAATTTTTGTGTTTTCAAGTTTGCATGTTTTGGCGCTGCAGTGTGCTGCCCTATTTACTTAAATATATACGAGTTGGCGACTCTGGGTTCAGCACCTGTTCACACTGTGTCTATGTTTGGATGTGCAGATCAGGTTTTTTGAAATGTATTCTCTAGCCTTCTGATCGTGCACTCCCCGCCTCCTAGCTTCAGGTGTTTTAATTATAATAGGTCCAATACCCCTCCACAGTGAGAGAGAATTTGAGTCCAAGGAGAGGTTTCACATGTACCCATTCAGATGGAGACGTTTATTCTCAGAGAGGTAGGTCAAGCGTAGGGCCTCGTATAAGAGAGATGCCTTATCGTGGCTACGAGGTACACATAAAATTGGCCATTTTTATGCGCTAAAAGCTCTCATTTTTCATATTTTCAGTGCAGTAATGCAGTTCAAATTTTTGTGTTTTCAAGTTTGCATGTTTTGGCGCTGCAGTGTGCTGCCCTATTTACTTAAATATATACGAGTTGGCGACTCTGGGTTCAGCACCTGTTCACACTGTGTCTATGTTTGGATGTGCAGATCAGGTTTTTTGAAATGTATTCTCTAGCCTTCTGATCGTGCACTCCCCGCCTCCTAGCTTCAGGTGTTTTAATTATAATAGGTCCAATACCCCTCCACAGTGAGAGAGAATTTGAGTCCAAGGAGAGGTTTCACATGTACCCATTCAGATGGAGACGTTTATTCTCAGAGAGGTAGGTCAAGCGTAGGGCCTCGTATAAGAGAGATGCCTTATCGTGGCTACGAGGTACACATAAAATTGGCCATTTTTATGCGCTAAAAGCTCTCATTTTTCATATTTTCAGTGCAGTAATGCAGTTCAAATTTTTGTGTTTTCAAGTTTGCATGTTTTGGCGCTGCAGTGTGCTGCCCTATTTACTTAAATATATACGAGTTGGCGACTCTGGGTTCAGCACCTGTTCACACTGTGTCTATGTTTGGATGTGCAGATCAGGTTTTTTGAAATGTATTCTCTAGCCTTCTGATCGTGCACTCCCCGCCTCCTAGCTTCAGGTGTTTTAATTATAATAGGTCCAATACCCCTCCACAGTGAGAGAGAATTTGAGTCCAAGGAGAGGTTTCACATGTACCCATTCAGATGGAGACGTTTATTCTCAGAGAGGTAGGTCAAGCGTAGGGCCTCGTATAAGAGAGATGCCTTATCGTGGCTACGAGGTACACATAAAATTGGCCATTTTTATGCGCTAAAAGCTCTCATTTTTCATATTTTCAGTGCAGTAATGCAGTTCAAATTTTTGTGTTTTCAAGTTTGCATGTTTTGGCGCTGCAGTGTGCTGCCCTATTTACTTAAATATATACGAGTTGGCGACTCTGGGTTCAGCACCTGTTCACACTGTGTCTATGTTTGGATGTGCAGATCAGGTTTTTTGAAATGTATTCTCTAGCCTTCTGATCGTGCACTCCCCGCCTCCTAGCTTCAGGTGTTTTAATTATAATAGGTCCAATACCCCTCCACAGTGAGAGAGAATTTGAGTCCAAGGAGAGGTTTCACATGTACCCATTCAGATGGAGACGTTTATTCTCAGAGAGGTAGGTCAAGCGTAGGGCCTCGTATAAGAGAGATGCCTTATCGTGGCTACGAGGTACACATAAAATTGGCCATTTTTATGCGCTAAAAGCTCTCATTTTTCATATTTTCAGTGCAGTAATGCAGTTCAAATTTTTGTGTTTTCAAGTTTGCAGGTTTTGGCGCTGCAGTGTGCTGCCCTATTTACTTAAATATATACGAGTTGGCGACTCTGGGTTCAGCACCTGTTCACACTGTGTCTATGTTTGGATGTGCAGATCAGGTTTTTTGAAATGTATTCTCTAGCCTTCTGATCGTGCACTCCCCACCTCCTAGCTTCAGGTGTTTTAATTATAATAGGTCCAATACCCCTCCACAGTGAGAGAGAATTTGAGTCCAAGGAGAGGTTTCACATGTACCCATTCAGATGGAGACGTTTATTCTCAGAGAGGTAGGTCAAGCGTAGGGCCTCGTATAAGAGAGATGCCTTATCGTGGCTACGAGGTACACATAAAATTGGCCATTTTTATGCGCTAAAAGCTCTCATTTTTCATATTTTCAGTGCAGTAATGCAGTTCAAATTTTTGTGTTTTCAAGTTTGCATGTTTTGGCGCTGCAGTGTGCTGCCCTATTTACTTAAATATATACGAGTTGGCGACTCTGGGTTCAGCACCTGTTCACACTGTGTCTATGTTTGGATGTGCAGATCAGGTTTTTTGAAATGTATTCTCTAGCCTTCTGATCGTGCACTCCCCGCCTCCTAGCTTCAGGTGTTTTAATTATAATAGGTCCAATACCCCTCCACAGTGAGAGAGAATTTGAGTCCAAGGAGAGGTTTCACATGTACCCATTCAGATGGAGACGTTTATTCTCAGAGAGGTAGGTCAAGCGTAGGGCCTCGTATAAGAGAGATGCCTTATCGTGGCTACGAGGTACACATAAAATTGGCCATTTTTATGCGCTAAAAGCTCTCATTTTTCATATTTTCAGTGCAGTAATGCAGTTCAAATTTTTGTGTTTTCAAGTTTGCATGTTTTGGCGCTGCAGTGTGCTGCCCTATTTACTTAAATATATACGAGTTGGCGACTCTGGGTTCAGCACCTGTTCACACTGTGTCTATGTTTGGATGTGCAGATCAGGTTTTTTGAAATGTATTCTCTAGCCTTCTGATCGTGCACTCCCCGCCTCCTAGCTTCAGGTGTTTTAATTATAATAGGTCCAATACCCCTCCACAGTGAGAGAGAATTTGAGTCCAAGGAGAGGTTTCACATGTACCCATTCAGATGGAGACGTTTATTCTCAGAGAGGTAGGTCAAGCGTAGGGCCTCGTATAAGAGAGATGCCTTATCGTGGCTACGAGGTACACATAAAATTGGCCATTTTTATGCGCTAAAAGCTCTCATTTTTCATATTTTCAGTGCAGTAATGCAGTTCAAATTTTTGTGTTTTCAAGTTTGCATGTTTTGGCGCTGCAGTGTGCTGCCCTATTTACTTAAATATATACGAGTTGGCGACTCTGGGTTCAGCACCTGTTCACACTGTGTCTATGTTTGGATGTGCAGATCAGGTTTTTTGAAATGTATTCTCTAGCCTTCTGATCGTGCACTCCCCGCCTCCTAGCTTCAGGTGTTTTAATTATAATAGGTCCAATACCCCTCCACAGTGAGAGAGAATTTGAGTCCAAGGAGAGGTTTCACATGTACCCATTCAGATGGAGACGTTTATTCTCAGAGAGGTAGGTCAAGCGTAGGGCCTCGTATAAGAGAGATGCCTTATCGTGGCTACGAGGTACACATAAAATTGGCCATTTTTATGCGCTAAAAGCTCTCATTTTTCATATTTTCAGTGCAGTAATGCAGTTCAAATTTTTGTGTTTTCAAGTTTGCATGTTTTGGCGCTGCAGTGTGCTGCCCTATTTACTTAAATATATACGAGTTGGCGACTCTGGGTTCAGCACCTGTTCACACTGTGTCTATGTTTGGATGTGCAGATCAGGTTTTTTGAAATGTATTCTCTAGCCTTCTGATCGTGCACTCCCCGCCTCCTAGCTTCAGGTGTTTTAATTATAATAGGTCCAATACCCCTCCACAGTGAGAGAGAATTTGAGTCCAAGGAGAGGTTTCACATGTACCCATTCAGATGGAGACGTTTATTCTCAGAGAGGTAGGTCAAGCGTAGGGCCTCGTATAAGAGAGATGCCTTATCGTGGCTACGAGGTACACATAAAATTGGCCATTTTTATGCGCTAAAAGCTCTCATTTTTCATATTTTCAGTGCAGTAATGCAGTTCAAATTTTTGTGTTTTCAAGTTTGCATGTTTTGGCGCTGCAGTGTGCTGCCCTATTTACTTAAATATATACGAGTTGGCGACTCTGGGTTCAGCACCTGTTCACACTGTGTCTATGTTTGGATGTGCAGATCAGGTTTTTTGAAATGTATTCTCTAGCCTTCTGATCGTGCACTCCCCGCCTCCTAGCTTCAGGTGTTTTAATTATAATAGGTCCAATACCCCTCCACAGTGAGAGAGAATTTGAGTCCAAGGAGAGGTTTCACATGTACCCATTCAGATGGAGACGTTTATTCTCAGAGAGGTAGGTCAAGCGTAGGGCCTCGTATAAGAGAGATGCCTTATCGTGGCTACGAGGTACACATAAAATTGGCCATTTTTATGCGCTAAAAGCTCTCATTTTTCATATTTTCAGTGCAGTAATGCAGTTCAAATTTTTGTGTTTTCAAGTTTGCATGTTTTGGCGCTGCAGTGTGCTGCCCTATTTACTTAAATATATACGAGTTGGCGACTCTGGGTTCAGCACCTGTTCACACTGTGTCTATGTTTGGATGTGCAGATCAGGTTTTTTGAAATGTATTCTCTAGCCTTCTGATCGTGCACTCCCCGCCTCCTAGCTTCAGGTGTTTTAATTATAATAGGTCCAATACCCCTCCACAGTGAGAGAGAATTTGAGTCCAAGGAGAGGTTTCACATGTACCCATTCAGATGGAGACGTTTATTCTCAGAGAGGTAGGTCAAGCGTAGGGCCTCGTATAAGAGAGATGCCTTATCGTGGCTACGAGGTACACATAAAATTGGCCATTTTTATGCGCTAAAAGCTCTCATTTTTCATATTTTCAGTGCAGTAATGCAGTTCAAATTTTTGTGTTTTCAAGTTTGCATGTTTTGGCGCTGCAGTGTGCTGCCCTATTTACTTAAATATATACGAGTTGGCGACTCTGGGTTCAGCACCTGTTCACACTGTGTCTATGTTTGGATGTGCAGATCAGGTTTTTTGAAATGTATTCTCTAGCCTTCTGATCGTGCACTCCCCGCCTCCTAGCTTCAGGTGTTTTAATTATAATAGGTCCAATACCCCTCCACAGTGAGAGAGAATTTGAGTCCAAGGAGAGGTTTCACATGTACCCATTCAGATGGAGACGTTTATTCTCAGAGAGGTAGGTCAAGCGTAGGGCCTCGTATAAGAGAGATGCCTTATCGTGGCTACGAGGTACACATAAAATTGGCCATTTTTATGCGCTAAAAGCTCTCATTTTTCATATTTTCAGTGCAGTAATGCAGTTCAAATTTTTGTGTTTTCAAGTTTGCATGTTTTGGCGCTGCAGTGTGCTGCCCTATTTACTTAAATATATACGAGTTGGCGACTCTGGGTTCAGCACCTGTTCACACTGTGTCTATGTTTGGATGTGCAGATCAGGTTTTTTGAAATGTATTCTCTAGCCTTCTGATCGTGCACTCCCCGCCTCCTAGCTTCAGGTGTTTTAATTATAATAGGTCCAATACCCCTCCACAGTGAGAGAGAATTTGAGTCCAAGGAGAGGTTTCACATGTACCCATTCAGATGGAGACGTTTATTCTCAGAGAGGTAGGTCAAGCGTAGGGCCTCGTATAAGAGAGATGCCTTATCGTGGCTACGAGGTACACATAAAATTGGCCATTTTTATGCGCTAAAAGCTCTCATTTTTCATATTTTCAGTGCAGTAATGCAGTTCAAATTTTTGTGTTTTCAAGTTTGCATGTTTTGGCGCTGCAGTGTGCTGCCCTATTTACTTAAATATATACGAGTTGGCGACTCTGGGTTCAGCACCTGTTCACACTGTGTCTATGTTTGGATGTGCAGATCAGGTTTTTTGAAATGTATTCTCTAGCCTTCTGATCGTGCACTCCCCGCCTCCTAGCTTCAGGTGTTTTAATTATAATAGGTCCAATACCCCTCCACAGTGAGAGAGAATTTGAGTCCAAGGAGAGGTTTCACATGTACCCATTCAGATGGAGACGTTTATTCTCAGAGAGGTAGGTCAAGCGTAGGGCCTCGTATAAGAGAGATGCCTTATCGTGGCTACGAGGTACACATAAAATTGGCCATTTTTATGCGCTAAAAGCTCTCATTTTTCATATTTTCAGTGCAGTAATGCAGTTCAAATTTTTGTGTTTTCAAGTTTGCATGTTTTGGCGCTGCAGTGTGCTGCCCTATTTACTTAAATATATACGAGTTGGCGACTCTGGGTTCAGCACCTGTTCACACTGTGTCTATGTTTGGATGTGCAGATCAGGTTTTTTGACATGTAGTAAATAGCAGCCCACGTAGTATATAGCAGAGCCCACGTAATAAATAGCAGCCCATGTAGTATATAGCAGCCCATGTAGTATATAGCATAGTAACATAGTAACATAGTAACATAGTTAGTAAGGCCGAAAAAAGACATTTGTCCATCCAGTTCAGCCTATATTCCATCATAATAAATACCCAGATCTACGTCCTTCTACAGAACCTAATAATTGTATGATACAATATTGTTCTGCTCCAGGAAGACATCCAGGCCTCTCTTGAACCCCTCGACTGAGTTCGCCATCACCACCTCCTCAGGCAAGCAATTCCAGATTCTCACTGCCCTAACAGTAAAGAATCCTCTTCTATGTTGGTGGAAAAACCTTCTCTCCTCCAGACGCAAAGAATGCCCCCTTGTGCCCGTCACCTTCCTTGGTATAAACAGATCCTCAGCGAGATATTTGTATTGTCCCCTTATATACTTATACATGGTTATTAGATCGCCCCTCAGTCGTCTTTTTTCTAGACTAAATAATCCTAATTTCGCTAATCTATCTGGGTATTGTAGTTCTCCCATCCCCTTTATTAATTTTGTTGCCCTCCTTTGTACTCTCTCTAGTTCCATTATATCCTTCCTGAGCACCGGTGCCCAAAACTGGACACAGTACTCCATGTGCGGTCTAACTAGGGATTTGTACAGAGGCAGTATAATGCTCTCATCATGTGTATCCAGACCTCTTTTAATGCACCCCATGATCCTGTTTGCCTTGGCAGCTGCTGCCTGGCACTGGCTGCTCCAGGTAAGTTTATCATTAACTAGGATCCCCAAGTCCTTCTCCCTGTCAGATTTACCCAGTGGTTTCCCATTCAGTGTGTAATGGTGATATTGATTCCCTCTTCCCATGTGTATAACCTTACATTTATCATTGTTAAACCTCATCTGCCACCTTTCAGCCCAAGTTTCCAACTTATCCAGATCCATCTGTAGCAGAATACTATCTTCTCTTGTATTAACTGCTTTACATAGTTTTGTATCATCTGCAAATATCGATATTTTACTGTGTAAACCTTCTACCAGATCATTAATGAATATGTTGAAGAGAACAGGTCCCAATACTGACCCCTGCGGTACCCCACTGGTCACAGCGACCCAGTTAGAGACTATACCATTTATAACCACCCTCTGCTTTCTATCACTAAGCCAGTTACTAACCCATTTACACACATTTTCCCCCAGACCAAGCATTCTCATTTTGTGTACCAACCTCTTGTGCGGCACGGTATCAAACGCTTTGGAAAAATCGAGATATACCACGTCCAATGACTCACCGTGGTCCAGTCTATAGCTTACCTCTTCATAAAAACTGATTAGATTGGTTTGACAGGAGCGATTTCTCATAAACCCATGCTGATATGGAGTTAAACAGTTATTCTCATTGAGATAATCCAGAATAACATCCCTCAGAAACCCTTCAAATATTTTACCAACAATAGAGGTTAGACTTACTGGCCTATAATTTCCAGGTTCACTTTTAGAGCCCTTTTTGAATATTGGCACCACATTTGCTATGCGCCAGTCCTGCGGAACAGACCCTGTCGCTATAGAGTCACTAAAAATAAGAAATAATGGTTTATCTATTACATTACTTAGTTCTCTTAGTACTCGTGGGTGTATGCCATCCGGACCCGGAGATTTATCTATTTTAATCTTATTTAGCCGGTTTCGCGCCTCTTCTTGGGTTAGATTGGTGACCCTTAATATAGGGTTTTCATTGTTTCTTGGGATTTCACCTAGCATTTCATTTTCCACCGTGAATACCGTGGAGAAGAAGGTGTTTAATATGTTAGCTTTTTCCTCGTCATCTACAACCATTCTTTCCTCACTATTTTTTAAGGGGCCTACATTTTCAGTTTTTATTCTTTTACTATTGATATAGTTGAAGAACAGTTTGGGATTAGTTTTACTCTCCTTAGCAATGTGCTTCTCTGTTTCCTTTTTGGCAGCTTTAATTAGTTTTTTAGATAAAGTATTTTTCTCCCTATAGTTTTTTAGAGCTTCAATGGTGCCATCCTGCTTTAGTAGTGCAAATGCTTTCTTTTTACTGTTAATTGCCTGTCTTACTTCTTTGTTTAGCCACATTGGGTTTTTCCTATTTCTAGTCCTTTTATTCCCACAAGGTATAAACCGCTTACACTGCCTATTTAGGATGTTCTTAAACATTTCCCATTTATTATCTGTATTCTCATTTCTGAGGATATTGTCCCACTCTACCAGATTAAGGGCATCTCTAAGCTGTTCAAACTTTGCCTTCCTAAAGTTCAATGTTTTTGTGACTCCCTGACAAGTCCCCCTAGTGAAAGACAGGTGAAACTGCACAATATTGTGGTCGCTATTTCCTAAATGCCCAACCACCTGCAGATTTGTTATTCTGTCAGGTCTATTAGATAGTATTAGGTCTAAAAGTGCTGCTCCTCTGGTTGGATTCTGCACCAATTGTGAAAGATAATTTTTCTTGGTTATTAGCAGAAACCTGTTGCCTTTATGGGTTTCACAGGTTTCTGTTTCCCAGTTAATATCCGGGTAGTTAAAGTCCCCCATAACCAGGACCTCATTATGGGTTGCAGCTTCATCTATCTGCTTTAGAAGTAGACTTTCCATGCTTTCTGTTATATTTGGGGGTTTGTAACAGACCCCAATGAGAATTTTGTTACCATTTTTCCCTCCATGAATTTCAACCCATATGGACTCGACATCCTCATTCCCTTCGCTAATATCCTCCCTTAAAGTGGACTTTAGACAAGACTTTACATAGAGACAAACCCCTCCTCCTCTCCGATTATTACGATCCTTTCTAAACAGACTGTAACCCTGTAAGTTAACTGCCCAGTCATAGCTTTCATCTAACCATGTCTCGGTTATTCCCACTATGTCAAAGTTACCTGTAGATATTTCTGCTTCTAGTTCTTCCATCTTGTTTGTCAGGCTTCTGGCGTTTGCGAGCATGCAGTTTAGAGGATTTTGTTTTGTTCCAATCTCCTCACTGTGGATTGTTTTAGAAATGTTCTTACCTCCCTTCTGAGTATGTTTTCCTGGGTCGTCTTTGTTCGAGTCTAATGTTTTTCTTCCCGTCCCCTCTTCTTCTAGTTTAACGCCCTCCTGATGAGTGTAGCGAGTCTTCTGGCAATAGCAGCCCATGTAGTATATAGCAGCCCACGTAGTATATAGCAGAGCCCATGTAGTATATAGCAGCCATGTAGTATATAGCAGAGCCCACGTAGTATATAGCAGCCACGTAGTATACAGCACTGTCCACGAAGTAAATAGCAGAGCCCACATAGTAAATAGCAGCCCATGTAGTATATAGCAGCCCACGTAGTAAATAGCAGCCCACATAGTAAATAGCAGCCACGTAGTACATAGCAGCCCACGTAGTATATAGCAGCCCACGTAGTATATAGCAGAGCCCATGTAGTATATAGCAGCCCACGTAGTATATAGCAGAGCCCACATAGTAAATTGCAGCCCACGTAGTATATAGCAGAGCCCACATAGTAAATAGCAGCCCACGTAGTATATAGCAGCCCACGTAGTATATAGCAGCCACGTAGTATACAGCACTGCCCACGAAGTAAATAGCAGCCCACGTAGTATATAGCAGAGCAGACATAGTAAATAGCAGCCCATGTAGTATATAGCAGCCCATGTAGTAAATAGCAGAGCCCACGTAGTATATAGCAGAGTCCACATAGTAAATAGCAGCCCATGTAGTATATAGCAGCCCATGTAGTAAATAGCAGAGCCCACGTAGTATATAGCAGAGCCCATGTAGTATATAGCAGCCCACGTAGTAAATAGCAGAGCCCACGTATATAGCAGCCACGTAGTATACAGCACTGCCCACGAAGTAAATAGCAGCCCACGTAGTATATAGCAGAGCCCACATAGTAAATAGCAGCCCATGTAGTATATAGCAGAGCCCACATAGTAAATAGCAGCCCATGTAGTATATAGCAGCCCACGTAGTATATAGCAGAGCCCATGTAGTATATAGCAGCCATGTAGTATATAGCAGAGCCCACGTAGTATATAGCAGCCACGTAGTATACAGCACTGTCCACGAAGTAAATAGCAGAGCCCACATAGTATATAGCAGCCACGTAGTATACAGCACTGCCCACGAAGTAAATAGCAGAGCCCACGTAGTATATAGCAGCCACGTAGTATACAGCACTGCCCACGCAGTAAATAGCAGCCCACGTAGTATATAGCAGAGCCCACATAGTAAATAGCAGCCCATGTAGTATATAGCAGAGCCCACATGGTAAATAGCAGCCCATGTAGTATATAGCAGCCATGTAGTATATAGCAGAGCCCACGTAGTATATAGCAGCCACGTAGTATACAGCACTGTCCACGAAGTAAATAGCAGAGCCCACATAGTATATAGCAGCCACGTAGTATACAGCACTGCCCACGAAGTAAATAGCAGAGCCCACGTAGTATATAGCAGCCACGTAGTATACAGCACTGCCCACGCAGTAAATAGCAGCCCACGTAGTATATAGCAGAGCCCACATAGTAAATAGCAGCCCATGTAGTATATAGCAGAG
Source organism: Ranitomeya imitator (assembly GCF_032444005.1). Classification (NCBI taxonomy): domain Eukaryota; kingdom Metazoa; phylum Chordata; class Amphibia; order Anura; family Dendrobatidae; genus Ranitomeya; species Ranitomeya imitator. The sequence goes on along the minus strand of NC_091283.1, from coordinate 328,864,937 downwards.
CCCACATGGTAAATAGCAGCCCATGTAGTATATAGCAGCCCACGTAGTATATAGTAGAGCCAACGTAGTATATAGCAGCCACGTAGTATACAGCACTGCCCACATAGTAAATAGCAGCCCACGTAGTATATAGCAGAGCCCACGTAATAAATAGCAGCCCATGTAGTATATAGCAGCCCATGTAGTATATAGCAGCCCATGCAATATATTAGAGCCCATACCTTGTCCTCCCAGCCAGGCTCTGCATCCCCCCGGCCCCCGCAATCCTTTGCTCCAGGTGAGGCACAGTGCACACTTCCTGTTTAGCGACGCACGGCTCATTCTCCGGGCACTGGCCTGGGTCAGAAGTCACTGCGTATCCATGGCGACGCATTGTGGGCAGCTCTCGTCTCCAGCAGCTGCGAAAGTCCCAGAACTCTGTGCCGCCTCCTCTTCTAGCGTGCACCTCGGGCCGCAGATGCTTGCCTCAGGGGCTGCATGTTTGAGACCCCGGCAGAATTCCGCCGACGGGGAGCCTCCTCCTTGGACCACTGCATCAGGTGGCCTGCTGGCACCCCCTTGTTGGCTGCGCCCGGGGCACATGCCCCGGCTGCCCCCCCCCCCCTGGATACGCCACTGCTCTGAGACCTGCTCTGGGTCCATCTCTGGTTCAGTCACGCCTGTGATGGGGGGGGGTCCAGAAGGCAGAACGTTATCTGCGTTCCGGGCACTCAGACTGCGGGTGACAGCAGCTACGTAGGCTGTCTTCCTGGGGATTTCAACAGACCCATCAGCCGGTGCTGCTATGGGTACTACCTCTCCATCCTCCCACAACATCCCAGGAGCAGTGCTACTTATGGGGCAGTTACCTACCTCTGTGGCACTGATCAGTTGCATGGCATCACCTTCCTCACGGAAGCACCATCGCTTGCTCCTGTTAGGGGTTCCTCAGCCATCCCACCCTGCAGAGTGACATGGCTGAGCACTCCTGCACCTGTGAATCATTCCTAGGAAACATATGGTTATCAGGTTAAACATGCATATATTCATCATTAGCCTTAATCGGTATTACTCTCGGCATTTTCTGAAAAATCATTATCAAATACATCATTACCCGGTGAAGCATTGTCAGGTAACACATGCAATTTCCCATTGCTATCATCAGCAATTGATCGGGGAGGTGAGTCAGGGACATAGTATGCAACCATTCTCCCCAAATCCATCCCCAATAAAACATCAGTGGGCCACTTCCTTCCCCTGGCACCCCAATCTATATACACCTGGGCCATTGGCAGGGGACAGCGGATGCCCACACTCCCGGTGACAGTCAGGGTTTTCACTGGAATGATCTCTTCAGGGGCCGCCAGTTTGGGTCAGATGAGAGTTCGTTCAGCCCCGGTGTCCTTGATGCCTGTAGTAACATGGCCCCCCACGGTTATGTGCTGCACGTGGTCATACACCCTCCCAACCGCACCACCCACCAAAAGAACTGCTGCATTAGGCCCTGGGGCCTTGGCTGGGGGGTTCCTCTGCTTCTTAGGACACAGGGCGGTGATGTGACCAGTCCGCTTGCAGGAAAAACACTGGCGAGGGTTGGTGGTAGGTCTGATGCTGTTGGCAACGGGGATAGTGCCTCTGTTGTGTTGGCTGGCAGGGGTACTGGCGTTGGTTGCAGGCTTACCCCTGGCTGGCGGTGACTGGCTTCCGCACTTCCGATCTATGGTTGGCCTCATAGGAATTAGCAATCTGCGCTGCTTTATCCGCGTCTTTGGGCTCTCTGTCAATCACGAACTGTCGCACCTCAGCTGGTCAAAGATGTAAGAACTGGTCTTTGATCATCAGATCTCCCAGCTGCTCAAAGATGGTCACTAACAGTCCTTGGATCCACTGGTTAAAGTGGGTCCTAAGTCCATGCACCACATCGCTATGACTGTCGTGTGGGACACGTTGGAGGTTCCAGAACTTTTTACGGTAAACCTCAGGCGTAAGCTGGTACTTCTTTATCAGGGCCTGCTTGATGGCCTCATAATCTTCGTCTTGGTCTTGCGTGTGAGAAGCAAACGCCTCCAGAGCTTTGCCTTTTAGCCCCAGGGTCAGGTATCGGGTCATTAGTTCCCAGGCAGCCGGTACTGTCTGCAGGCTTTGTCAAATGCCCACAGAAAAGTGTCCAAGTCCCATCACAGGAAAGTGCTCTGTCTGGGGTTTAGGGATCTTAGCGCTGCTGGGCTCGCCACTGGACTGGCATGACCTCTGCATCTTGAGTTGGGCTAACTCCAGCTGGTGCTCCCATTCCGCTTGCTGTTCGGCTCTCTCCGCCTCCCGCTAGGCCTCTTTGAATTGCAGGACGAGCTGCAGACATCTCTCTGTGCCATCTGTGGAGTATTGTTGCAGAGCTAGCTGCAGGCGGAGGTCCGCTCTCCCCTGGTTGCAAGTAAGTCCGGCATTACGCGGTTGGACCTCTGCAGCAGCACTACCTGCACTGGTGCTTGCTTCTGCGTCCACTGTGCTCTGAGGACCAGCTTGGTCGGCTTCAAATCGCACCAGTTCTGTGACCAATTGAGCCTTGGTTTTGCTATGGGGGTCCAGGCCATGGTACATGCATACTTCAACAAGAGTTTCCTTCTTCTGCTTGGTGTACCATGCTTCTCCTTTTGCGGCCATCTGTTATGATGCGGTGGTCTAGGAGCAACATGGAACGAGCTCTGAAGGAAGTGGTAACTGTACTGACCGCAGTCCCTAAGCTCAACACAACACTAGAAGCAGCCGTGGAATGCTCCTAACTCTCCCTATGCATCTCGTCACAGCCTAAGAGCTAACTACCCCTAAAGACAGAAGCAGGAAAACTATCTTGCCTCAGAGAAAATCCCCAAAGGATAGATTAGCCCCCCACAAATAATGACTGAGTGGAGAGGGAAAAGACGCACACAGAATGAAACCAGGATGAGCACAGGAGGCCAGTCTAGCTTGATAGATAGGACAGCATGGAATACTGTGCGGTCAGTATAAAACACTACAAAAATCCACGCAGAGTTTACTAAAAATCTCCACACCTGACTAAAGGTGTGGAGGGTAAATCTGCTTCCCAGAGCTTCCAGCAAGACAGAATTAATTCATACTGATAAGCTGGAAAAACATAGAAAGCACTGAACGGATAAGTCCATAATCTGTGAACAGAACAGAGCAAGTAAGAACTTAGCTTTGCTGAACCGGTCAGGAAAACAGGGAAATCCAAAGAGATGTGAATCCAACCAGAAACCATTTACAAGTGGCACTAGCTGAAGGAACAGCCAGACCTAAATAGCCGAGCAGAAGAGAAGATAAGTGGAGGCAGCTGATGACAGCTAACTCCTAGGAGCAGCCATACCACTTGAAACCACAAGAGGGAGCCCAAGAGCAGAACTCACAAAAGTGCCACTTACAACCACCGGAGGGAGCCCAAGAGCGGAATTCACAACAGCCATCATTGTCAAATAAAAGATAGGATAGAAAAACGAAGAGAAGGGAGGGAGTAATCGGAAGTACACACGGTATCATCTCAGGACTAGTAAATACTGAGCTTGCTCACCAAACAGAGTCCTCTCAAGAACTGTGCAAGTTTTTAGTGAGAGAAATGATTGCTCAAACCAGATCACTAATGCTCTATTATCCCACCGCTGCTACCAATATGTTACGGCTCACAGGTAGACATAAACCCAATTACGTCAGAAGCCAACGAAGGCCACCAAAACCACCTAGTGATGGCTTTACGCGTGGCCGAGATTCCAGGATGCCTACTAAGAGCCGAGTCATGGAACTCCTGAAGAACCCTTAACCGATACTGGACAGGTACAAAGAGCTTATTATTGGGTACGGACGAAGGAGCAAGAGATTGGGCCTCACAAATCTCTCGTTCCAATGCCGTGGACACCGCAGCCAGCACCACTCCGCGCTGAAGAATGGAGGAAGGAGGTTCAGGAGGTGAAACTGGATCCAGGCTACGAGATAAAGCATCAGCCTTCACATTCTTGGACTCTGGTCTGAAAGTAATAGAAAACTGAAATCGGGGAAAAAAAGTGACCACCTAGCCTGTCTCGGGGTCAAACGTGTGCAGATTCGATGTAAGACAGATTCTTGTGATCCGTAATAACAGTGATATTATGGGCAGCTCCCTCCAAAAAATGCCTCCATTCTTCAAATGACAATTTAATGGCCAACAACTCCCGGTTACCCACATCATAATTCCTCTCAGCAGAGGAAAATTTTCTCGAAAAGACACAAGGTCTTAAAGGGAACCTGTCACCTGAATTTGGCGGGACTGGTTTTGGGTCATATGGGCGGAGTTTTCTGGTGTTTGATTCACCCTTTCCTTACCCACTGGCTGCATGCTGGCTGCAATATTGGATTGAAGTTCATTCTCTGTCCTCCGTAGTACACGCCTGCACAAGGCAAGATTGTTTTGCGCAGGCGTGTACTATGGAGGACAGAGAATGAACTTCAATCCAATATTGCACCCAGCATGAAGCCAGCGGGTAAGGAAAGGGTGAATCAAACACCAGAAAACTCCGCCCATATGACCCAAAACCAGTCCCGCCAAATTCAGGTGACAGAGTCCCTTTAAGTTAGTCAACTTGGTGGGCCCTTGGGTCAACACAGCCCCCACTCCCACATCCGAGGCGTCCACCTCTACGATAAATAGTTTAGACAAATTAGGTTGAACCAGTACAGGAGCAGTCATGAAACAATTCTTCAAAGAAGAGAACACCACCAAAGCTGGAGCTGACCAGTTTTTGAGATCAGCCCCCTTACGAGTTAAATCCCTTAATGAATTTTCTATAATAATTGCGAAACCCAGAAAACGCTGAAGACCCTTGAGATCTCTGTGTTGCACCCAATCCGCAATAGCCTGTACCTTCCTAGGGTCCATACGAAACCCCTTAGCAGACAAAATGACCCCTGGAGAGGGCAGTTCCTGAGCAAAAAATCAACACTTCTCTGGTGTAGCAAATAGTGAGTTCTATCTAAACCTCAGAAGAACTGCACGGAGTTGCCGGGCGTGACCAATCAGTGAAGCCAGGGCCGGCTCCTGGTTTTTGAGGGCCCAGGGTGAAAGAGTCTCAGTGGGCCCCCCTCTTTAACACACACCAAGATTCATGATGCACAGATACAGCAGAGAAATATACCACAGCCAAGTAGCATATAACACAGCCAACGTAGCATATAAAACAGCCCACGTAGCTTATAGCATAGCCACATAGCATATAGCACAGGTCACGTAGTATATAGCACATGCCACGTAGTATATAACACAGCCCACATAGCATATAGCACAGCCCACATAGCATATAGCACAGCCACGTAGCATATAACACAGCCACGTAGTATATAGCACAGTGTTATGGTCAGGTGACCTTGGAGCAGCATGAAAACTTTCACTGGAGTAGGTGGTATCTATACTGACCGCAAACCCTGATCTTAACACCGCAACTAGAAGTAGCCGTGGGGTGTGCCTAACAAAACCTAGACACCTCGACACAGCCGGAGGACTAAATACCCCTATAGATGGAAATAGGAATATCTACCTTGCCTCAGAGCAGAACCCCAAAGGATAGGCAGCCCCCCACAAATATTGACTGTGAGTAGTAGAGGAAAAGACACACGCAGGCAGGAAACAGGATTTAGCAAATGAGGCACACACTAGCTAAATAGGAAAGGATAGGACAGGATACTAAGCGGTCAGTATTAAAAATCCTTCCAAAAATATCCACAGCAGAAAATACAAAAACTCCACCATCTAACTAAAGATGTGAAGCGTATATCTGCAACTCCAGAGAATCCAACAAGACTGAGAAAACACTGACACAGTCTAAGCTGGACAAGAGAAAACAAATGAATAGCACAGAATATAAGCACACTGCATGTGTGCCACAGAAACAAAAACCAGACACTTATCTTTGCTGAATAGGCAGCTAAACAGGAGAAGCCAGAGAGTGATCCAACACTTCACAAAAAACATAGACAACTGGCAAGGACTAATGAATCCTGCACACCTAAATATCCCAGTCAGAACTGCAATCAGCAGATACACCTGGCCAGGACTGCGACTCAGAGACAACTGCATTCCCACCTACAACCACTGGAGGGAAAGCAAGAGCAAAATTCACAACAGCACAGCCACGCAGTATATAGCACAGCCACATAGCATATAGCACAGTCCACGTAGTATATAGCACAGCCCACGAAGCATATAGCACAGCCCACAAAGTATATAACAAAGGCCACGTAGTATATAACACAGCTCATGTAGTATATAACACAGCCCATGTAGTATATAACACAGCCACGTAGTATATAGCACAGCCACATAGTATATTGCCCAGCCATGTATATTGCACAGCTACTTAGTATATAGCACAGCCCACGTAGTATATAACACAGCCACGTAGTATATAGCACAGCCACATAGTATATTGCCCAGCCATGTATATTGCACAGCTACTTAGTATATAGCACAGCCCACATAGTATATAGCACAGCCCACTAGTATATAGCACAGCTCACGCAGTATATAACACAGCCATGTAGTATATTGCCCAGCCACGTAATATATTGCACAGCTACATAGTATATAGCACAGAGACGCAGTATATAATACAGGTCACGCAGTATATAACACAGCTCACGCAGTATATAACACAGCCCACGTAGTATATAGCACAGCAATATAGTATATAGCACAGCCCATGTAGTATATAGCACAACGATGTAGTATATAACACAGCCCACGCAGTATATAACACAGCCCACACAGTATATAACAGCCCACGTAGTATATAACACAGCCCATGTAGTTTATAGCAATGTGGGCACCATATCCCTGTTAAAAAAGAATTAAAATAAAAAATAGTTATATACTCACCTTCCGGTGGCCCCCGGATCCAAGCGAGGCGTTTAGCAATGCTCCTCGCAACATTCCGGTCCCAAGAATGCATTGCGGTCTCGCAAGATGATGACGTAGAGGTCTCGCAAGACCCCTACATCATCATCTCGCGAGACGGCAATGCATGGCCCGAAGCGTCATGAAGAGCAGGAAAGGCGCCGGAAGGTGAGTATATAATGATTTTTTTTTCACTATTTTTAACATTAGATCATTTTACTATTGATGCTGCATATAGCACAGGCCACGTAGTATATAGCATAGGCCACATAGTATATAACACAGCCCACATAGCATATAGCACAGCCCACATAGCATACAGCACAGCCACATAGCATATAACACAGCCACGTAGTATATAGCACAGCCACGTAGTATATAGCACAGCCTACGTAGTATATAGCACAGCCCACATAGTATATAACACAGACCACGCAGTGTATAACACAGCCCACGTAGTATATAGCACAGCCCACGCAGTGCATAACACAGCCCACGCAGTATATAGCACAGCCCACATAGTATATAACACAGCCCACATAGTATATAACACAGGCCACGTCGTATATAACACAGCCACATAGTATATTGCCCAGCCATGTATATTGCACAGCTGCATAGTATATAGCACAGCCCATGTAGTATCTAACACAGCCACGTAGTATATAGCACAGCTCATGCAGTATATAACACAGCCACATAGTATATAACACAGCCACGTAGTATATAGCACAGCCCACACAGTGTATAACACAGCCCACGCAGTATATAGCATAGCCCACATAGTATATAACACAGCCACGTAGTATATAACACAGCCACATAGTATATAGCACAGACCACGCAGTGTATAGCACAGCCCACGCAGTGTATAACACAGCCCACGTAGTATATAACACAGCCCACGCTGTGTATAACACAGCCCACGCAGTATATAGCACAGCCCACGTAGTGTATAACACAGGCCCCATAGTATATAACACAGTCCACGTAGTATATAACACAGCCACGTAGTATATAGCACAGCCACGCAGTATATTGCTCAGCCATGTATATTGCACAGCTGCGTAGTATATAGCACAGCCCACATAGTATATAACACAGCCACGTAGTATATAACACAGCCACATAGTATATTGCCCAGCCATGTATATTGCACAGCTACGTAGTATATAGCATAGCTCACGTAGTATATAACACAGCCACGTAGTATATAGCACAGCTCATGCAGTATATAACAGCCACATAGTATATAGCACAGACCACGCAGTGTATAACACAGCCCATGTAGTATATAGCACAGCCCACGTAGTATATAACACAGCCAAATAGTATATTGCCCAGCCATGTATATTGCACAGCTACGTAGTATATAGCACAGCCCACGCAGTATATAACACAGCCACGTAGTATATAGCACAGCCCACATAGTATATAGCACAGCTCACATGGTATATAACACAGCCACGTAGTATATTGCCCACCCACGTAATATATTGCACAGTTACATAGTATATAGCAAAAACCACCGAGTATATAGCACAGAGACGCAGTATATAACACAGGTCACGCAGTATATAACACATCTCACGCAGTATATAACACAGCCCACGTAGTATATAGCACAGCGATGTAGTATATAGCACAGCTCACGTAGTATATAGCACAGCGATGTAGTATATAACACAGCCCACGCAGTATATAACACAGCCCATGTAGTATATAACGCAGCCCACGTAGAAGATAGCAATGTGGGCACCATATTCCTGTTAGAAAAAAATAATTAAAATAAAAAATAGTTATATACTCACCTTCCGGCGGCCCCCGGATCCAGGCGAGGCGTTTAGCGATGCTCCTCGCGACGCTCCGGTCCCAAGAATGCATTGCGGTCTCGCGAGAACGCTACGTCATAATCTTGCGAGACTGCAATGCATGGCCTGGAGCATCGTGAGGAGCTGGAAAGGCGCCGGAAGGTAAGTATATAATTAATTTTTATTTTTTCTACTATTTTTAACATTAGATGTTTTTACTATTGATGCTGCATAGACAGCATCAATAATAAAAAGTTGGTCACACAGGGTTAATAGCAGCGTTAACGGACTGCGTTACACAGCGGCATAACGCGGTGTGTAACGCAGCCATTAACCCTGTGTGAGCGATGATTGGAGGGGAGTAGGGAGGAGGCACTGGCTGGAGGAGAGTAGGAAAGGGCGAATTCACGGCCGGACTGTGCCCGTCACTGATTGGTCGTGGCCGGCAGCGATGCGGGATTTCCATTACAGAGAGACAAACAAACAGACGGAAGTAACCCTTAGACGATTATATAGATAGGTGTTGTGAATTCTGTTGTCGGGCTCCCTCCTGTGGTCATGAATGGTACTTCGGCTGGTTCTGTCCATGGACTTCCTCTGGTGGGTGTTTCTGAGTTTCCTTCCACAGGTGACGAGGTTAATTCGTTAGCTGGCTGCTCTATTTAACTCCACTTAGATCTTTGCTCCATGCCACCTGTCAATGTTCCAGTATTGGTCTAGTTCACTCCTGGATCGTTCTTGTGACCTGTCTTCCCAGCAGAAGCTAAGTTCCTGCTTGCATTTCTTTGGTTTGCTATTTTTCTGTCCAGCTTGCTATTTTTATTGTTGTCTTGCTTGCTGGAAGCTCTGGGACGCAGAGGGAGCGCCTCCGCACCGTGAGTCGGTGCGGAGGGTCTTTTTGCGCCCTCTGCGTGGTCTTTTTGTAGGTTTTTGTGCTGACCGCAAAGCAACCTTTCCTACCCTCGGTCTGTTCAGTAAGTCGGGCCTCACTTTGCTAAATCTATTTCATCTCTGTTTGTATTTTCATCTTTACTCACAGTCATTATATGTGGGGGGCTGCCTTTTCCTTTGGGGAATTTCTCTGAGGCAAGGTAGGCTTTATTTTTCTATCTTCAGGGCTAGCTAGTTCCTTAGGCTGTGCCGAGTTGCATAGGGAGCGTTAGGAGCAATCCACGGCTATTTCTAGTGTGTTTTGATAGGATTAGGGATTGCGGTCAGCAGAGTTCCCACGTCCCAGAGCTCGTCCTTTATTATCAGTAACTATCAGGTCATTCCGTGTGCTCTTAACCACCAGGTCCATTATTGTCCTGACCACCAGGTCATAACAGTACAGGTGGCCCAAAGTACTAATGCATCTCAATAGAGGGATAAGAGACGTTCTGAGACCATTTTTTTTTCTTTGCAGTGTGTTTTGTCTCTCTTTTCCCCTTTACCTCTGGGTGGTTCAGGACACAGGTGTAAACATGGACATTCAAGGTCTGTCCTCTTGAATGGATAATCTCACTACAAGGGTACAAAACATTCAAGATTTTGTGGTTCAGAATCCGATGTTAGAGCCTAGGATTCCTATTCCTGATTTGTTTTTTGGTGATAGATCTAAGTTCTTGAATTTCAAAAATAATTGTAAATTGTTTCTTGCCTTGAAACCTTGCTCCTCAGGTGACCCTGTTCAACAAGTAAAGATCATTATTTCTTTGTTACGTGGTGACCCTCAAGACTGGGCATTTTCCCTTGCGCCAGGAGATCCAACATTGCGTGATGTTGATGCGTTTTTCCTGGCGCTTGGATTGCTTTATGACGAACCTAATTCAGTGGATCAGGCAGAGAAAATCTTGATGGCTCAGAAGTTTAGAAAGAGGTCTGTGCTCACTCAGTGGAATGAATGTGCCCTGGCAGCAATCTTCAGAAAGGGTCTCTCTGAAGCCCTTAAGGATGTCATGGTGGGATTTCCCATGCCTGCTGGTCTGAATGAGTCTATGTCTTTGGCTATTCAGATCGATCGACGCTTGCGTGAGCGTAAAGCTGTGCACCATTTGGCGGTACTATCTGAGCATGGGCCTGAGCCTATGCAATGTGATAGGACTTTGACCAGAGCTGAACGGCAAGAACACAGACGTCGGAATGGGCTATGTTTTTACTGTGGTGATTCCACTCATGCTATCTCCGATTGTCCTAAGCGCACTAAGTGGTTCGCTAGGTCTGCCACCATTGGTACGGTACAGTCTAAATTTCTATTGTCCGTTACTCTGATTTGCTCTTTGTCATCCTATTCTGTTATGGCATTTGTGGATTCAGGCGCTGCCCTGAATTTGATGGACTTGGAGTATGCTAGGCGCTGTGGTTTTTTCTTGGAACCCTTGCAGTATCCTATTCCATTGAGAGGAATTGATGCTACGCCTTTGGCCAAGAATAAGCCTCAGTACTGGACCCAATTGACTATGTGCATGGCTCCTGCACATCAGGAGGATATCCGCTTTCTGGTGTTGCATAATCTGCATGATGTGGTTGTTTTGGGGTTGCCATGGCTACAGGTTCATAATCCAGTATTGGACTGGAAATCTATGTCTGTGTCCAGCTGGGGTTGCCAGGGGGTACATGGTGATGTTCCATTTTTGTCTATTTCGTCTTCCACTCCTTCTGAAGTTCCAGAGTTTTTGTCGGATTATCGGGATGTATTTGATGAGCCCAAAGCCAGTGCCCTACCTCCTCATAGGGATTGCGATTGTGCAATTAATTTGATTCCTGGTAGTAAGTTTCCTAAGGGCCGATTGTTCAATTTATCTGTGCCAGAACACGCCGCTATGCGGAGTTATATAAAGGAATCCTTGGAGAAAGGCCATATTCGCCCGTCGTCATCACCGTTAGGAGCAGGGTTCTTTTTTGTGGCCAAAAAGGATGGTTCTTTGAGACCTTGTATTGATTACCGCCTTCTTAATAAAATTACAGTCAAATTTCAGTATCCTTTGCCGTTGCTGTCTGATTTGTTTGCTCGTATTAAAGGGGCTAGTTGGTTCACCAAGATACATCTTCGAGGGGCGTATAATCTTGTGCGTATTAAACAAGGCGATGAATGGAAAACAGCATTTAATACGCCCGAGGGCCATTTTGAGTACCTGGTTATGCCATTCGGGCTTTCCAATGCTCTATCAGTATTTCAGTCCTTTATGCATGACATCTTCCGAGAGTACCTGGATAAATTCCTGATTGTGTATTTGGATGATATTTTGGTCTTTTCGGATGATTGGGAGTCTCATGTGAAGCAGGTCAGAATGGTGTTCCAGGTCCTTCGTGCGAATTCCTTGTTTGTGAAGGGGTCAAAGTGTCTCTTTGGAGTTCAGAAGGTTTCATTTTTGGGGTTCATTTTTTCCCCTTCTACTATCGAGATGGACCCTGTTAAAGTCCAGGCCATTTACGATTGGACTCAGCCGACATCTGTGAAGAGCCTGCAAAAGTTCCTGGGCTTTGCTAATTTTTATCGGCGCTTCATCGCTAATTTTTCTACTGTTGCTAAACCGTTGACTGATTTGACCAAGAAGGGTGCTGATGTGGTCAATTGGTCTTCTGCAGCTGTAGAGGCTTTTCAGGAGTTGAAGCGTCGTTTTTCTTCTGCCCCTGTGTTGTGCCAGCCAGATGTTTCGCTTCCGTTTCAGGTTGAGGTTGATGCTTCTGAGATTGGAGCAGGGGCTGTTTTGTCGCAAAGAAGTTCTGATGGCTCGGTGATGAAGCCATGTGCTTTCTTTTCTAGAAAGTTTTCGCCTGCTGAGCGTAATTATGATGTTGGTAATCGTGAGTTGTTGGCCATGAAGTGGGCATTCGAGGAGTGGCGTCATTGGCTTGAAGGAGCCAAGCATCGCGTGGTGGTCTTGACAAATCACAAGAATTTGACTTATCTTGAGTCTGCCAAACGGTTGAGTCCGAGACAGGCTCGATGGTCGTTATTTTTCTCCCATTTTGATTTTGTGGTTTCGTACCTTCCGGGCTCTAAGAATGTGAAGGCTGATGCCCTGTCAAGGAGTTTTGTGCCTGACTCTCCGGGTGTTCCTGAGCCGGCGGGTATTCTCAAAGAGGGGGTAATTTTGTCTGCCATCTCCCCTGATTTGCGGCGGGTGCTGCAAAAATTTCAGGCTGATAGACCTGACCGTTGCCCAGCGGAGAAACTGTTTGTCCCTGATAGATGGACTAGTAGAGTTATCTCTGAGATTCATTGTTCAGTGTTGGCTGGGCATCCTGGAATCTTTGGTACCAGAGATTTGGTGGCTAGATCCTTTTGGTGGCCGTCTTTGTCACGGGATGTGCGTTCTTTTGTGCAGTCCTGTGGGACTTGTGCTCGGGCTAAGCCCTGCTGTTCTCGTGCCAGTGGGTTGCTTTTGCCCTTGCCGGTCCCGAAGAGGCCCTGGACGCATATTTCTATGGATTTTATTTCGGATCTCCCCGTCTCTCAAAAGATGTCGGTCATTTGGGTGGTTTGTGATCGCTTTTCTAAGATGGTCCATTTGGTACCTTTGTCTAAATTGCCTTCCTCCTCTGATTTGGTGCCATTATTTTTCCAGCATGTGGTTCATTTACATGGTATCCCGGAGAACATCGTTTCTGACAGAGGTTCCCAGTTTGTTTCGAGGTTTTGGCGATCCTTTTGTGCTAGGATGGGCATTGATTTGTCTTTTTCCTCGGCTTTCCATCCTCAGACAAATGGCCAAACCGAACGAAGTAATCAAACTTTGGAAACATATCTGAGATGCTTTGTTTCTGCTGATCAGGATGATTGGGTGTCCTTTTTGCCGTTGGCTGAGTTCGCCCTTAATAATCGAGCCAACTCGGCTACTTTGGTTTCGCCGTTTTTCTGCAATTCTGGTTTCCATCCTCGTTTCTCTTCAGGGCATGTTGAGTCTTCGGACTGTCCTGGTGTAGATACTGTGGTGGATAGGTTGCAGCAGATTTGGACTCATGTGGTGGACAATTTGACATTGTCCCAGGAGAAGGCTCAACGTTTCGCTAACCGCCGGCGCTGTGTAGGTCCCCGACTTCGTGTTGGGGATTTGGTTTGGTTGTCGTCTCGTTATGTTCCTATGAAGGTTTCCTCTCCTAAGTTTAAGCCTCGTTTCATTGGTCCGTATAAGATTTCTGAGGTTATCAATCCTGTGTCATTTCGTTTGGCCCTTCCTGCTTCTTTTAACATAGTAACATAGTAACATAGTTAGTAAGGCCGAAAAAAGACATTTGTCCATCCAGTTCAGCCTATATTCCATCATAATAAATACCCAGATCTACGTCCTTCTACAGAACCTAATAATTGTATGATACAATATTGTTCTGCTCCAGGAAGACATCCAGGCCTCTCTTGAACCCCTCGACTGAGTTCGCCATCATCACCTCCTCAGGCAAGCAATTCCAGATTCTCACTGCCCTAACAGTAAAGAATCCTCTTTACTGGTGGAAAAACCTTCTCTCCTCCACACGCAAAGAATGCCCCCTTGTGCCCGTCACCTTCCTTGGTATAAACAGATCCTCAGCGAGATATTTGTATTGTCCCCTTATATACTTATACATGGTTATTAGATCGCCCCTCAGTCGTCTTTTTTCTAGACTAAATAATCCTAATTTCGCTAATCTATCTGGGTATTGTAGTTCTCCCATCCCCTTTATTAATTTTGTTGCCCTCCTTTGTACTCTCTCTAGTTCCATTATATCCTTCCTGAGCACCGGTGCCCAAAACTGGACACAGTACTCCATGTGCGGTCTAACTAGGGATTTGTACAGAGGCAGTATAATGCTCTCATCATGTGTATCCAGACCTCTTTTAATGCACCCCATGATCCTGTTTGCCTTGGCAGCTGCTGCCTGGCACTGGCTGCTCCAGGTAAGTTTATCATTAACTAGGATCCCCAAGTCCTTCTCCCTGTCAGATTTACCCAGTGGTTTCCCGTTCAGTGTGTAATGGTGATATTGATTCCCTCTTCCCATGTGTATAACCTTACATTTATCATTGTTAAACCTCATCTGCCACCTTTCAGCCCAAGTTTCCAACTTATCCAGATCCATCTGTAGCAGAATACTATCTTCTCTTGTATTAACTGCTTTACATAGTTTTGTATCATCTGCAAATATCGATATTTTACTGTGTAAACCTTCTACCAGATCATTAATGAATATGTTGAAGAGAACAGGTCCCAATACTGACCCCTGCGGTACCCCACTGGTCACAGCGACCCAGTTAGAGACTATACCATTTATAACCACCCTCTGCTTTCTATCACTAAGCCAGTTACTAACCCATTTACACACATTTTCCCCCAGACCAAGCATTCTCATTTTGTGTACCAACCTCTTGTGCGGCACGGTATCAAACGCTTTGGAAAAATCGAGATATACCACGTCCAATGACTCACCGTGGTCCAGCCTATAGCTTACCTCTTCATAAAAACTGATTAGATTGGTTTGACAGGAGCGATTTCTCATAAACCCATGCTGATATGGAGTTAAACAGTTATTCTCATTGAGATAATCCAGAATAACATCCCTCAGAAACCCTTCAAATATTTTACCAACAATAGAGGTTAGACTTACTGGCCTATAATTTCCAGGTTCACTTTTAGAGCCCTTTTTGAATATTGGCACCACATTTGCTATGCGCCAGTCCTGCGGAACAGACCCTGTTGCTATAGAGTCACTAAAAATAAGAAATAAAGGTTTATCTATTACATTACTTAGTTCTCTTAGTACTCGTGGGTGTATGCCATCCGGACCCGGAGATTTATCTATTTTGATCTTATTTAGCCGGTTTCGCACCTCTTCTTGGGTTAGATTGGTGACCCTTAATATAGGGTTTTCATTGTTTCTTGGGATTTCACCTAGCATTTCATTTTCCACCGTGAATACCGTGGAGAAGAAGGTGTTTAATATGTTAGCTTTTTCCTCGTCATCTACAACCATTCTTTCCTCACTATTTTTTAAGGGGCCTACATTTTCAGTTTTTATTCTTTTACTATTGATATAGTTGAAGAACAGTTTGGGATTAGTTTTACTCTCCTTAGCAATGTGCTTCTCTGTTTCCTTTTTGGCAGCTTTAATTAGCTTTTTAGAGAAAGTATTTTTCTCCCTATAGTTTTTTAGAGCTTCAATGGTGCCATCCTGCTTTAGTAGTGCAAATGCTTTCTTTTTACTGTTAATTGCCTGTCTTACTTCTTTGTTTAGCCACATTGGGTTTTTCCTATTTCTAGTCCTTTTATTCCCACAAGGTATAAACCGCTTACACTGCCTATTTAAGATGTTCTTAAACATTTCCCATTTATTATCTGTATTCTCATTTCTGAGGATATTGTCCCAGTCTACCAGATTAAGGGCATCTCTAAGCTGGTCAAACTTTGCCTTCCTAAAGTTCAATGTTTTTGTGACTCCCTGACAAGTCCCCCTAGTGAAAGACAGGTGAAACTGCACAATATTGTGGTCGCTATTTCCTAAATGCCCAACCACCTGCAGATTTGTTATTCTGTCAGGTCTATTAGATAGTATTAGGTCTAAAAGTGCTGCTCCTCTGGTTGGATTCTGCACCAATTGTGAAAGATAATTTTTCTTGGTTATTAGCAGAAACCTGTTGCCTTTATGGGTTTCACAGGTTTCTGTTTCCCAGTTAATATCCGGGTAGTTAAAGTCCCCCATAACCAGGACCTCATTATGGGTTGCAGCTTCATCTATCTGCTTTAGAAGTAGACTTTCCATGCTTTCTGTTATATTTGGGGGTTTGTAACAGACCCCAACGAGAATTTTGTTACCATTTTTCCCTCCATGAATTTCAACCCATATGGACTCGACATCCTCATTCCCTTCGCTAATATCCTCCCTTAAAGTGGACTTTAGACAAGACTTTACATAGAGACAAACCCCTCCTCCTCTCCGATTTTTACGATCCTTTCTAAACAGACTGTAACCCTGTAAGTTAACTGCCCAGTCATAGCTTTCATCTAACCATGTCTCGGTTATTCCCACTATGTCAAAGTTACCTGTAGATATTTCTGCTTCTAGTTCTTCCATCTTGTTTGTCAGGCTTCTGGCGTTTGCGAGCATGCAGTTTAGAGGATTTTGTTTTGTTCCTATCTCCTCACTGTGGATTGTTTTAGAAATGTTCTTACCTCCCTTCTGAGTATGTTTTCCTGGGTCGTCTTTGTTCGAGTCTAATGTTTTTCTTCCCGTCCCCCTCTTTTGCCATCCATAATGTGTTCCATAGGTCGTTATTGCGGAGATACGTGGCGCCTGTGGTTCCATCCGTTGATCCTCCTGCCCCGGTGTTGGTTGAGGGGGAGTTGGAGTATGTGGTGGAGAAGATTTTGGATTCTCGTGTTTCGAGACGGAAACTCCAGTACCTGGTCAAGTGGAAGGGTTATGGTCAGGAAGATAATTCCTGGGTTTTTGCCTCTGATGTTCATGCTGCCGATCTGGTTCGTGCCTTTCATTTGGCTCATCCTGGTCGGCCTGGGGGCTCTGGTGAGGGTTCGGTGACCCCTCCTCAAGGGGGGTACTGTTGTGAATTCTGTTGTCGGGCTCCCTCCTGTGGTCATGAATGGTACTTCGGCTGGTTCTGTCCATGGATTTCCTCTGGTGGGTGTTTCTGAGTTTCCTTCCACAGTTGGCGAGGTTAATTCGTTAGCTGGCTGCTCTATTTAACTCCACTTAGATCTTTGCTCCATGCCACCTGTCAATGTTCCAGTATTGGTCTAGTTCACTCCTGGATCGTTCTTGTGACCTGTCTTCCCAGCAGAAGCTAAGTTCCTGCTTGTATTTCTTTGTTTTGCTATTTTTCTGTCCAGCTTGCTATTTTTATTGTTGTCTTGCTTGCTGGAAGCTCTGGGACGCAGAGGGAGCGCCTCCGCACCGTGAGTCGGTGCGGAGGGTCTTTTTGCGCCCTCTGCGTAGTCTTTTTGTAGGTTTTTGTGCTGACCGCAAAGCAACCTTTCCTATCCTCGGTCTGTTCAGTAAGTCGGGCCTCACTTTGCTAAATCTATTTCATCTCTGTATTTGTATTTTCATCTTTACTCACAGTCATTATATGTGGGGGGCTGCCTTTTTCCTTTGGTGAATTTCTCTGAGGCAAGGTAGGCTTTATTTTTCTATCTTCAGGGCTAGCTAGTTCCTTAGGCTGTGCCGAGTTGCATAGGGAGCGTTAGGAGCAATCCACGGCCATTTCTAGTGTGTTTTGATAGGATTAGGGATTGCGGTCAGCAGAGTTCCCACATCCCAGAGCTCGTCCTTTATTATCAGTAACTATCAGGTCATTCCGTGTGCTCTTAACCACCAGGTCCATTATTGTCCTGACCACCAGGTCATAACAGGTTATGGTAACATACAACTCTATCTAATATAATGCTTTTTTATATATATAATTCATTTACATGCTGGGACGAAATTTAGTTTGATGACATAGCGCGTTGAGATTCCTATAATATGTTGCAATTTCACTAGTTAATTGATGCCTAACCGCTTTGCGGTTCACGCATGCGCACTGAGTGATAAGCAAACAGGAAACACGTGATCAATGCATCCTGTTATGCGTTCCACTGTCTTGCGTCTCATGGACTGGACGTGCCTATACTCCCCAGGCACGCTCTTTTTAACTGTCTTGGCGTGCGGTCCACACTGGATGACATGCGGTTCATGGACGCAATCCTCTGAGCTACCAATGAGAATAGTTTGACTACTGGGCACCTGTTTGACGCGCAAATATGATTGGATGCGGACAAACAGGAAGTTGTTGTGCAGGCATTTTATTTGATATGAGTTCTTTATTGAAGAGACGTTTTTGTGGAATGCTTCTTGTGAGAGGCTCCATATAGAGGCCAGCGATGGCAGAGCGCTCCATCATTTAGACTACCACTTGACTGCCCTATCCTCTGATGAGTCCCCCCCTGGGATGAAACGGGTAGGGATGTGGTCTTATATAGGAATGGTTTGAGAAATCCTGTATCAAACTTACGGATTCCTGTTCAACTGTAATAGGAGGGTTCATTGTCCATAAGCATCCGCATCATTTGGTGAGATTGTTCCAATTATTCATGTATTCAATCTTGCCTTGCGCAGGCGTGTACTATGGAGGACAGAGAATGAACTTCAATCCAATATTGCAGCCAGCCTGCAGCCGGCGGGTAAGGAAAGGGTGAATCAAACACCCAAAAACCCCGTCTCTATGGCTGAAAATTGTTCCCTCCAAATTCAGGTGACAGAGTCCCTTTAACATTATCTATATGATTATCAGTGGTACTGATTTTCCTAATGTGTAAAAATTTGGTTATGCTGACCAAAATTACTGGAAGTCGTACTATTATTCTTTTGGATCTATGTACCTTGTTTCTTTCCTCTGCTTGATTATAAATGTCTATCAGTTTAGTGACTGTTTCAAGTTAAGGGAGCAGGGAAGCCTGCCTATATTAACTAGTGGTCTCGAGACTTATAATCAGCTTCCTATCTGGTTAGCTTTAGCTAAATATATGTTTGATTTTTGTTGTTGTGTCATGTCATTTTAATAGTCTTAGTAAATGTTATGTTTTCAGTTCTAATTTTTTTTGCTATTTTCTATTATCCACTATCCAACCAACAACCTTTTCACACTGCTCTGGCTTCAATACTGCTGTCCTGCTGCGGTCCCCTAGTAATTGGGACAGGAAGGTAGAGCCAGCAAATGTGGGTGTTTGTTGTGGCCCACTTTCAGTTTGCCCACAGCCTCGACCTCTGCATGCACCATCACCATCACTTCCACTTCCCCATCCCTTGCCACGCGCCTTGCCCATTTTAAATGGACTACAATATTTTCCAAGCTCACTACAAATGGCTGAATTTGGAGCGAACTTATATGTGATCCGTGTCCATCAAAACCACAATTTAAAATATCTTGTATTAATAACTAGGGTAACACACAGCAAAAACAGTTCAACGGAGGCCTCAAATGCCACAATTTGTAGCCCACAGATAGATGAGACGTGTGACGGAGATACCACACTGTAAAATATGTGGCCTGAAAATATGTGGCCTGTATTTTTATTTTTTTACAGCAAAATAGTGTATGGAATTAGGGTACAGGAAAGATATATATCTTGGTACCGTGTTAGCCAGTAGATAGAAAAATATTTAGAATTGAGAGTCCTCAGTGGTTGATACCTTTTAATGGCTAACTGAAAAGATGTTAACAAATTGCAAGCTTTCGAGACTACACAGGTCTCTTCATCAGGCATAGACTAAAAGAAATTCTGGAGAATCACATATTTATGCACAACACATCACAAAAAAAAAACATGGATAAGACAGGTGACATGAAGCAGAATTACCATTAGTAATAAACAGTTATGTCCATAAATATTGGACCAGTTCTTAGATAAGGAATGTTTTATTGTCCTCTGATTGGGGTCTGGTTCTGTTGTGATAACCCCACATGGTCTGAGGGGCAAATTCCTTAGTTCCTTAGTTCATGGAAAAAGACATAAATCCATGCGACACATTCATTCCTGCACTGAGTGTGTCAAAGGTCATCATCAGTTTTATATTCCGATATTCATGTCTCTCTGTGATTTGAAATGACCCTTTAATACAAGTAATTTCATGTGCATAATGTTATGATTGGGGAGACATAAATGTATTGCCACAGGTAGATCCATTCTGTTTTCTCTTATTGTATGGCGATGAGAGTTAATTCTTGTTCTCAGTTTTTGCCCTGTCTCCCCCACATACAGACCCCCAGTTGGACATTTAGTACAAATAATTAGGTACACCACATTAGAAGTGACACAGCTGAAAGTACCTGGGATCTTGTAGTCCTGATGTGATTTGGGGATCTTTATCTTGTCCGTGGTCATTATATATGGCAGGTTTTACATTTTTTCTGATTGCAAGGAAAGGTACCTGCAGCTGTTGGAGAGCACAGGGAGCTTTTGACAATGATGCTTCTTAGATTTGGAGGCTGCCTAAAACACAGTAGTGGGGGGTCTGGAAAAATGGATTGTAATCGGGTATATTTTTGTAGTAAAGGTTGTAATTTCCGTGCAGCTCCCCTTAGCACCTCCAGAGATTTGGATTGTAGGTAACTACTAGAGGTACCCGGTTATTTTCTTCTTTAGCTTTGTAATGTAGCAGGTGATTCCTTGATATTCTGTGGCTCTTGTAATCTGGTTTTCAATTGTTCTTGGATGGTACCCCTGATTCAAAAATGTCTTTCTGAGGCGACCAAGGTGTTCATCCCCATCCATTGGGTTGGAACATATACGATTGTATCTGATGGCTTGGCTGTAGATATAATAGAGTTTTGTATGTGTTTTGGATGGAAACTGTCCCATTTAAGGTATATTGGACTGTCGATTGGCTTCTGATACAGGAATGTCTCTATTTCATTGTTCTGCAGCTTAATGATGGTGTCCAAAAATTTAATTTCAGAACAGGAGTAGTTGAGTGTGGAGCGCCCCCAAGGGCAAGGGGATACTCTGTACCGGGCCCTTCTGTAGTCAATGGGGATGTCACGGCGGCTGACCCGGTCCGTGGCCCTCGGGAGGTCCATTGATGTAATGGGGGAAGGTCTTTAAAGGGATAATGTTCGTGACGCCACCTGTGGTATTTGGTCAGGGTGACCGACGCTGCTTAGGGGTCCGCTGGGGTGATGTTTTGGCAGCTAGATGGTATACCTTCCCACAGGTGAAGTGTACCCCCAGGGCTTCCCAAAGTGGAATTGTTGGATGGTGCAAGGCACAGTGAATAACGAGGACACAGGGGTGCAGTCTCTTTACCTTTTACTGAAGGCTTCAGCATCCACAGTCCAGGGTAGGGACCACAGGGTAGGCAGAGTCCGGCCGGTCTGAAGGCAAATCCAGAGTCTCCTTGTCAGGAGGAATTCAATAGCCTTCCCCTAGCGCACAGTAATGTAGTAGGTCCCTACTTGCATAAGCTACCATAAGGTCCTCACTGTTGTTACTCCTCTCTGTCCCCCAGATGGTACGGATAGAACAAAACCCGTATGACTGATGGCCTGAGGCTTGTTTATAGGGACCCTAGAGACGCCCCGACCCCCACAAGTTGCCACTGTGTCTTCTTAGTTATAAAGGTCGGACAGCCAACTTGGAATTAACTGTCCTGCCAGTCTCTGAAGTAACGGCATAGAGCTCTTTACTCCCTTGGTATTCTGGCCACCGGATCTGCGCTTCAGCTGGAGGCAGCCTGCTTCTAGCTGGTCTCCTGCTGATGTTTCACTCCTGTTGCTATGACTTCTTTTCTCACTCACTACAGCACAATTCCTTTCTTGTCTTTTCTTGGGATGCTGCCGCATGGGTTGCAGGCGCAGCCCCATGTCCTTCTTCCTCCTCAGACTCTAGTCTGGATCTGACTAGAGATCACCCCAGCCAGCTCGACCGGGAGACCTTTCCTCGTCGGTCCCCAGCCAGGAACTCTCCTCAGACTTCTCCTTCTGATACTGACTGACTTCCTAACCAACCCCCCAGTTTTACCCTAATGTGAGGAGTGGCCTAATAGATAGAACCCTTAGCTCCCCCTGGTGGACTGGCGTGTGAAGTGTATGTGTGGCTGTGATACCTGGACAGCAGATCTCCTTCATTGCCTTCAGACGTAACATCACTCCCCCTGGTGGAAGAATAACATTACTGCAACGAACCAGGACTGTGGGGCGCTGCAAGTGTCAATTTGATTGTGGGATGAAATTGATTAAACTGCTCATGGAACGTCTTTAGCTGTGGCTCAGACTCCGTCCAGATGATTAAAATATCATCAATGTAGCGGTAGTAGGCCAGAGGCCTGATGGGACAACCAACCATCCAACATACCTTAAATGGGACAGTTTCCATCCAAAACACATAGTAACATAGTAACATAGTTAGTAAGGCCGAAAAAAGACATTTGTCCATCCAGTTCAGCCTATATTCCATCATAATAAATACCCAGATCTACGTCCACATACAAAACTGTATTGTCTTGTCAAAATACTTAGCGAGACCGCTAAGTATTCTGGGTAATTTTCGCAATGCATCTATGGGAACGGAAGATGGTGGAGGCCATGCGTGGCTCAGCGGACAACAGAGGGTGAGTATAGCTTTTTGTTTGTTTTTTTATTATTTTTAACATTACATTTTTTTTTACTATTGATGCCGCATAGGCAGCATCAATAGTAAAAGGTTGGGGACATACAAGGTTAATAGCGGCGGTAACGGAGTGCGTTACCCGCGGCATAACGCGGTCCGTTACCGCCGGCATTAACCCTGTGTTAACCCTGTGTTAGCGGTGGCCGGAGGGGAGTATGCGGGCGCCGGGCAGTGACTGCGGGTAGTAAGGAGCGGCCATTTTCTTCCGGACTGTGCCCGGTCGCTGATTGGTCATGGCTGTTTTGCCGCGACCAATCAGCGACTTGGATTTCCATGACAGACAGAGGCCGTGACCAATGAATATCCGTGACAGACAGAAGGACAGACAGAAAGACGGAAGTGACCCTTAGACAATTATATAGTAGATTAACTATTGGGTTACATACTTGTCTTCTGGATCAATGGATTCTTTTCCAATAATCCTCTTTTTTCAGTCCGATGCTGATCCATCAAGTTCTCTAGTGATGCACAGCATTACACCACTATACCTGTGACTTCAGAAACTTACAGAACACCAGTACACATCTCATATAGGAAACTACTGACACAACTCAATAACACCATTTATAAATGATTTATTTAATGGCAAGAACTTTTTAATTCATATCACATACATGTTTATTCATTCTTTTAGGTGACCTCACTTAATTCATAAGTACTTTTTAATATAATTAATGTATGTAAATGTTTTTTGTTTTTTTTCTTGAACCATAATTTATCTTGGTTTGACGGACTTTCTCTTGAACTTTGACATATCGTGCTTTGTTTTTTTTTTCTTTCAAAAAGACTGCATATAAAACATTCCAAGCTTGACATGTTCATCCTCTATCAGGTTTTGTCCTGAGGAAGAGGTCCTGCGTGACTTTGAAACGCGTTGACTTTGAAAACTTATTTGAATAAACGTTTTTAAGGAAATCTCCATATCTGATAGTCTTCATCAGCAGTGCAGGTACAGACACATTATACCTGGATCAACTATTCTGCTCAGTCTTTGGACCCGTGTCCTGCAGCAGCTGATTTATGCATTGAACATGTTGCTGAGGTGTCGCTCTATCAGGTGAGTGTAATACTCCTCTATTTTGATTACATCTTGTTATCAGTTAAGACCCTATTTTTCGCTTGTTTGTGCCTCAGTATCTCGACTACAAGAAATCTCTGTAACTCTTTCCAGTTACTTGGTTAAAAGCAATCAAGGACTGCTTGCACCTTAACGGGGTCCATCTGAAACCCCAATGCAGAAGCCAAATGTCCTGAGAACTGGACTTGCTGTACCACAAATTGACATTTCTCCAGGTTAGCAAATAAATAGTTGTAGCGTTTCCCACTCCCACACTACCTCCTCATCCTGCCCTTTCTCTGTTGGAGTCCCTCAAGGCTCTGTCCTAGGACCCCTACTTTTTTACATCTAAACCCTTGGCCTAGGACAACTCATAAAGTCCCATGGCTTCCAGTACCACCTGTATGCAGATGACACTCAGATCTACCTCACTGGCCCAGATGTCACCTCCCTGCTGTCCAGAATCTTGAAGTGTCTGTCAGCCATATCCTCCTTCTTCACCTCTCGCTTCCTAAAACTCAATGTAGACAAAACCGAATTCATCATCTTTCCCCCACCTCACGCACCCGATCTATCTATTATGGTAAACGGCATCATGCTCTCTCCCACACCTGAAATCCGCTACTTCGGGGTAACTCTTGACTCTGCCCTGTCCTTCAAACCTCACGTCCAAGCTCTTGGCACCTCTTGTCGCCTCCAACTCAAAAATATTGCCAGAATCCGTTCCTTCCTCAACCCACAATCTACCAAAACTCTTGTGCATGCCCTCATCTCCCGCCTCGATGACTGCAACACCCTCCTCAGTGGCCACCCCGCTAACTCTCTTGCACCACTCCAGTCTGTTCTCAACTCTGCTGCCCGGCTAATCCACCTCTCTCCTCACTACTCCCCTGCAAATCCCTCCACTGTCTCCCAATTCCACAACGAATCCAGTTCAAACTACTAACACTGATCTACAAAGCCATCCACAACCTCTCCCCTCCCTATATCTCTGAACTAATCTCCCAATATCTTCCCTCACGTAATCTCCGATCCTCCCAAGACCTCCTACTCTCCTCCACACTTATTCGTTCCTCACACAACTGCCTCCAAGATTTCTCCCCCATCCTCTGGAATTCCATGCCTCAACACGTCCGATTATCCACCACCCTCGGATCCTTCAGACGGAACCTGAAAACCCATCTCTTCAGGAAAGCCTACAATAACCAAGCCGCAGCCTCACCACCACCAGAGCCGCCGCCTCACCGCCTCTCCACCGCCAGAGCCGCCGCCTCACCACCGCCAGAGCTGCCGCCTCGCCCCTACCTTCTGTCTCTTCCCCACTATCCAGCGTCGGACTGGGGCACCGGGACACCGGACAATCCTCCGGTGGGCCCCGCCCCCTGGCCCTGCCTGCCTCCTTCATTTGTCCCTGCAGTGCCCAGGCTGCCTCATTCACGCTCGCATACTATAGTGTGATCATCTCATGTCCTGTGTGAGAAGTGCAGCCGCGCTGCAGTTCCTTCTCCACATCACATGACATCACATCACCACACTAGTGGACCATTCATTACCGCGCGCCGCGCTCAGTGTTGGGCTGGCTGCAGACAGTGCAGTGGCTAGTAGTACTGTCTGCAGCCGCTGCAGTGCCGACTGTGTGCTACTGGCTGCTATCATGCTATTGAGAGCAGGCAGCCCATGCGCAGCGATTCGCCGCTCAGCAGACCCGGCCACGGCACCACCCCTCCTCACCCCACCAGCACCAGTCAGGAGTCACTCAGTCTCAGTCATATACCATTGCATACATTTGATTTGCATGAGTATCATTCATGATCTTCTCAACTCCGCCTCCTCTTCTAGTTCTGTGGTCTGGTTGGACTACGGTATTCTAATGCTGATTGGCTGACATGCAGCCAATCAGCATTAGTTTTGCTTTGTGTGACCTCACAGGTCACAGCACAGAGTGAGCTGTGCTGTGATTGGTCGACTGTCCTCTTGCCCAAGCAGCACAGAGCCTGCACAGGCGCACTGAGTCCTGCACTATCATTCATAGTCGGAGTCGGAGAGGCTGCAGTGCTGCGCTGCCTGTAGCTGATGGTTCAGAGACAGTCCAGGAATTTCCTGTCTTAGTGAGTCACTACTATTGTAATAAATCAATGTACTAATGTATGTAAGACAGTATGTGATTAAAATATGCCTGCAGGCTGCAGCAGTAGACAGCCACTGAGACAGTTATGGGAGGCCCCCCCGGCCCCTGCAATCTAAAGCGGTGACACAAGGTGTGGGTCTGGGGGGCCCCCATATAAAATTTCTAATTTCCTGTGGTCCCCCTTCCCCACTGTCTCCTAATTTGCTGTGGGGCCCGGTCATCACTCCCACCATTTCACCTCTGGGGAAGGGCCCCTAAGGGGCACACAGGGGGCCCTCAAGAAATTAGGTGACACAGTGGGGAAGAGGTCCTCAGGAAATCAGGTGATGTGACACAGTGAGGAAGGCAATATAGTACGTGGCTGGGCAATATACTACGTGGCTCTGTGCTGTATATACTACGTGGCTGGGCAATATACTATGTCGCTGTGCAATATACTATGTGGCTCTGTGCAATATACAACGTGGCTCTGTGCTGTATATACTATGTGGCTCTGTGCTGTATATACTACGTGGCTCTGCTGTATACTACGTGGCTGGGCAATATACTACGTCACTGTGCAATATACTACGTGGCTCTGTGCTGTATATACTACGTGGCTCTGCTGTATATACTACGTGGCTCTGTGCTGTATACTTCGTAGCTGGGCAATTTACTACGTGGCTCTGTGCTGTATATACTACGTGGCTCTGTGCTGTATACAACGTGGCTGGGCAATATACTACGTCACTGGGCAATATACTACGTAGCTGGGCAATATACTACGTCACTGGGCAATATACTACGTAGCTGGGCAATATACTACGTAGCTGGGCAATATACTACGTAGCTAGGCAATATACTACGTAGCTGGGCAATATACTACGTCGCTGTGCAATATACTACGTCACTGGGCAATATACTACGTAGCTGGGCAATATAGTACGTCACTGGGCAATATACTACGTAACTGGGCAATATACTACATGGCTCTGCTATATACTATGTGGCTGGGCAATATACTACGTGACTGAGCAATATACCGTACTATGTGCCTCTGTTATATACTACATGACTGGGCAATATACTATGTGGCTGGACAATATACTCCGTAACTGGGCAATATACTACATGGCTCTGCTATATACTATGTGGCTGGGCAATATACTATGTGACTGAGCAATTTACCGTACTACGTGCCTTTGCTATATACTACGTGGCTGGGCAATATACTACGTGACTGGGCAATATACTACGTGGCTGGGCAATGTACTACGTGGCTGGGCAATATACTACGTGGCTGGACAATATACTATATGGCTGGGCAATATACTATATGGCTGGGCAATATACTACGTGACTGGGCAATATACTACGTGACTGGGCAATATACTATGTGCCTGGGCAATATACTACGTGGCTGGGCAATATACTACGTGCCTGGGCAATATACTACTTGACTGGGCAATATACTACGTGACTGGGCAATATACTACGTGGCTGAGCAATATACTACGTGGCTGGGCAATATACTACGTGCCTGGGCAATATACTACGTGGCTGGGCAATATACTACGTGCCTGGGCAATATACTACGTGGCTGGGCAATTACTACGTGGTTGGGCAATATACTACGTGGCTGGGCAATATACTATATGACTGGGCAATATACTACGTGGCTGGGCAATATACTATGTGCCTGGGCAATATACTACGTGGCTGGGCAATATACTACGTGGCTGGGCAATATACTACGAGACTGGGCAATATACTACGTGGACATGCATATTCTAGAATACCCGATGCGTTAGAATCGGGCCACCATCTAGTAAATATATATTCACCTCCCGCACTGGCAGTTTTCCAGTGATGTTGGGGCTGGATCTCATTGTTATGAGCACTGATGGGCAGCTTTGGTCTTGGGCAATCCCTTTCAACTGAGCGATACATAATTGTGATTATACAGTGTTTTACATGTTTGGAAAGGTTGTACTGTCAGAAGCTGTGTGTCTCAATGACTCCCCTTGTAATGTCACTCACCCGAAATATTACAGCATCTCCCCTGACCACAATGGGCTGTGATATCACAACAGCTCCATAACTGATGCCAACCTCTTAAAACGACATATGTGATGAGTTATCTGCCGTGATGACCAGGTAGTGCCAGTCATAGATCCCTATGACATTTCTTGTACCTGTAACCATATAGGTATTTGGATATAGCTGTAGAATGGGCCACTAGGGTCAATTCCTCCTGTGGGCCCCAGACACCCCAGTCCGACGCTGCCACTATCCCATAGACTGTAAGTCCGCAAAGACAGGGTCCTCTCCCCTCTGTGCCAGTCCGTCACTGTAAACCTGTTTACTGTAAACGATATCTATAACTCTGTATGTAACTC
This sequence comes from Ranitomeya imitator, assembly GCF_032444005.1. NCBI lineage: Eukaryota > Metazoa > Chordata > Amphibia > Anura > Dendrobatidae > Ranitomeya > Ranitomeya imitator. The sequence continues at coordinate 328,836,554 of NC_091283.1, read as the reverse complement.
CTTTCTCATGTACAGCACCATGGAATTAATGGTGCTATAGAAATAATATTAATAATTCCCTCATGTGTGGGGTCTATTTGTCTCCAGAGAAATCACACGTTACATTCCACACATAACACTGTGTAGAAAAGGCGGCGCGGGGTAATTGTGCCAGTAGTGAGGGGAAATAATGGCGGGAATGTCACTGACTGAGGAGAAGTTTCCATGTAGCGTCTTCACTGCGTATATCATTCACTGAGGCCCCTGATCATGTGACCCCTGACTCCTCCCCTCCTGTGACCTCATCACAGGTCCTGTGTGCACAGAGCAGCCATATATGTGGAGTGCGGCTCTGCGGGTGGAGGTAGGTGCTGGAGATTCCCCATTACTGAGCGCGGGGGACATTAACCCCTTCTGAGACTCTTTTGGTGTTTTTGTTGCCACTTTATAGGAATCATAACGTTTTTGTTCTGTTTCCTGTAATTGATACATACGACCCAACTATGGAGGACAGGAAGTGAGGGAACGGGTTGTTCTCCTAGTACAGGGCCCCTTTCTTGGCCCCCGCACAGTGTGATGCCCCCATTATGCCCTGTAAGCAGGGTTCTGCCCCACAACCAGCTGCCTCAGGCACTTTACCATAAGCTGGTACCTCAGATTCTTCCCCGCACCCCTTTCCTTTCCTTTCCTTGGTGCCAAATCTGTTCTGCCTTTGGGGCTCTGGCCTTTATAATATCAGTAACCTGCGTCATCAAGGTCTCCTGACCAGGTGCACCATCTAGACTCTTCCTCCCTTTTCCCATTGATGTCACATGGTCCCGTCTGGACGGCAGATAGCAGTATTTGTACAAATGCAGCACAGCCCTGAGGATTCTTTTTTATGACTCTCCTTTTTACACCCCTTATGTAATATATATGATGCCGCTCACACAGTATAATGTTTCCACAGTACTGGCATCTCTCTTAAAAAGGTATTTTCACACTACCGCTATACCCCCACACACAGTATAATCTCATAGGCCATACCCCCACACACAGTATAATGTTCCCACAGTAGTTGGTTCCCACAGACACAGGACAATGTTTACACAGGACTGGCATCCTCTCACACACAGTATAATGTCCCCACAGTACTGCCTTCCCCCACTTTTTAATGTTCCCACAGTACTGCACCCTACATGCAAAATGTGGTACCATCCACCTCACTGACTACCTCCGACAACAAACAGTTAATAAATACTCTCTTAGCCTCATTCTTGGAGCAAATACTAATGAACCCAGGATCTGTGAGATATTTACCATACGATACTTGGATAGGCAAGAGTGTATCATCCAAAACGATAGCTCACTCGGTTGCTATGATGCCTATGAATTGACAGGGCTCAGTGGGGTGTGGTATTGGTAACCCTCTCCTTCCCATCATCACAATTTCAGCGATATCCACATTCCCATGACGGTGATACCGTTGAGTAGATTAGTGAATCGGAGTTGAAATCTCCTGATCCACCATTCAGCCTTCACTTCTGGGTCTGAGACTCCGTGCACTGCAGACACAATGATGTCACTACATCACACCTGTAGTATGGAGCCTCAGTACTCACACCGCACAGACCAGAGCAGCGCACCTCAGGAATCGGGTTGGCTGAGTAGTGTGTGGTTTTTTTTTTTTTAATCAAGTATCAGAAATTGTGGGGGCATCATATTAAGAAAAGAGCTGTTGGGACTCTCATGCTGAATGTGTGGCTGTTAGGGGCCAATATACTGGGGTTGTGGTGGACTGTAAATGCCTCCATACTGAGTGAGGTGTTTTATTTTGTGCAGCAGGTTGTGGTGGCCATAATTAGAGATGAGTATGGATGAGCGAGTATAAGGCCGGCGTCCCACTAGCGAGTTATACGGATGTTTGAGTGCAGAAAATACGCCCAGAAAATGCGCATTGCACACGGCCCAATGATTCGCTATGGGGCAGCTCCTATCTGCCATATATTACGCATCCGTAATATACGGTATGTTACGGCCGTAGAAAATTGCAGCATGCTGCGTTTGTCAGCATATTGCGCAAAAAATCCGCCAATGAAAGTCTATGGGGAGAGAAAATTACGGATTACACACGGACCATGTGTGTGACTTGCGAGAAATACGCACCAGTGTCCGGCAATTCATTGCGATGTACAGTAAAATCACACTGACAGAATAGAATAGGTAGAATAAAAGTGTACACATAGAATAGGTATATATATATATACAGTGGGGCAAAAAAGTATTTAGTCAGTCAGCAATAGTGCAAGTTCCACCACTTAAAAAGATGAGAGGCGTCTGTAATTTACATCATAGGTAGACCTCAACTATGGGAGACAAACTGAGAAAAAAAAATCCAGAAAATCACTGTCTGTTTTTTTAACAATTTTTTTGCATATTATGGTGGAAAATAAGTATTTGGTCAGAAACAAACAATCAAGATTTCTGGCTCTCACAGACCTGTAACTTCTTCTTTAAGAGTCTTCTCTTTCCTCCACTCATTACCTGTAGTAATGGCACCTGTTTAAACTTGTTATCAGTATAAAAAGACACCTGTGCACACCCTCAAACAGTCTGACTCCAAACTCCACTATGGTGAAGACCAAAGAGCTGTCAAAGGACACCAGAAACAAAATTGTAGCCCTGCACCAGGCTGGGAAGACTGAATCTACAATAGCCAATCAGCTTGGAGTGAAGAAATCAACAGTGGGAGCAATAATTAGAAAATGGAAGACATACAAGACCACTGATAATCTCCCTCGATCTGGGGCTCCACACAAAATCCCACCCCGTGGGGTCAGAATGATCACAAGAACGGTGAGCAAAAATCCCAGAACCACGCGGGGGGACCTAGTGAATGAACTGCAGAGAGCTGGGACCAATGTAACAAGGCCTACCATAAGTAGCACACTACGCCACCATGGACTCAGATCCTGCAGTGCCAGACGTGTCCCACTGCTTAAGCCAGTATATGTCCGGGCCCGTCTGAAGTTTGCTAGAGAGCATTTGGATGATCCAGAGGAGTTTTGGGAGAATGTCCTATGGTCTGATGAAACCAAACTGGAACTGTTTGCTAGAAAGACAACTTGTCGTGTTTGGAGGAAAAAGAATACTGAGTTGCATCCATCAAACACCATACCTACTGTAAAGCATGGTGGTGGAAACATCATGCTTTGGGGCTGTTTCTCTGCAAAGGGGCCAGGACGACTGATCCGGGTACATGAAAGAATGAATGGGGCCATGTATCGTGAGATTTTGAGTGCAAACCTCCTTCCATCAGCAAGGGCATTGAAGATGAAACGTGGCTGGGCCTTTCAACATGACAATGATCCAAAGCACACCGCCAGGGCAACGAAGGAGTGGCTTCGTAAGAAGCATTTCAAGGTCCTGGAGTGGCCTAGCCAGTCTCCAGATCTCAACCCTATAGAAAACCTTTGGAGGGAGTTCAAAGTCCGTGTTGCCAAGCGAAAAGCCAAAAACATCACTGCTCTAGAGGAGATCTGCATGGAGGAATGGGCCAACATACCAACAACAGTGTGTGGCAACCTTGTGAAGACTTACAGAAAACGTTTGACCTCTGTCATTGCCAACAAAGGATATATTACAAAGTATTGAGATGAAATTTTGTTTCTGACCAAATACTTATTTTCCACCATAATATGCAAATAAATTGTTAAAAAAACAGACAATGTGATTTTCTGGATTTTTTTTTCTCAGTTTGTCTCCCATAGTTGAGGTCTACCTATGATGTAAATTACAGACGCCTCTCAACTTTTTAAATGGTGGAACTTGCACTATTGCTGACTGACTAAATACTTTTTTGCCCCACTGTATATATATATGATCCAGAGGATATATATATACAGTGGGGCAAAAAAGTATTTAGTCAGACAGCAATAGTGCAAGTTCCACCATTTAAAAAGATGAGAGGCGTCTGTAATTTACATCATAGGTAGACCTCAACTATGGGAGACAAACTGAGAAAAAAAAATCCAGAAAATCACATTGTCTGTTTTTTTAACAATTTTTTTGCATATTATGGTGGAAAATAAGTATTTGGTCAGAAACAAAATTTCATCTCAATACTTTGTAATATATCCTTTGTTGGCAATGACAGAGGTCAAACGTTTTCTGTAAGTCTTCACAAGGTTGCCACACACTGTTGTTGGTATGTTGGCCCATTCCTCCATGCAGATCTCCTCTAGAGCAGTGATGTTTTTGGCTTTTCGCTTGGCAACACGGACTTTCAACTCCCTCCAAAGGTTTTCTATAGGGTTGAGATCTGGAGACTGGCTAGGCCACTCCAGGACCTTGAAATGCTTCTTACGAAGCCACTCCTTCGTTGCCCTGGCGGTGTGCTTTGGATCATTGTCATGTTGAAAGGCCCAGCCACGTTTCATCTTCAATGCCCTTGCTGATGGAAGGAGGTTTGCACTCAAAATCTCACGATACATGGCCCCATTCATTCTTTCATGTACCCGGATCAGTCGTCCTGGCCCCTTTGCAGAGAAACAGCCCCAAAGCATGATGTTTCCACCACCATGCTTTACAGTAGGTATGGTGTTTGATGGATGCAACTCAGTATTCTTTTTCCTCCAAACACGACAAGTTGTCTTTCTAGCAAACAGTTCCAGTTTGGTTTCATCAGACCATAGGACATTCTCCCAAAACTCCTCTGGATCATCCAAATGCTCTCTAGCAAACTTCAGACGGGCCCGGACATATACTGGCTTAAGCAGTGGGACACGTCTGGCACTGCAGGATCTGAGTCCATGGTGGCGTAGTGTGCTACTTATGGTAGGCCTTGTTACATTGGTCCCAGCTCTCTGCAGTTCATTCACTAGGTCCCCCCGCGTGGTTCTGGGATTTTTGCTCACCGTTCTTGTGATCATTCTGACCCCACGGGGTGGGATTTTGTGTGGAGCCCCAGATCGAGGGAGATTATCAGTGGTCTTGTATGTCTTCCATTTTCTAATTATTGCTCCCACTGTTGATTTCTTCACTCCAAGCTGATTGGCTATTGTAGATTCAGTCTTCCCAGCCTGGTGCAGGGCTACAATTTTGTTTCTGGTGTCCTTTGACAGCTCTTTGGTCTTCACCATAGTGGAGTTTGGAGTCAGACTGTTTGAGGGTGTGCACAGGTGTCTTTTTATACTGATAACAAGTTTAAACAGGTGCCATTACTACAGGTAATGAGTGGAGGAAAGAGAAGACTCTTAAAGAAGAAGTTACAGGTCTGTGAGAGCCAGAAATCTTGATTGTTTGTTTCTGACCAAATACTTATTTTCCACCATAATATGCAAAAAAATTGTTAAAAAAACAGACAGTGATTTTCTGGATTTTTTTTTCTCAGTTTGTCTCCCATAGTTGAGGTCTACCTATGATGTAAATTACAGACGCCTCTCATCTTTTTAAGTGGTGGAACTTGCACTATTGCTGACTGACTAAATACTTTTTTGCCCCACTGTATATATATATATATATATATATATATATATATATATATATATATATACATACACACTAGCTGAAGAGCCCGGCGTTGCCTGGGCATAGTAAATATCTGTGGTTAGTTATAGCGCCTCACGTCTCTTATTTTCCCATCATGCCTCTCATTTTCTCCCTTACACCTCTCATTTCCCCCCTCCTCTTATTTCCCCCCTCACTCCTCTCATTCCCCCTAACACTTGTCATTTCGACCTCACATCTGTCATTTTCCGATCACTCCACTATTTTCCCTCACTCCTCTCATTTTGCACTCACACCTTTTCATTTTCACCTCACACCCCTCATTTTCACCTCAGTATATACATGTTTGTCATCTCCCTTATATATAGTATACACCTGTATGTCTTCTCTTGTATATAGTATATACCTGTATGCCATCTCCCCTGTAAATAGTATATACCTGCTATATGTCATCTCCTCCTGTATATTGTATATACCCATGTGTCATCTCCTCCTGTATATATTATATACCTGTATGTCATCTCTTCTGTATATACTATATACCTGTATGTCATCTCCTCCTATATATAGTATACCTGTATGTCATCTCCTGTATATAGTATATACCTGTATGTCATCTCCCCTGTATATAGTATATACCTGCTGTATGTCCTCTCCTCCTCTATACCTATGTGTCATCTCCTCTTTTATATAGTATATACCTGTATGCCATCTCCTCCTGTATATACGTGTGCCATGTCCTCCTGTATATAGTATGTCCTGTAAGTCATCTCCTGTATATAGTATATACCTGTGTATCATCTGCTCCTGTATAAAGTATATACCTGTGTCATCTTCACTGTATATAGTATATACCTGTGTGTCATCGCCCCTGTATATAGTATGTATCTGTATGTCATCTCCCCTGTATATAGTATATACCAGGATGTCATCTCCTCCTGTATATAGTATATACCTGTGTGTCATCTCCTCCTGTATATAGTATATACCTGTGTGTCATCTCCTCCTGTATATAGTATATACCTGTGTGTCATCTCCTCCTGTATATAGTGTATACCTGTAAGTCATCTCCTCCTGTATATAGTATATACCTGTGTGTCATCTCCCCTGTATATAGTATATATGTGTGTCATCTCCTCCTGTATATAGTATATACCTGTGTGTCATCTGCCCCTGTATATAGTATATACCTGTGTGTCATCCTCCTGTATATAGTATATACCTGTGTGTCATCTCTCCTGTATATAGTACTAAATTGGCAGCCTGATAAATCCCCAGCCAACAGGAAGCCCTCCCCCCTGGCAGTATATATTAGCTCACACATACACATAATAGACAGGTCATGTGACTGACAGCTGCCGTATTTCCTATATGGTACATTTGTTGCTCTTGTAGTTTGTCTGCTTATTAATCAGATTTTTATTTTTGAAGGCTAATACCAGACTTGTGTGTGTTTTAGGGCGAGTTTCATGTGTCAAGTTGTGTGTGTTGAGTTGCATGTGGCGACATGCATGTAGCGACTTTTGTGAGATGAGTTTTGTGTGGCGACATGCGTGTAGCAACTTTTTGTGTGTCGAGTTGCATGTGACAGGTTAGTGCAGCAAGTTGTGTGCAGCAGGTTTTGCGCGTGGCGAGTTTTATGTGTGGTGCGTTTTGAGTATGTGCAAGTTTTGAGTGAGGTAACTTTTGCATGTGTTGCAACTTTTGTGCATGTAGCAATTTTTCCACGTGTGCAAGTTTTGCGTGAGGCGAGTTTTCCATGAGGTGAGTTTTGCACGTGTGGCGAGTTTTGCGTGAGCCTAGTTTTGCATGTGGCGAGTTTTGAGCGGCGACTTTTGTGTTTCGACTTTTATGTGGCGAGGTTGGTGTATGTGTAGTGAAATGTGTGCTAACGGTGGTATATGCGTTCACGCACGTGGTAGTTTGTGGCGCCTTTTGTGTGTGTGTTCATATCCCCGTGTGTGGTGAGTATCCCATGTCGGGGCCCCACCTTAGCATCTGTACGGTATATACTCTTTGGTGCCATCGCTCTCACTCTTTAAGTCCCCCTTGTTCACATCTGGCAGCTGTCAATTTGCCTCCAACTCTTTTCATTTCACTTTTTCCCCATTATGTAGATAGGGGCAAAATTGTTTAGTGAATTGGAAAGCGCGGAGTTAAAATTTCACCTCACAACATAGCCTATGACACTCTCAGGGTCCAGACGTGTTAGTGTGCAAAATTTTGTGGCTGTAGCTGCGACGGTGCAGATGCCAATCCCGAACATACACACATGCATACATGCACACATACACACATTCAGCTTTATATAATATATATATTATTGTATATATATATGTATATTGTAGGGATTCCACTCACTCAGGTGCGACGGCTGACACTCAGGAGGCATGTTCCTTTAAAGTTCACTGGGTTTATTGCTTCATAAACCATATGGCAAAACAGAAAGCAAATAGCCTTTGGTTCAGGCAAAGAAAAACAAGTGTCCAGTTCATCCGGCTCAGTCTTAAAGCCTTAACACACTCAGGAGGGTTTCACCTCCACACATATCTGCTGTTTAAAGCATTAGCATGTCTTATATAGAGCTAACCACACCCAGTAACCCATCACATGATTAGCCATGTGGTCTGACATCACCACAGGTCCTGAAACACACATATATACATGGTTATGTGCAACAAAGAAATACTCCGGGCTACATTACAGCAACAAGGCACTTATGTGGCACATACCTCCCGTCGACTACACACCCTTTAGCCATGCTACATACCTCCCCCCTCTGCCTAAAGCCGTGGGGATTGGCACTTTCCCCCACTAAACAAGGGATTCTTGATAGGGCATCCGCATTACCGTGCAGCTTTCCAGCCCTATGTTCCACATGGAAACTGAAGTCCTGTAGGGCTAAGAACCAACGGGTGACCCTAGCATTTCTACCCTTTGTTTCCCTCATCCATCTAAGTGGGGCATGGTCAGATATTAGTCTGAATTTACGACCCAGCAGATAGTACCGTAACGTGTCCACCGCCCACTTTATGGCCAAACACTCTTTTTCCACGACTGAGTAGTTCTTTTCAGATGAGGACAGCTTTTTACTCAGATAGAGAACAGGATGCTCCTCCCCATGTAGCTCTTGGGAAAGGACTGCTCCTACCCCAACATCTGAGGCATCTGTCTGAAGAATAAAGTCTTTCTTGAAGTCTGGGGCCATCAGAACGGGCTGCTTACATAGAGCCCCTTTCAACTCTTGGAAGGCTGACTCTGTCTCTTCGGACCATTTCACCATCACCGACTTTGTCCCCTTTAGCAGATCAGTCAGAGGCGCAGCCACTGTTCAGGATGAACCTCCTGTAATATCCCACGATTCCCAGAAAGGCTTTAACTTGCTTTTTGGAGAGTGGTTTCGGCCATGTTTGGATTGCCTCCACTTTCCTGATTTGGGGCTTTATTTCTCCACGACCCACTATAAAGCCTAGGTATTTAGCTTCTTCCTTACAGAAGGCACACTTCTTCGGGTTTATTGTAAACCCCGCCTCTCTTAGAGCATCAAACACCGCTTGGACTTTCTCCAGATGACTCTCCTAGTCCGGGCTAAAGATGACGATATCATCTAGGTACGCAGCAGCGTAGGCCTTATGGGGTGCAAGGACTCTATCCATAGCCCTCTGGAAGGTCGCCAGAGCTCCCTGTAGGCCAAACGGCATCCGGACATACTGGAAGCATCCATCAGGTGTCGAAAAGGCCGTCTTCTCCTTGGCTTCCTGTGCCATGGGAATCTGCCAATACCCCTTTGTCAAATCCAAGGTGGATATATATCTGGCGTGCCCAAGCCTTTCGATGAGCTCATCAACGCGGGGCATGGGATAAGCGTTGAACTTGGAGACCTCATTCAACTTCCGATAGTCGTTGCAAAACCTCCACTCTCCATCAGGTTTTGGGACCAGGACAATTGGGCTCGACCAACCGCTCTTGGATTCCTCAATGACTCCAAGCTTCAACATACGCTCCACTTCCTTGGAGATAACTTCTCGACGAGCCTCAGGAATACGATAGGGTTTCACATTCACCCGCACATGTGGCTCTGTTAGGACCTCGTGCTCTATGACCTTCGTGTATCCAGGCAACTCTGAAAACAGGTCCCTGTTTTTCTGGAGTAACTCCCGGCACTGCTGTTTCTGGGTCTTTGATAGCGTCTCCGCTATAGTAACCGCTCCATACTCATCTTCTGGGTTGCTTAACAACGATGGAGTTACTGTCGGCTCTCTATCTTGCCATGGCTTGATGAGGTTGACATGGTAAACTTGGAATGGATTCCGTTATCCCGGTTGGTGAATTTTATAATTTACCTCACCAAGTTTCTCGATGACCTCATATGGCCCTTGCCATTTGGCCAAGAACTTGCTTTCCACCGTCGGAACTAACACAAGAACTCGGTCTCCCGGATTGAACTGCCTCACTCTTGCAGACCAGTTGTAGACCCTGGCCTGAGCTTCTTGTGCCTGGAGGAGGTGCTCTTTCACGATAGGCATCACCTTTGCAATCCTCTGCTGCATCAGGGCCACATGCTCAATGACGCTTCTGTGGGGCGTGACTTCGGCTTCCCAGGTTTCCTTGGCTATATCCAGGAGTCCTCGCGGATGTCGGCCATATAGAAGCTCAAACGGTGAGAACCCTGTGGAGGCCTGTGGAACTTCACGAATGGAAAACATCAGATAGGGTAAGAGACAATCCCAGTCTCTACCGTCTTTCTCTATAGCTTTTCTCAGCATGCTCTTCAGAGTCTTGTTAAATCTCTCAACAAGGCCATCTGACTGGGGATGGTACACCGAGGTCCTCAACTGGGAGATTTTCAGGGCTTTGCATAACTCCCTCATCACCTTGCTCATGAAAGGTGTCCCCTGGTCAGTCAGGATCTCCTTCGGCAGACCTGTTCGGGAAAAGACATGGACCAACTCGCGGGCTATACTCTTCGAGGAAGAATTTCTCAAGGGAATTGCCTCAGGATAGCGTGTGGCATAGTCCAGGATGACTAGTATATACTGATGGCCCCGGGCTGATTTAACTAAGGGACCGACCAAGTCCATGGCAATTCTCTCGAACGGCACCTCAATAATGGGCAGTGGCACAAGGGGGTTCCGGAAATGAGGATTGGGAGCAGTTAGCTGACATGTAGGGCAGGACCTGCAATAGTTCACTATTTCCCGGTGACACCCAGGCCAATAGAACCTCTGCACAACCCGTTCTTGCGTTTTTTCCACCCCTAGGTGTCCACCCAAGATGTGTGAATGGGCCATATCCAACACCTTCCGTCTATATGGACCCGGCACTACCAACTGCTCTACCAACTCCTCCCTTATTTTCGTGACCCGGTACAACAACTCCCCACTCATCAGAAAATAGGGAAATCTTGTGTCTGCCCCCGGCTCCTGTACCACCCCATCAATAACTGTGACATTATTAAAGGCTTCCCTCAGAGTGGGGTCCCTATGTTGGGCAGTCCCAAAATTTTCACCGGTTACCTCTAACTCCAGAATGTCAGATGCAGGGGACACTTCCTCCTCATCCCCAACCAGAACACAAAAAGGAAACCTGTCTGACTCTGGGTGTGGCGACATCCTTCCAGGGATCATTGGTTCCCTACTCTTGCTAGGGAGCTCAGAACCTTTTCCCCACAAATCCCAAAACAAACAGAAATCGCGGCCAATAATTATAGGGTGCAACAAGTCCTGAACGACGCCGACTATGTGGGACTCAGTGCCACATGCCGTTTCAATGTCCACCCTGGCCACCGGGTAGTCCTTTGCATCACCATGTATGCACCGCACTCCGACCTTCTTTCCCGGGAGCAGGTGGAGAGGAATAGTGGCCCTCACCAGGGTCACTATGCTCCCCGAGTCTAACAGTGCCGTTACTGCTCGACCGTTCACCTTTATGGGACACGCTTGAGGTCCCTCGTTGGGTGGAGAGTTCACACTGCAGGCTGGATACGCATAGTATGAACAACGGCGTCCCATGCTGCAGTCCATCTGCTCAGTGGTCTGGGAACAACGGGCAGCTATATGTCCTGGCCCGTGGCACCTCCAACAAATAATATCACCCGTAGGGACCTTGGGCACCACCTCCCCCGCCCTTTGTGACCTTGGACGCGCCACCCCTTTTTGGGACTCAGCTCCCTTCTGGGACCCCCAGTACGGCATGGACTGCCTCCCGAAGGAGCCTTCCAACCCTTGGTATCTCTCAACCAGTCCGATCAGCTCGTCGGCATTCTGGGGATCACCCTGGGCAACCCAAGTCTGTATAGGCCTCGGGAGGGAATGGACAAACTGATCCATCATCACCAGTTCTACCATTTGAGCAGGTGTAGATGACTCTGGCTGCAGCCATTTCTGGACCAGGTGCAACAGATCAAACATTTGGGAACGAGGTGGTTTGTCCCGGTGATAGGCCCAGCAGTGAATTCGCTGTGCCCTGAGAGTCAGTGTCACCCCCAAACGTGCGAGAATCTCGGCTTTCAACTTGTGATACTCCTTGGCATCCTGCAAGGTCAAGTCATAGTACGCCTTCTGGGGTTCTCCCGTCAGGTATGGCACCAATACCTCTGCCCACTGCTCTGGCGGAAGTTTTTCCCTCTCAGCGACCCTCTAAAACACTGTCAGGAAGGCCTCAACATCATCCCCGGGGGTCATTTTCTGCAATGCGCGTCTTACCGTCTTCCGGACGTGGGCGTCATCAGCCAGACCTGGGGTTGGGGCACTCGACTTGCCCTGGATGGCGGTTGCCAGAAGCTGCATCTGCTGCCGTTGCTCCTGCTGGCTCTGTTGCATCTGCTGCCGTTGCTCCTGCTGGCTCTGTTGTATCTGCTGCATCAACAGCCTGTTGGTCTCTTGCTGTCTTTGCTCCTGCTGGCTCTGCAACTGGACCAAGTGCTTCAGCAGGTCCTCCATTTTCCCCGGTGACGCTTGCTGGCTTGCAACAGACTTGACCCAGGACATTAAACAATAGACTTACGTCTCTGCTGGGAACACTGCCCGCACGTCTACCACCAATTGTAGGGATTCCACTCACTCAGGTGCGACGGCTGACACTCAGGAGGCATGTTCCTTTAAAGTTCACTGGGCTTATTGCTTCATAAACCATATGGCAAAACAACAGAAAGCAAATAGCCTTTGGTTCAGGCAAAGAAAAACAAGTGTCCAGTTCATCCGGCTCAGTCCTAAAGCCTTAACACACTCAGGAGGGTTTCACCTCCACACATATCTGCTGTTTAAAGCATTAGCCTGTCTTATATAGAGCTAACCACACCCAGTAACCCATCACATGATTAGCCATGTGGTCTGACATCACCACAGGTCCTGAAACACACATATATACATGGTTATGTGCAACAAAGAAATACTCCGGGCTACATTACAGCAACAAGGCACTTATGTGGCACATACCTCCCGTCGACTACACACCCTTTAGCCATGCTACAATATATATATATATATATATATATATATATATATATATATATATATATATATATATATATATATATATATATATATATATATATATAGTAGGTAGATATATATATACATATCTATATATATCTATCTATCAGTGAGACACGTGTGTGTGTGTATATATATATATGTATGTATGTATATATATATATATATATATATATATATATATATATATATATATATTTCCGCGCTAGATAGCAGAAAAGCCGTTAATTGAATTGCCTGCTTTTGCTCTCTCCTTCACAAACCCGACAGGATATGAGACATGGTTTACATACAGTAAACCATCTCATATCCCTTCTTTTTTGGCATATTCCTCTTTACTAATGTAACAAGTGTCTCTGTGTAAAATTTCCCCTGCATTCCATTCATTCACCAAGTTTTACAGGCAGGAGCACAGCTGCATTAGCAGAGCTCCTGGGTGTAAAATGATTTAACCCCTTCAGATGGATTTACAGAGTGGGACAAGACTGAACGACGGAAGGTATGGAATATTGTTGTTTGTTTTTTTTAACTTTATTAAGGGTCTTCAGGTGGATTAAGAGTATAATAAAATATTACAACACCATGTGTCTTTATTTCATTAAAATACTTTTTAATAATGTGTGTGTGTTTTATTAACCATTTCGTACTATTAGATTAATAATGGATAGGTGTCATAATTGACGCCTCTCCATTATTAACCTGGCTTAATGTCACCTTACAATAGCAGGGTGACATTAACCCTTCATTACCCCATATCCCACCGCTACCCGGGAGTGGGAAGAGAGAGGCTAAGTGCCAGAATAGGCGCATCTTCCAGATGTGCTTTTTCTGGGGTGGCTGGGGGCAGATGTTCTAAGCCAGGGGGGGTCCTATAACCATGGTCCCTCTCTAGGCTATTAATATCTGCCCTCAGACTCTGGCGGAGAAAATTGCGCGGGAGCCCACGGCAATTTTTTACGGGATTTAACCCTTTAATTTAATAGCTAGAGCCGCCAAACTTAACACACATACACTTCTTACATTAGTAAAGAGGAACATGTAATAAAAGAAAGGATATGAGATAGTTTACTGTATGTAAACCATGTCTCATATCATGTCGGGTTTGTGAAGGAGATAGGAAAAGCTGGCAATTGAATTACTGGCTTTTCTGCTATCTAGCACTGTATTAAACATAAATATATATATATGTGTGTGCTATATATATATATATATATATATATATATATATATATATATATATATATATATATATATATATATATATACTGTATATATGTTTTTAAGAATATTTGAGCCGATGGATCCATGATATGTCCAATTTGCAAGCATGCGCAAAGAAAAAAATCGCCGTATGGAAGCCATACGGGTGACACACGGATAAATTTGTGCGTAAAAGTCGTCGCATCCTCGCATTGAATACGGAACAGTGTTTTGGGACAATTACTGCGTATTACGGCCGTAAATAACAGACCGTATTTTCATACGCCTAGCGTGACGGCGGCCTAATCGTGGGTATTCGATACTCTGCGAGTAATGAAGTACTCACAGTACTCGGAACATAGCGAGTATTTCACTACTCGCCTCGCTCTATTCGGATCTCCCGCCCAGCATTTGCCAATCACAGTAATGCCGCAGCCTTCTTGGTTTTGCGCGGCATTAATATGATTGGCTGGCCGCTCAGCGTCATACATGAGTCATAGCCTATGACTCATAGCCTGCCTCTATATAAGCCTTGCCGCCGCCATTTTCTACACATTGCATGCAGACCACAGCTTGTGTAGGGAGAGTGTGAGCAACTGCTAGGGAGAGTTGTGTTTGTTTGTGCAAATCGTCCAGAAATCCTCTGTAAAACCCAAAAGCTCTTTTCAGAGCTGAAAGTGTAAGCTCATGGACTGACTAGTGACAGTTTTCCCAGCTATTTTTGGGGTCACATTGACGCCTGCAGGGCACTTATTTTGTGCTGTTGCAGTGCTGTGTTCACAGCGAATAGGACACACGATACTGCACAACTGACACGCAGCCAGCACCGCTGTCTTGTGTGGTGACTGGGGTGCATAACCTTGCCTTAAACCTCAGGGCGAATTTTTTAGTGGCAGCACCGCTGTCCTGTGTGCTGACTGGGGTGTGTAGTCTCACCTTAAATCTCAGGGCAATTTTTTAGTGGCAGCACTGCTGTCTTGTGGGGTAACTGGGGTGCGTAATCTTGCCTTAAACCTCAGGGCAATATTTTAGTGGCAGCTGTCTTGTGTTATGACTGGGGTGCGTGATCTCGCTTTAAACCCCAGGGCAATTTTTTAGTGGCAGCACTACTGTCTTGTGTGGTGATTGTGGTGCGTAATCTCGCCTTAAACCTCAGGGCAATTTTTTAGTGGCAGCACCGCTGTCTTGTGGGGTGACTGGAGTGCGTGATCTCGCCTTAAATCTCAGGGCAGTTTTTTTAGTGGCAGCACCGCTGTCTTGTGTGGTGACTGGGGTGCGTGATCTCGCCTTAAACCTCAGGGCAATTTTTTCAGTGCCATTGTGGTGCTGTTTGTAAAACACAAAGCAGTTCTAGGCTGTAGTTCTACCTTCCACAAAGCACAAACTGCTCCTTGTTCCCCAATATCTGCATCTAAGCATCTGCAACTATGGCAGAAAAATCCAAAATTCCTAAAAAGGCTGAGATGAAATGACAGGAACGTGGACATGGGGTTGTCATTGGTGCCCAACAAGGCGCTGAGTCAGGGAGACCAAAGAAGGTTGGTGCATCTAGGTTCCTGGTGAAATTTCCCAGTCTGGAACGTAAACGGGTCTGGGAGCCAGAAGAACAAGAGCAGATACTGTCTTGGATGGCTGTGATAAGGCCTCAACTAAATTTTCTAGCAGCACCCAATCGTCCATGACCAAACAGTCTCCTGTCCATACAGAGAACGCTGGCTCATCCTATTCTCAACCTGTTCCAAGTTCATCACCGTGTCAGGAGTCACAGGAAACATTTGACCCCAACCTTGGCCACTCCGAGGATCTGTTTGGTCCATTTCCTTTCATTGCCTCTGGCCTCTCACCTCGCGGCATTGAAGAGGAACATGAGGAGATATCGTCTGTTGATGATGGCCAAATATTTGAAACCCCATGGCCAGAAGAAAGCCACTTTCATACACGTGATGTACCGGGTGAAGAGGTGGAGGCTGATGGTTGTGACACACAGTTGCCATCTGACCAGTCGACAATCTCAAGACGGAAGGAGGATGACATGGATGATGAGGTGGTCGATGATGAGACCACCGATCCGACCTGGACCATTGGCATGCATAGCCAGCACAGAGGAAGGAGGTGGATACGTAGCACCAAGAAAAGCACCAAGGGCTACTGGTTTGAGCAGAGTGCGAAGTGTGTCAACTGTTGCCAAGAGCAATCCCTCTGTGCCCCAAGTCAAGGCAAGGGTGCGTTCAGCCGCTGTCTGGAAAAATGTTTTCGATAGTCCTTCTGAACCAAATGTTGTCATCTGTAGCATCTGTCATACGAAGCTGAGGAGAGGCCAGGGCAAAGGCAACCAAAACACCACCAGTATGCGGAAACACATGGCAGCCAAGCACCCTAGTCAGTTGGTGGAACAACAGAGTACCAAATCGGTGTCTGCTGGTCAAACCACTGCCATGTCATCTGTGATCTGTCCTTCCCAATCTGCTGGGCAGGAAGCAGGAGAAAATAATACCTCTTGCTCACAAGCTGCGGTTGCACAGACACAGGACACAACAAGCTTATCCACTTGTTTGTCTCAGCCAAGCGTCCAATTGTTCGTGCCCCAGATGTATGAAAGGAGGCATAAATACCAAGCCACGCACCCACAAGCACAAATACTGAACACGCACATTGCCAAGTTGCTAGCGATGGAGAGGTTGCCGTTTTAGACTTGTGGGGACACAGTCTTTCCATGATCTGTTAGCTGTGGCTGCCCCACGATACTCGGTTCCCAGCCGGCACTATTTTTCCCGGTGTGCAGTCCCCGCGTTACACCAGCATGTCTTAAACAATATAAAGCATGCACTCACCAACGCCGTAATCGGGAAGGTCCACCTTACAACTGACACATGGACAAATACTTGTGGCCAGGGATGATACATCTCTGTCACGGCTTACTGGCTCAACCTGGTGGAGGGTGGAACAAAGTCTGAAACTGGACCATCACATATCCTACCCACGCCACGAATAGCGGGCCCAACCTCAATCAGGGTTTCCGCCTTATCATATACGTCCTGTCTCCCTCTTCCTCCTCCTCCTCTGCCTAGTCATCCTATGCTGAATTACCCTCCACATCACTCCCAAGTTGGGAGCTGTGCAGCAGCGCATCGGCAAAGCGGCAACATGGTCTGCTGAAGCTGATCTGCTTAGGTGAAACACCACACACTGCAGCAGAGCTGTGGCAAGGAATAAAAGAACAGACCGATCAGTGGCTCTCCCCACTGCAACTCGAACCCGGTCTGGTTGTCCGCGACAATGGGCGTAACCTGGTGGTGGCTTTAAAGCTCGGTGAAGCTGGTACACATGCCATGCATGGCTCACATGCTGAACCTAGTGGTGCAGAAATTTCTAAAAACATACTCTGAATTGCCGTACCTGAGAAGGTGCGCCGTATTTGCGCCCATTTCCGCCATTCCTCAACCGCTGTTGCCGTTCTTGCAGCACTTCAAAAGCAATTTAATTTGCAACTTGCCAACATGGTGGAACTCAACATATCATATGTTGGCAAGGATAAGTGAGCAGCAGAGGACACTTGCTGAATACCAACTTAAATATGCATGCCCATCACACTGAGACTCAGCCAAGACACGTAACAACTGTCGAGTGGGTGTGGATCGCTGATATTTGTGAGGTGGTTGATAACTTTGAGTACTGCACCAAGCTTGTGAGCGGTGATCAGGCTATTATCAGCGTAACCATCCCTATGCTATGTCTGCTGAAAAAAATTGCTGCAGAATCTAAAAATGGAATCTTTGCGTGCCTAGCAGCTGGGTATGGAGCAAGATTTCACAATGGGTGATCCTACCCAGCTCAGCCAATATCATCAGGCAAGATGAAGACAAAAATGAGTAGGGAGAGGACTTCTTTTTCAGTGGTACCGAGGGAACACCTCATGCTACAGAGGGGAATCCCAACCCCAGCTTCATGTCTGTCCAGCATGGGTGGGCTGGAGAGGAGGAGGAGAGTCAATGTGAGGAGAGGATGGGTATTGTTCCTCCTTCTGGGTTCACAGAAGATTTGCCTCTTTGCAGCTTGGCATACATTTCTGACTGTGCCAAGACCCTCGCATAATCCACATTTTAATAGCAACCTAAACTGGTTGGCCACCTTTCTAGACCCACGGTACAAGGACAAATTTCCTTCGCTACTGTTGCAGTCAGCAAAGGGTTTCACAAATGAATCCTTCAAGAGAGCCGTTGTCGATCATTTGATGGCAACAGCACCCTCAGACACTGCTGCTAGCAGGGGTACCATCTCTGTGCAACAGCATGCATTAATGGGGAGAGACACGCCAAGCAGGTCCAAAAGAGGTGGTGGTAAAATGTCCACAAAATCGGCCATCTTCAACAAACCGGCTCATGACCATGGACTAGCTGGAACAGTAACAATGTCAAGGAGGGAGAAGTTGAAAAGATGGTCAACCACTATCTAAGTGACCATACCTGCATCCTTCCTGACGCTTCTGATCTGTTTAATTACTGGGTATCCAAGCTGCATAGTTGGCCAGACCTCTCCTTATATGCCTTGGAGGTGCTGGCCTGTCCTGCTGCTAGTGTGATGTCAGAGTGTGTTTTCAGTGCTGCTGGGGCAATCATCACAGATACATGCACACGGTTGACTGCAGAGAATGCAGACAGCCTGTCGTAGCTGAGTCCTCTGGGCCTCTGAGTTTTATACCTTTGCCCAAAACTAAGGGTCTCCCCTGGATGACCTCATGGGGTGGGCAGAGCTATGGAATGCACTCCTCTTTCTTGAGTATATGAAAAACCATCATCCCACATATCTTGGCGTATGAACCTCGTAGAAAGACAACCCATGTCATGCTCAGTGTGACATGGAGCTTCATTTAAGTATAGACATGGGGTAGCTGGGTGACCCAGTTACGTAGTAATCTGTTTCTCAATTTTGCTGGTTCTGGAACCTAGAAAACTCACTAGCTGGTAGTTCTACCGAGGCACATGCCAAAAATGTATATGTCCCACTTCTATCATTAACTGGTGCTACGATACTTATTTTTGGAAGGACAAAGAAACCTTGTTTTTTTCCATGTGCTTCTACTTGTACTTTCAGTTTAAGGCCATAAAACTCCTCAGTGAGGGTTGCTGGCACGCTGGTCTCATATTACAGCTGTATAGCAGGGGGGAGGGAGGGGGAGTGAAATCGGAGCGTGTGCCTGGAACCATGGACCTTCTAGAAAATTACTCAGACCATGGCATATTTACATTATCGTGACAGTCTTGGCTATCTTGCCTCTCTTTATTACCAACCGGCCGCAATTCTCCAGTCCGAAGGACATGCCGATGTCTTCACTGTAGATCCTTGTCAGGTGGATCAGTAATTGATGTCTTGTTCATTTTTCGCATACAGCTTGATGTCATCCATGTAGAGGAGGTGGCTGATGGTGCTTCCACTCTTGAACTTCTATCCATAGCCAGACTCTGTAATTATCTGACTGAGGGGGTTCAAGCCTATGCTGAACAGCAATGGGGACAGTGCATCACATTGGCATGTGCCGCATTTGATGGTCACTTGTGCTAGTTATCTTGAGTTGACTTCCAATGTTGTTCTCCATTGCCCCAGTAAGTTTCTGAGGAAGATTCTTAATTTCCTGTTGACATTCTACAGAGCCAAGCATTCCCAGGTCCATGTATGTGGCATTGAGTCATAGGCTTTCCTGTAGTCAATCCAGGCAGTGCTGAGATTGGTCTGTCTGGATCTTGAGTCTTAAGGGACTGCTCTATCTACTAGGAGCTAGTACTGAGAGCCTCTGGTGTCAGTCCTGATGCCTTTCTGAGCTGGATTCATGTACTGGTTCATATGGTTCTGTGGTTTGGTGGCTATGATGCCTGATAGAAGTTTCCATGTTGTTGTAAGGAAGGTTATTGGGCGGTAGTTGGATTTAACTGTTCCTTTATGAGGATCCTTCATGATCAGCACTGTTTTTCCTTGTGTTAGCCAAGCTGGGTGATGGCCTGCTTTTAGCAGTTGGTTCATCTGCTTTGCCATGCGTTCATGTACCGCTGTGAATTTCTTTAGCCAGTAGGAGAGGATCATGTCTGGGCCAGGTGCTGTCCAGCTCTTTATGTTCTTGACCCGCTGTTGGATGTCTGCTTCTGTAATGGTTCATGTAAAGAAGCTGCGGAGACACCATCACGTGTTTCTCGACGCAAGCAGTGAATAGCCAGGCCTTTCCCCGGGAAGGAACAACCACGGGAAGGGCAGCATCCTATGAAGGAAAGTCACCTATGCCAAGCATGGTATCCATCCACAGACAGCTGTTTCGGGGTTTTTGCCCCTCATCAGTGTGGAGTAGGAATCTGGCTATTAGGAGCAGTGCCTAGTAAAAAGGCTATAAAGGCACAGATGATTGGCCTCGGGGAGACCAAAACATCCAACACCGCGGAGACACCATCACATGTTTCTCAACGCAGTGATTCCAGAACACTGCCCCCATCCCTTATGGGAAATATGCAGATGCATGTAAAGAAGCTGCGGAGACACCATCACGTGTTTCTCGACGCAAGCAGTGAATAGCCAGGCCTTTCCCCGGGAAGGAACAACCACGGGAAGGGCAGCATTCTATGAAGGAAAGCCACCTATGCCAAGCATGGTATCCATCCACAGACAGCTGTTTCGGGGTTTTTGCCCCTCATCAGTGTGGAGTAGGAATCTGGCTATTAGGAGCAGTGCCTAGTAAAAAGGCTATAAAGGCACAGATGATTGGCCTCGGGGAGACCAAAACATCCAACACCGCGGAGACACCATCACGTGTTTCTCAACGCAGTGATTCCAGAACACTGCCCCCATCCCTTATGGGAAATATGCAGATGCATGTAAAGAAGCAGTGAATAGCCAGGCCTTTCCCCGGGAAGGAACAACCACGGGAAGGGCAGCATCCTATGAAGGAAAGCCACCTATGCCAAGCATGGTATCCATCCACAATATCCTTCATAGGATGCTGCCCTTCCCGTGGTTGTTCCTTCCCGGGGAAAGGCCTGGCTATTCACTGCTTGCGTCGAGAAACACGTGATGGTGTCTCCGCAGCTTCTTTACATGCATCTGCATATTTCCCATAAGGGATGGGGGCAGTGTTCTGGAATCACTGCGTTGAGAAACACGTGATGGTGTCTCCGCGGTGTTGGATGTTTTGGTCTCCCCGAGGCCAATCATCTGTGCCTTTATAGCCTTTTTACTAGGCACTGCTCCTAAGAGCCAGATTCCTACTCCACACTGATGATGGGCAAAAACCCCGAAACAGCTGTGTGGATGGATACCATGCTTGGCATAGGTGGCTTTCCTTCATAGGATGCTGCCCTTCCCATGGTTGTTCCTTCCCGGGGAAAGGCCTGGCTATTCACTGCTTGCGTCGAGAAACACGTGATGGTGTCTCCGCAGCTTCTTTACATGCATCTGCATATTTCCCATAAGGGATGGGGGCAGTGTTCTGGAATCACTGCGTTGAGAAACACGTGATGGTGTCTCCGCGGTGTTGGATGTTTTGGTCTCCCTGAGGCCAATCATCTGTGCCTTTATTGCTTCTGTAATGGTGACTGGTTCTTGCTCTAGGTGGTTGCGGTGTATCATTCTCAAATATTGCAGCCACATTGCACTGGTGTTGTGTTTTTTTCCTTCTCCCATATGTTCCTCCAGTATTGTTCAGTCTCTGCTATTGGTGGAGTTGCTGCCTTTGTGCTGTTCCTCTGTAGTTGGGAGTACACTTTGGATGGTTCTTTGAAGAACAGGGCATTTATTTTCTTGGCCTCAGCTTTTCTAATGTATCTCCCTAGTCTTGCAGCGAGTTCTGTGAGCCTTTGTTTCACAGTCTCTTCAGTTAGGGTCAGGCCTTTGTACTTGTCCAGCTTGGTCTTATTTTTGATCTTTACACACTTCTGTATTTCTGATAGCTGATTTCCCTTCGTGGCACCTTCATCTTTGTTAACAGTTTTCTTTTCCAAGGGGGCACATACTTCTGTTGTTCTTGCTGGTTGTATAGCCAAGCATTTCCATGATTGCTGAGGCACTAGCATAGAACAGGTTATTAGTTTGAGTTGTGGTGGTAGGTATTGATGCAAGTGCTGCTCTATTGGCTTCCTCTAGCATACTGTTTGGTGGTCTTTCTTTGCTGAGCCTTGGCAGTCGATCTCTGGTATTGATGGTATTTAGTTTATCCAAGATCTTCTGTTTTTCTAACTAGCTGCAGTGCTCTCTAGTTGCATTGTTGGATCAAGATCTTCAGGGGGTTGCACATGTTGTTCTTCCAGGTCTTTATGTGAGGTGGATCTGCAGTGCAGTTGATCCATCTCAAGTTGTGATAATAGCTTTCTCTTTAGGATATTGAAACGTTGGGTGACTAGTTGTTTCTCAGTTAGTGGACATGCAGGTCTTGTATCCATCCAGTTTCCTCATATGCTTCATATATCCTCTCTCATTTGGTCTGCTGTTATAATAGCATTTCATCAGATTCAGGTTCTCTTGCCTTGTCCATGTATGGTTTGGTCTAGTAGTCCATTTATCATCAGATTGTCCTGGTTCCTCGACATCTAATGGGGACCTTGTTAATCCAGACGACGTCTGAGCCAGCATGACTCTCTTTGTTTGTGACACTCTCTGTTCGTGACACTCTCATGTTTATTGAGGTAGGCACCATAGTGTTATGGACCACTACTGGTATATTATGTCCAACAGGGCAGAGCCAGGATTTGAACCCCAGTCTCCCACATTGGTGGCTGTGATTTTGCTAAGCGCGGCACATGTATTGCCAGCTACTATTATGTATTTTACCGAATGTTACTGACTTTTTCCGATCTTTAGAAAAATGCTCATGTTACCGATCATAAATCTGAATGTACCATATTCGTGCCGAATTTATGTTTGGCAATCGTTTTCCGAACATATTCGCTCATCTCTAGGGATGAACGAGTAGTATTCAGTAGTATTGAGACTTGCTATACTCGTACCGAGTATACCGTAATACTCAGGTATTTGGTACGAGTAGCGAGTCCAATGTTAGTCAATGGAAAATGTGAGTAATTGTCTGTTGGACCCTACAAAGCGGTCTGGGGGCTGAGGCAAAGGCTAGAAAAGGTGTAAATGTTAAAAGAAAAAATATGGTGTAAACAAGTGTATATAACATGGGGGCACCTGGTCAGGGGCTACACGAGTTGTTTTACACCACTGCTTCACTAGAATGTACAAACACTATTTGAAGTCCTGTCATTACTTGCCGGCAGAGCG
This sequence comes from Ranitomeya imitator, assembly GCF_032444005.1. Lineage (NCBI taxonomy): Eukaryota > Metazoa > Chordata > Amphibia > Anura > Dendrobatidae > Ranitomeya > Ranitomeya imitator. The sequence goes on along the minus strand of NC_091283.1, from coordinate 328,813,140 downwards.
GGACTCATACGCCAGTGATATATCAGAAGTGCCGTAAGAGCGAGTGATGATGGACAGCTAAGTGGGTAAGTGATGTAAGGAGAGCGATCTGCCCTAGGGGCTGTGTGATGGTTAATGCAGGAAGAAGCCACCCATCGACATCATTACAAGGGATTCACAATTATAAAGCTTGGGCTACTGTTCTTGTTATTCCAGTGCCACTGTCCAATGTGTAGTCATAGACATAGTGTCTTTATAACATTAGCCCTAGGGGCTCTATTATGGTTGACGCAGGAAGGAGGCCTCAAGAGCCAAACAATTATGAAAGTAGACTACTAGCACGGTAGTTCCAGTGCCCAATGTCCAGGCATAGACATAATGTCTCCAAAAATTAGCCCAAGGGGCATGATACCATGGTTGACGAAGTAAGAAGGGTCTCCTCACAAGTGCCTCAGATGGAAAGTATTAATTATCGGAACATTGTTTTTAGCTTATTGACCATGAGGTACATGTGGCAGAAGCAATCTGACCTGAAGATTTTGGGGAAGGTCCCCTTGCCCAGCCACCACATGTCGTACCATTGAATGATATGAAAGAACTGTAAGTTGATTTTCATTGTTAATCCCTTTTTATTTGTAATTGTCTGTACATGCGATACTTGTCGTCTTTTATAATATCTTTTTACCCTTTTGTAAACACTGCCTATCTTTTGGAGTAAAATATATAAAATTACTAGCTTCGTTTCTCCTTGCTCTATAATGTACTGTCACGTCCTCTGAAGTGAATTACGCTACTAAGTGGGTTGGCTCCAGACCCGTTATTAATTAAGAAATCGGAGCTGGTGGCAGCAGATTTGTCCTGCGCCTTTGGGAAACCTGGTAGCGACGGCGTTGATAATTATTGTTCCCGCCTGAGTGGAAGTAGTTATATCGCCCTCGCTGCAGTTTGCCCATTAGTCAGTACATAGTAAGGCAGACTTTCTGGCAGCTACTTATCCTAGGTGCAGTACCCTGTCTGACCTGAGGGGAAGGAGGGGGGGGGGGGGGGCGCCAGACAGCTGCAAGTTCCAAACCATATCTGGGAAATGGCATATAGATAAATCCCCTTCAAAAAAGAATCAGGGCAACCAAACAACCCCGGTTCAGGACATATTGGTGTGAGCGGGTGGGATGATAAAGTTATTCCCCTGTGATTCATGACAAAGACTGATGGAGTGGAATTACCAGCAGGGCACATAGCAGATGTACAGACATGCTTCAAGTACCTCGGCATCCCACAGAAATACAGTAACCATGATGAGGAGGCAAGGAAAGCAGCAACATTCAAATACCATCAAAGGGTAAGACAGGTCCTGAAGAGCCAGTTCAATGGGAAGAATAAAATCAGTGCCATCAATATATATGCCCTGCCAGTTACAGTTGTGGCAAAAAGTATTGACACCCCTGCAATTCTGTCAGATAATACTCAGTTTCTTCCTGAAAATGATTGCAAACACAAATTCTTTGGTATTATCTTCTTTTAATTTGTCTTAAATGAAAAAACACAAAAAGAATTGTCCTAAAGCCAAATTGGATATAATTCCACACCAAACATAAAAAAGGGGGTGGACAAACGTATTGGCACTGTTCGAAAAGTCATGTGATGTTCTCTAATTTGTGTAATTAACCGCACCTGTAACTTATCTGTGGCACCTAACAGGTGTTGGCAATAACTAAATCACACTTGCAGCCAGTTGACATGGATTAAAGTTGACTCAACCTCTGTCCTGTGTCCTTGTGTGTACCACATTGAGCATAGAGAAAAGAAAGAAGACCAAAGAACTGTCTAAGGACTTGAGAAACCAAATTGTGAGGAAGCATGAGCAATCTCAAGGCTACAAGTCCATTTCCAAAGACCTGAATGTTCCTGTGTCTACCGTGCGCAGTGTCATCAAGAAGTTTAAAGCCCATGGCACTGTGGCTAACCTCCCTAGATGTGGACGGAAAAGAAAAATTGACAAGAGATTTCAACGCAAGATTGTGCGGATGTTGGATAAAGAACCTCGACTAACATCCAAACAAGTTCAAGCTGCCCTGCAGTCTGAGGGTACAACAGTGTCAACCCGTACTATCCGTCGGTGTCTGAATGAAAAGGGACTGTATGATAGGAGACCTAGGAAGACCCCACTTCTTACCTCGAGACATAAAAAAGCCAGGCTGGAGTTTGCCAAAACTTACCTGAAAAAGCCTAAAACGTTTTGGAAGAATGTGCTCTGGTCAGATTAGACAAATGTTGAGCTTTTTGGGCAAAGGCATCAACATAAAGTTTACAGAAGAAAAAAAGAGGCATTCAAAGAAAAGAACACGGTCCCTACAGTCAAACATGGCGGAAGTTCCCTGATGTTTTGGGGTTGCTTTGCTGCCTCTGGCACTGGACTGCTTGACCATGTGCATGGCATTATGAAGTCTGAAGACTACCAACAAATTTTGCAGCATAATGTAGGGCCCAGTGTGAGAAAGTGTTTACCCTGGTTACCATCCTAAAAGTAAAAAAAACAAACAGTACATACTTACCTAACGCTGTCTGTCCCCGGCGCCCTGCTTCTCTGCACTCCTCCTGTACTGGCTGTGAGCACAGCAGCCGGAAAGCAGAGCGGTGACGTCACCGCTCTGCTTTCCGGCTGACCGACGCTCACAGCCAGTACAGGAGGAATGCAGAGCACAGCGCCGGGGACAGACAGCGTTAGGTAAGTATGTACTGTTTGTTTTTTTTACTTTTAGGATGGTAACCAGGGTAAACATCGGGTTACTAAGCGCGGCCCTGCGCTTAGTTACCCGATGTTTACCCTGGTTACCAGTGAAGACATCGCTGGATCGGTGTCACACACGCCGATCCAGCGATGTCCACGGGAGATCCAGCGACGAAATAAAGTTCTGGACTTTGTTCAGCGACCAACGATGGCACAGCAGGGGCCTGATCGTTGGTCGCTGTCACACATTACGATTTCCTTAACGATATCGTTGCAACGTCACCAAAAGCAACGATATCGTTAACGATATCGTTATGTGTGAAGGTACCTTAAGAGTTTGATAATCCTCTCCTTTGTTTCAATTAACATCTCTCGTGTTGGAGCCATGATTCATGTCAGTCCACTTGGTGCAACAGCTCTCCAAGGTGTGATCACTCCTTTTTAGATGCAGACTAACGAGCAGATCTAATTTGATGCAGGTGTTATTTTTGGGTATGAAAATTTACAGGGTGATTCCATAATTTTTGCCAGGGGTTGTATATAAATGTCAGTGACAAATACAATTAGTACAGTGTGTGAGAATACCAGCCCCCAGCTGTCAGCTTTAAAAAAATGCTGTTTGTCACAAATTGGGGTGGACCCCACGCCATTTTTTTAAATTATTTATTTAAATAATAAAAAAGTGTGGGGACCCCTTTATTCTTCATAACCAGCCTTGAGGAATCTGATAGCTGAGGGTTGCAGCCCCCAGCTGTGAGTTTTGCCTGGCTGGTTATCATAAATACAGGGGAACCCATGCAGTTTCTTTTTTTATTATTTATTTACTGCACAGTAGTGCCTGATGAATACACCCATCAGCCGCGCCGGCTCTCACTGTTATTAGCGACTGTAGGTGATGATGGGAGCTGTAGTCCCATCAGCTGACACCAGTGACCGGAGGTAAACTTTATACCTCTGATCACAGGTGAGCGGTCACGCTGTCTTCTGACAGGGTGGGAACCGCAGCTCTCTAACCGGCGGGGATGATTTTACCACCAATCAGAAGCGCTACGCCAGTGATTACCACGCTGTCACACAGCTTGGAAAACACCGGCTTTTGTGCTGTGCATGTTTGGCTATACTTGGCGATTTAATCAACAAATTGGCCAATGTTGCAGAATTCGGTGATAGTGAGCCGAACAGAACATTGAGTGTGAGGTGCTGTGGGGGCCGTCATACTGTGTGGGAGACCTAATACTGAGCTACATGGGCACACTTAGAACAAATTCTTTGTGATGAGTCAGATAGAAAGTGAGAAACACAGACCTTTGGTCTATATGATTGCAGTCCTCCTGAATTGATATAGTGTTGTGTGTCAGGAGGGAGATATCAGATAGTACGTCCTGAAGGTAAGCAAATCTAATGGCAGTAAGAATTTGGATTCCGACAGGGAGCATAGTGGAGACAAAGAGCAGGAAATGTCATTAGCTCAGGTTTGCTGCACTATTGTGGCTTATAACAAAAGTTATGTACTGCCACATGTAACCGGAAAGTTCCTGACTCTGCACAATGCAGAAGAATCATTCATAAAGTGTTGTGCCTGCTATCTGATGTATATACTTCTCATCAAGTTCTTGTTAAGTAAAGGAAAGTCTATTTTTGAACTTTCATATCCCTCAGTCATCTCCATACCATCTGGTCTGGGCCTACAATGACAGCATGCAGGGTCGGGAGATATGACTGCCAAATATATATATATACTAGCTGAAGAGCCCGGCATTGCCCGGGCATAGTAACTAACTGTGGTTAGGTATAACAAATCATAATGATTATCCTCTATCCCATAGTCCAGTGCCCATATACTATTATTATTATATATATATATATATATATATATATATATATATATATATATATATATAGCACCATTGATTCCATGGTGCTGTACATGAGGAGGGGTTACATACAAATTACAGACATCACTTACAGTAAACTAACAATGACAGACTGATACAGAGGGGAGTGTTATGATTCGGTGACCTTGGAGCAGCATGAAAACTTTCACTGGAGTAGGTGGTCACTATACTGACCGCAATCATGATCTTAACACCGCAACTAGAAGTAGCCGTGGAGTGTACCTAACAATCCTAGACACCTCGTCACAGCCGGAGGACTAAATACCCCTAAACATGGAAATACGAATACTATCTTGCCTCAGAGCAGAACCCCAAAGGATAGATAGCCCCCCACAAATATTGGCGGTGAGTCGGAGAGGAAAAACATACACAGGCAGAAAAACAGGATTTAGCACATGAGGCCACTCTAGCTAAAATAGGACAGAATAGGACAGAGTTCTGTGCGGTCAGTATTAAAACCCTTCAGAAATATCCACAGCAGAATATACAAAAACTTCCTCCATCTAACTAAAGACGTAGGAGCGTATATCTGCAACTCTAGCGAATCCTACATTCAGAGCAGGAATACAATCAAAAACAAGCACACAGCCGGTGTGCCACAGAAAAAGAAACAGACACTTATCTTTGCTCAAATGGCAGCCAAGCAGGAGAAGCCAGGCAGAGATCAATCATATCCCAAAAGACATTGACAACTGGCAAGGACTAATGAGTCCTGCAAGCCTAAATACCCCAGTCAGAACTGCAATTAGCAGATACACCTGTCCAAGACTGCAGCCCAGAAACAACTGCATTACCATCTGGTACCACCAGAGGGAGCTCAAAAGCAGAATTCACAACAGGGGAGAGGACCCTGCCCTTGCCGGCTTACATTCTACAGGATTATGGGGAAGGAGACAGTAGGTTGGGGGTTGCAGCAGCTCCGGTGTTGGTGAGGCAGTAGCTCCGGTAGTGGTGAGGAGTGTTATGAATAGGTAATTCAGAACCACAATGGACCTTGAAGTTCAGAGCACACAAGTGACCTGACAAAAACCACAAAACATAGGACGAGCTCTGAGACGTGGGAACTCTGCTGACCGCAATCCCTAAACCTATCAAACCACACTAGAGGTAGCCGTGGATTGCGCCTAACGCTCCCTATGCAACTCGGCACAGCCTGAGAAACTAGCTAGCCTGAAGATAGAAAAATAAGCCTACCTTGCCTCAGAGAAATTCCCCAAAGGAAAAGGCAGCCCCCCACATATAATGACTGTGAGTAAGATGAAAATACAAACACAGAGATTAAATAGATTTAGCAAAGTGAGGCCCGACTTACTGAATAGACCGAGGATAGGAAAGATAGCTTTGCGGTCAACACAAAAACCTACAAACAACCACGCAGAGGGGCAAAAAGACCCTCCGCACCGACTAACGGTACGGAGGTGCTCCCTCTGCGTCTCAGAGCTTCCAGCAAGCAAGCAAAACCAAAAAAGCAAGCTGGACAGAAAATATAGCAACAAAAGTAACACAAGCAGAACTTGGCTTATGCTGAGCAGACAGGCCACAGGAACGATCCAGGAGGAAGCAAGACCAATACTAGAACATTGACTGGAGGCCAGGATCAAAGCACTAGGTGGAGTTAAATAGAGCAGCACCTAACGACTTAACCTCATCACCTGAGGAAGGAAACTCAGAAGCCGCAGTACCACTCGTGACCACAGGAGGGAGCTTGATCACAGAATTCACAACAGTACCCCCCCCCTTGAGGAGGGGTCACCGAACCGTCACCAGAGCCCCCAGGCCGACCAGGATGAGCCATATGAAAGGCACGAACAAGATCGGCAGCATGGACATCAGAGGCAAAGACCCAGGAATTGTCTTCCTGACCATAACCCTTCCACTTAACCAGATACTGGAGTTTCCGTCTCGAAACACGAGAATCCAAAATCTTCTCCATTATATACTCCAACTCCCCCTCCACCAAAACCGGGGCAGGAGGATCAACAGATGGAACCACAGGCGCCACGTATCGCCGCAACAATGACCTATGGAATACGTTATGGATGGGAAAAGAATCTGGAAGGGTCAAACGAAAAGACACAGTATTAAGAACCTCAGAAATCCTATACGGACCAATGAAACGAGGCTTAAACTTAGGAGAGGAAACCTTCATAGGAATATAACGAGATGACAACCAAACCAAATCCCCAATACGAAGTCGGGGACCCACACAGCGTCTGCGATTAGCGAAACGTTGAGCCTTCTCCTGGGACAAGGTCAAATTGTCCACTACATGAGTCCAAATCCGCTGCAACCTGTCCACCACAGTATCCACACCAGGACAGTCCGAAGACTCAACCTGCCCTGAAGAGAAACGAGGATGGAACCCAGAATTGCAGAAAAACGGTGAAACCAAGGTAGCCGAGCTGGCCCGATTATTAAGAGCGAACTCAGCCAACGGCAAAAAGGACACCCAATCATCCTGATCAGCAGAAACAAAACATCTCAGATATGTTTCCAAGGTCTGATTGGTTCGTTCAGTCTGGCCATTTGTCTGAGGATGGAAAGCCGAGGAAAAAGACAAATCAATGCCCATCCTAGCACAAAAGGCTCGCCAAAACCTTGAAACAAACTGGGAACCTCTGTCAGAAACGATGTTCTCTGGAATGCCATGTAAACGAACCACATGCTGGAAGAACAATGGCACCAAATCAGAGGAGGAAGGTAATTTAGACAAGGGTACCAAATGGATCATCTTAGAGAAGCGATCACAAACTACCCAAATGACCGACATTTTTTGAGAGACGGGGAGATCCGAAATAAAATCCATAGAGATATGTGTCCAAGGTCTCTTCGGGATCGGCAAGGGCAAAAGCAACCCACTGGCACGAGAACAGCAGGGCTTAGCCCGAGCACAAATCCCACAGGACTGCACAAAAGAACGCACATCCCGCGACAGAGACGGCCACCAAAAGGATCTAGCCACCAAATCTCTGGTACCAAAGATTCCAGGATGACCAGCCAACACCGAACAATGAACCTCAGAGATAACTTTATTCGTCCACCTATCAGGGACAAACCGTTTCTCTGCTGGGCAACGATCAGGTTTATTAGCATGAAATTTTTGCAGCACCCGCCGCAAATCAGGGGAGATGGCAGACACAATTACTCCCTCTTTGAGAATACCCGCCGGCTCAGGCAAACCCGGAGAGTCAGGCACAAAACTCCTAGACAGGGCATCCGCCTTCACATTTTTAGAGCCCGGAAGGTACGAAACCACAAAGTCAAAACGGGAGAAAAACAGCGACCAACGAGCCTGTCTAGGATTCAACCGTTTGGCAGACTCGAGATAAGTCAAGTTCTTGTGATCAGTCAAGACCACCACGCGATGCTTAGCTCCTTCAAGCCAATGACGCCACTCCTCGAATGCCCACTTCATGGCTAGCAACTCTCGATTGCCAACATCATAATTTCGCTCCAGGCGAAAACTTCCTGGAAAAGAAGGCGCATGGCTTCATCACCGAGCAATCAGCACCTCTTTGCGACAAAACAGCCCCCGCTCCAATTTCAGAAGCATCAACCTCAACCTGGAACGGAAGCGAAACATCTGGTTGACACAACACAGGGGCAGAAGAAAAACGACGCTTTAACTCTTGAAAAGCTTCCACAGCAGCAGAAGACCAATTGACCACATCAGCACCCTTCTTGGTCAAATCGGTCAATGGTTTAGCAATACTAGAAAAATTACAGATGAAGCGACGATAAAAATTAGCAAAGCCAAGGAACTTTTGCAGACTCTTCAGAGATGTCGGCTGAGTCCAATCATAAATGGCCTGGACCTTAACAGGGTCCATCTCGATGGTAGAAGGGGAAAAGATGAACCCCAAAAATGAAACCTTCTGAACACCAAAGAGACACTTTGATCCCTTCACAAACAAAGAATTTGCACGCAGGACCTGGAACACCATTCTGACCTGCTTCACATGAGACTCCCAATCATCCGAGAAGACCAAAATATCATCCAAGTATACAATCAGGAATTTATCCAGATACTCTCGGAAGATTTCATGCATAAAGGACTGAAATACTGATGGAGCATTGGCAAGTCCGAATGGCATAACTAGGTACTCAAAATGGCCCTCGGGCGTAATAAATGCAGTTTTCCATTCATCGCCCCGTTTAATACGCACAAGATTATATGCACCACGAAGATCTATCTTGGTGAACCAACTAGCCCCCTTAATCCGAGCAAACAAATCAGATATCAGCAGCAAGGGGTACTGAAATATGACCGTTATTTTATTTAGAAGGCGGTAATCAATACAAGGTCTAAGCGAACCATCCTTCTTGGCCACAAAAAAGAACCCTGCTCCCAATGGCGATGACGACGGCCGAATATGACCCTTCTCCAAGGATTCTTTTACGTAACTCCGCATAGCGGCGTGCTCAGGTACAGATAAATTAAAACAGTCGACCCATAGGAAACTTACTACCAGGAATCAACTCGATAGCACAATCACAATCCCTATGCGGAGGTAGGGCATTGGACTTGGGCTCATCGAATACATCCCGGTAATCAGACAAGAACTCTGGGACCTCAGAAGAGGTGGATGATGAGATAGACAGAAATGGAACATCACCATGTACCCCCTGACAACCCCAGCTGGACACAGATATTGATTTCCAATCTAATACTGGGTTATGGACTTGTAGCCATGGCAACCCCAACACGACCACATCATGCAGATTTTGCAACACCAGAAAGCGAATATCCTCCTGGTGCGCAGGAGCCATGCACATGGTCAGCTGGGTCCAATACTGAGGCTTATTCTTGGCCAAAGGCGTAGCATCAATTCCTCTCAATGGAATAAGACACTGCAAGGGCTCCAAGACAAACCCACAGCGCCTAGCAAACTCCAAATCCATCAAATTCAGGGCAGCACCTGAATCCACAAATGCCATGACAGAATAGGAAGACAAAGAGCAGATCAAAGTAACGGACAAAAGAAATTTCGACTGTACCGTACCAATGGTGGCAGACTTAGCGAACCGCTTAGTGCGCTTAGGACAATCGGAGATAGCATGAGTGGAATCACCACAGTAGAAACACAGCCCATTCTGACGTCTGTGTTCCTGCCTTTCAGCTCTGGTCAAAGTCCTATCGCACTGCATAGGCTCAGGTTTATGCTCAGATAATACCGCCAAATGGTGCACAGATTTACGCTCACGCAAGCGTCGACCGATCTGAATGGCCAAAGACATAGACTCATTCAGACCAGCAGGCATAGGAAATCCCACCATGACATCCTTAAGGGCTTCAGAGAGACCCTTTCTGAAGATTGCAAATAGTAAAGATGAATGGAAACTCCAGCTCCAATAAAAGGTGAAAGTCTTTATTAATCCAAATTTAAAAATGGTAATCCAACGCACATAGTGAACAAGTGGATGAGAGCGATAGTGTCGGCTACGCGTTTCGATCCATAAGGATCTTACTCATGCCTTAGGAAAAACCGGATATAAAGGTCTAGATATACCTATCATAAGCCAATGACACAATTCTAATTGAACACGTGATAAATCCGGAAAGGTCCTAAACATATATAACAAAGACATATAACAATATGGTTAAATAGTACACAAATTGAATAAAAAACAATTAAAACATTAACAATAATGATATAATATTTCATTTCTTTTGTTCAAACCTGCGGGAAAACGGGTGTTTAAATTATATATCCAAAAAGCCTCTCTAGTTAAAAGGCGTCTTTTCATATCCCCGCCACGATTATTTTGATATACTATTTCAATACCATGTACTCTAAGATTAGATACATCCCCACCATGCACTGTGCCAAAATGCTTAGACACCATAGAGATGTTTCTATTAGGGACATGTAATTTATTAACATCTCTCAAATGTTCGGTGACCCGTGTTTTTAATTTTCTCAAAGTACAGCCTACATAAGAAATTCCACAGACTAAACAGTCTATCTTATAGACCACATTTCTAGAATGGCAATTAATAAAACTTTTGATATTATATTTATTTGTATTCTCGGAGTTCTGAAACGTATTTCCCAAATGTGCGTGTGCACAAGTGCTACACGCAGCAGTGCCGCATCTAAAAAACCCCTTATAATCAAGCCAAGTACCAGATTTGTGGATCGCAGGTGGAGCACTAGGAGCGATGGAATCTCCTATGGTTTGGGCTCTTCTGGACACCACGCTAACGCCATCCTTAAGAATATGCATCAGCGTGGAATCCTCATATAAGATAGGTAATCTTTTGTTGATAATGTCTCTAATAGAGTTAAATTGGGGACTGAATTTTAAGGAAACATATGGCTTATTCTCATATTTACTGGCATGCGTATTGTTGATCCTATCAGAGACCAACAAATTTTCTCTCGTTTTTCTATCAACTATAGCATTAGCTCTATCTAGTGACCACTGTGGATATTTCCGAGCTCTCAATCTATTTCTTAGGCTCTCGAACTCATTATTCATATCAATCTCTCTGCTGCAGTTACGTTTTAATCTTGTAAATTCACCAGTTGGTATCGCTTTAATTGTGTGGGCTGGGTGGCTGCTGGTAGCGTGGAGAATAGCATTACCACTGATTGGTTTAGCATATGTCTTGCTGGCAATAATTTCATTCACATGCCCAGATAGCTCAAGATCCAAAAAAGAAATTTTGTGTGGATCAGAAACAAAAGTGAATTTAATTCCAAAATCGTTGGCATTAATATAATCCACAAATCCCGGTATGGCAGACACATCGCCCCCCCAAATTATGAGGGTGTCATCGATGTATCTGCCATACCAGGAGATTTGGTCCATAAAAGGGTTGTTAACCGAATAAATGAACCTTTGTTCCCAATATGCCATGGTTAGGTTCGCTAAGGAAGGGGAATATTTCGCACCCATCGGAACTCCCGACTTTTGTACATAAATTTGTTTGTCAAATGAAAAGATATTATTCTTCATAAGAAAAAAAGAAACTTGCAACGTAAAATTAATAAGATCTTGGGAAAATTGCCCGGACTCAGTAAGATGGAAATGTAGTGCTTCCATAGCTACATTATGTGGAATACTAGTGTATAAAGACACCACGTCGCAGCTGAGCCAAGTATAATTATGTTTCCATCTCCAATTACTCAGTGTCTTAAGAACCTCTTTTGAATCTTTTATATAGCCTGGTAATTTGCTAACTAAAGGTTTAAGTAATGAATCCACCCATTCACATAAATGTTCTGTCATGGATCCAATGCCTGACACTATGGGACGCATAGCTGGTATGCCATCACTTTTATGTACTTTGGGTAGCCCATACATAATGGGTAATTTGGGAAATTGTACATATATATAGTCAGCCTGTTTTTTATCAATGACTGATGGACTAAGACCCTCTTCTATGATTTTGGCAATTTTGGCATTAATATTACTACTTGGATTATTTGGAAGTTTCTCATAAGTTGAAGTATCAGACAAAAGATCAAACATTTTATCTTTATAATCTTGTTCATTAAGAATAACGATGAGACCTCCTTTGTCACTTTTTTTTATGATAATATTTTTCATATTTTTAAGTTCGTTAAGTGCTCTCCGTTGTTTTCGGGATAAATTATTACAATTAGTCTTGTTCCAGCCATCTTTAAGGTTCTTTAGATCTTTTTCAATTAGTTCCTGGAATTTATCCATACATTCCACTCGAGATTGCAGAGGGTAGAAGTAAGGATTTTTCGTTGTAAAATTTTCAGAAGAGTTGTATTTATTGATGATAGATTCTTCTTGTTGATCTTTAGATAATCTTAATAAACAATTTAATGCTACTTGTTCCTTAAATTCCAAACCTTCAAACTCATTCAGTTCCATGGGAGTTGTGTTTATCCGTTTTGATGCATCCTTATCCAAGAAGAAATGTCTTTTTATAGTGAGGTTTCTTATAAATTTATTAATGTCCAGAATAGTCAGAAAAAGATCAAAATCAGAATCAGGTGCAAAATTCAAGCCCAAAGCTAATACATCCAATTGATCTTTGGTGAGAGGTTGAGAAGATAAATTTATCACATTGTCATTATTTATTGTTTGTATTTCCTTCTGTATCGGGTAGTTACTCCTTGCTGGTTTCTTGTGCTTTCTCCCAGCTCTTCTCTTGCGTTTTTTGAGTTTTTTGTATGTCTTTTTCTGTTTTCTCGAGTATTACTTACAACTGATAAATCAGAAGTACTTGCGTTGGTGTCAGAAGACTCCGGCTCTGTTGATGTAAAAAACACCTGTGGTCTTTCGGTCGGGTTAATTTTGGGAATAACTTTTTTTCAGAATGGGTCTGGGTGTTTTATGCATTCTTTCCCATTTGCCCCAATCATAAACACTATCAGTCTTGTAGTCGTTAAGATCTCTCTCAAATTTTCTTCTTTTGCGGTTCATAATTTCATTTTCCAAAATGCTCACATTATCTTTCAGTTGTTTCAAAGAGGACTCAAAAAGTGGTAACGCTCTATATTCTTCCAGAGTGTTGTTTATTTTCTCCACGTTAATTTGCGTTTCCTCTAATTTCGTTTGTTCATTTTTTATGATCAGTTTCATAAGATTTAGTGAGCAGATGGAAAGAATCTGATTCCACTCCTTTTTAAATTCATCAGAATAGGGAATTGTTGAGATCTTTTTGATTCTCAAACCACGTGGAATCATTTCTTTTGCCACATAATTTTGCAAGGTGGTATGATTCCACCATAATCTTGTTTCTAGTTTCATGAGTTTTTCGGCTTCAATTAGATGTGTGGTAAAATCATTGCTTTCTGCTGAATCAGAGCCCGTATTTCTAAACACCTGGGCTGCTTTAGCCAGTCTCTCTTGAGATAACATGGTAGTTAATGCAGAATAAAACAAAAGAAATAGAAAACAGCAGACACCCAACAAGTCCACTAAAAGTGCAAAAATGAGCAAAAAGTCAGGAGACCACGGCAAGGTCAGGTAATATAAGATAAATATAACAAAAGAGAAAAAACGGCTGAAAGCCGCAGCCAGCTCACCGACCAGACCACCAGATGTAGAGCACGAGAGTCCGTCCTGACCGAGACGCCAAGCGAATGCAAATAGTAAAGATGAATGGAAACTCCAGCTCCAATAAAAGGTGAAAGTCTTTATTAATCCAAATTTAAAAATGGTAATCCAACGCACATAGTGAACAAGTGGATGAGAGCGATAGTGTCGGCTACGCGTTTCGATCCATAAGGATCTTACTCATGCCTTAGGAAAAACCGGATATAAAGGTCTAGATATACCTATCATAAGCCAATGACACAATTCTAATTGAACACGTGATAAATCCGGAAAGGTCCTAAACATATATAACAAAGACATATAACAATATGGTTAAATAGTACACAAATTGAATAAAAAACAATTAAAACATTAACAATAATGATATAATATTTTATTTCTTTTGTTCAAACCTGCGGGAACACGGGTGTTTAAATTATATATCCAAAAAGCCTCTCTAGTTAAAAGGCGTCTTTTCATATCCCCGCCACGATTATTTTGATATACTATTTCAATACCATGTACTCTAAGATTAGATACATCCCCACCATGCACTGTGCCAAAATGCTTAGACACCATAGAGATGTTTCTATTAGGGACATGTAATTTATTAACATGTCTCAAATGTTCGGTGACCCGTGTTTTTAATTTTCTCAAAGTACAGCCTACATAAGAAATTCCACAGACTAAACAGTCTATCTTATAGACCACATTTCTAGAATGGCAATTAATAAAACTTTTGATATTATATTTATTTGTATTCTCGGAGTTCTGAAACGTATTTCCCAAATGTGCGTGTGCACAAGTGCTACACGCAGCAGTGCCGCATCTAAAAAACCCCTTATAATCAAGCCAAGTACCAGATTTGTGGATCGCAGGTGGAGCACTAGGAGCGATGGAATCTCCTATGGTTTGGGCTCTTCTGGACACCACGCTAACGCCATCCTTAAGAATATGCATCAAATTTATGTACAAAAGTCGGGAGTTCCGATGGGTGCGAAATATTCCCCTTCCTTAGCGAACCTAACCATGGCATATTGGGAACAAAGGTTCATTTATTCGGTTAACAACCCTTTTATGGACCACATCTCCTGGTATGGCAGATACATCGATGACACCCTCATAATTTGGGGGGGCGATGTGTCTGCCATACCGGGATTTGTGGATTATATTAATGCCAACGATTTTGGAATTAAATTCACTTTTGTTTCTGATCCACACAAAATTTCTTTTTTGGATCTTGAGCTATCTGGGCATGTGAATGAAATTATTGCCAGCAAGACATATGCTAAACCAATCAGTGGTAATGCTATTCTCCACGCTACCAGCAGCCACCCAGCCCACACAATTAAAGCGATACCAACTGGTGAATTTACAAGATTAAAACGTAACTGCAGCAGAGAGATTGATATGAATAATGAGTTCGAGAGCCTAAGAAATAGATTGAGAGCTCGGAAATATCCACAGTGGTCACTAGATAGAGCTAATGCCATAGTTGATAGAAAAACGAGAGAAAATTTGTTGGTCTCTGATAGGATCAACAATACGCATGCCAGTAAATATGAGAATAAGCCATATGTTTCCTTAAAATTCAGTCCCCAATTTAAGTCTATTAGAGACATTATCAACAAAAGATTACCTATCTTATATGAGGATTCCACGCTGATGCATATTCTTAAGGATGGCGTTAGCGTGGTGTCCAGAAGAGCCCAAACCATAGGAGATTCCATCGCTCCTAGTGCTCCACCTGCGATCCACAAATCTGGTACTTGGCTTGATTATAAGGGGTTTTTTAGATGCGGCACTGCTGCGTGTAGCACTTGTGCACACGCACATTTGGGAAATACGTTTCAGAACTCCGAGAATACAAATAAATATAATATCAAAAGTTTTATTAATTGCCATTCTAGAAATGTGGTCTATAAGATAGACTGTTTAGTCTGTGGAATTTCTTATGTAGGCTGTACTTTGAGAAAATTAAAAACACGGGTCACCGAACATTTGAGAGATGTTAATAAATTACATGTCCCTAATAGAAACATCTCTATGGTGTCTAAGCATTTTGGCACAGTGCATGGTGGGGATGTATCTAA
This sequence comes from Ranitomeya imitator, assembly GCF_032444005.1. Lineage (NCBI taxonomy): Eukaryota > Metazoa > Chordata > Amphibia > Anura > Dendrobatidae > Ranitomeya > Ranitomeya imitator. The sequence continues at coordinate 328,797,424 of NC_091283.1, read as the reverse complement.
TCTTAGAGTACATGGTATTGAAATAGTATATCAAAATAATCGTGGCGGGGATATGAAAAGACGCCTTTTAACTAGAGAGGCTTTTTGGATATATAATTTAAACACCCGTTTTCCCGCAGGTTTGAACAAAAGAAATGAAATATTATATCATTATTGTTAATGTTTTAATTGTTTTTTATTCAATTTGTGTACTATTTAACCATATTGTTATATGTCTTTGTTATATATGTTTAGGACCTTTCCGGATTTATCACGTGTTCAATTAGAATTGTGTCATTGGCTTATGATAGGTATATCTAGACCTTTATATCCGGTTTTTCCTAAGGCATGAGTAAGATCCTTATGGATCGAAACGCGTAGCCGACACTATCGCTCTCATCCACTTGTTCACTATGTGCGTTGGATTACCATTTTTAAATTTGGATTAATAAAGACTTTCACCTTTTATTGGAGCTGGAGTTTCCATTCATCTTTACTATTTGCATTCGCTTGGCGTCTCGGTCAGGACGGACTCTCGTGCTCTACATCTGGTGGTCTGGTCGGTGAGCTGGCTGCGGCTTTCAGCCGTTTTTTCTCTTTTGTTATATTTATCTTTCTGAAGATTGCTGCCAAAGCACATTCATTCCATTGAGTGAGCACAGACCACTTTCTAAACTTCTGACAATAAATCTCTATCTCATCCTGACCCTGACACAGAGCCAGCAAATTTTTCTCTGCCTGATCCACTGAATTAGGTTCATCGTACAGTAATCCGAGCGCCAGAAAAAACGCATCAATATTACATAATGCAGGATCTCCTGGCGCAAGGGAAAATGCCCAGTCTTGAGGGTCGCCACGTAATAAAGAAATAATGATCTTAACTTGTTGAACTGGGTCACCAGAGGAGCGAGGTTTCAACGCCAGAAACAGTTTGCAATTATTTTTGAAACTCAGAAATTTAGCTCTATCTCCAGAAAACAAATCAGGAATAGGAATTCTTGGTTCTAACATAGAATTCTGAGCCACAAAGTCTTGAATATTTTGTACTCTTGCAGTGAGAAGATCCACACATGAAGACAGACCTTTAATGTCCATCACCACACCTGTGTCCTGAACCACCCAAATGTCTAGGGGAAAAAAAAGGCAAAACACAGTGCAAAGAAAAAAAAATGGTCTCAGAACTTCTTTTTTCCCTCTATTGAGAAGCATAGTACTTTGGGCCTCCAGTACTGTTATGAATAGGTAATTCAGAACCACAATGGACCTTGAAGTTCAGAGCACACAAGTGACCTGACAAAAACCACAAAACATAGGACGAGCTCTGAGACGTGGGAACTCTGCTGACCGCAATCCCTAAACCTATCAAACCACACTAGAGGTAGCCGTGGATTGTGCCTAACACTCCCTATGCAACTCGGCACAGCCTGAGAAACTAGCTAGCCTGAAGATAGAAAAATAAGCCTACCTTGCCTCAGAGAAATTCCCCAAAGGAAAAGGCAGCCCCCCACATATAATGACTGTGAGTAAGATTTTTATGATGTTACATCGGCTCATCTTCTTCTCAGTCAGGTCTCTACGATATCAGATCCTCTCAGTGAAGATCTTCTATATAAGAGATTTTTCCTGATTTACCCATCAAAAATGGATATGGACAGAGACAAGATAGCGGAGAGGATATTACACCTCACCCTAGAGATCCTCTTCCGGCTTACTGGAGAGGTGAGAGATTCTGATGACGTCACATTACATCATTCTTATCTATGGGAATAACAGATGGACAGAACTGGAGAGGTGAGGACTCTGGCAATGTCTGTAGTGAGATTTATTAATGTGTCTCTCCATTACCAGGATTACACAGTAGTGAAGAAGACCTCTAGTGAGCGCTGTCAGGACCCTGTGTCTGAGGGATGGGGAAGACCCCTGAGCCCAATCACAGGGCCTCCACCTCACCCCCTGAAACATGAGGACATCAATGACCAGAAGATCCTAGAACTCACCTACAAGATGATTGAGTTGCTGACTGGAGAGGTGACACTGCTGGGAATGCTGGGACATTATACAGTAACACTATGAAGGGATCAGGGGGGTGACGGTATCATTGTATGTGTCAGGTTCCTATAAGGTGTCAGGATGTCGCCGTCTATTTCTCCATGGAGGAGTGGGAGTATTTAGAAGGACACAGAGATCTGTACAAGGACGTCATGATGGAGGTTCCCCAGCCCCTCACATCACCAGGTAATAGACAGGACTAAATACACACGGCCTATAATTATCTGTATATAAGAATGAATTCAATCCATGTATGTGTTTCCTCCAGTTCTATCCAGTAAGAGGACAACACCAGAGAGATGCCCCCGTCCTCTTCTTCCACAGGACTGTAAACAAGAACATCCCAATGTTCCTCAGGATCATCAGGTAGATGAAGAGAAAGTGTCATGAGATCTCCCCTATGATCTGTAGATGGCTGTGATGGTCTTGTGCTCAGTCTTGTTTTATCCCCCAGTATTATGTTTTATACTTGTGTAATGAGAACAGTGGAGATGGCAGGATTAGAGCTGACCATAAACACAAATGACAGTGAATCATGGTATGGTATGAATATATCCACCATTAACTACCATGCAAACAACAGGACTATAATAGCCTATCATCAACTACTACATAGAACACCACAAAAAAGATGATCATAAGGCAATGTTTATTATATCAAAAACAGAATTTTATTAGAGTACTACAAAATTTAAAACCATACTGCCAGATTTGGGGAGTGGAACAATATCCCCCACTATTTACCAATGTTGACGCGCAGCGCCAAGTGACAAGCAAATAAACCCCATATCAGATGTTTTGGTGGGAAACACTAATGACTATAATAAATATATCCATAAATAATGCCATATAGTACAGGTATGGCAGATCCACGATATTGTACACCCATATACCAGAATCTCCTGTATCACCCCACCAATACACAGCCTAAAACACTACCATTGTATTCAATTTTGCTGTTCCAAGTATTACTGGGCAAGCGGTCAGTGAACCGATATAATTACCTTTGGAAGGCTGGGATATGGACTACCCGGGCCCGCATGTCCGCCCCGACGCGCGTTTCGGACTCCTTTCTCAAGGCGCCTATAATATGCAGGTGTCCTGGTCCTTTTATAGTTCCGGTAAGCGGCAATTGCACCGCAAAACCGGAAGTGATGTTCACTGTCCCGGAAGTGACGCGCTCTGTTGCTCGGCGTCATAGCGTGGGTGGAGCCAGGGTGGGCCCCAACCATGCTAGAAGACGCCGAGAGCCAGCGGGCGTGACCGCAAGCAGGCAACATGCGTGTATAGGGACAGATGCATATATATAATATGTCTCCAAAACGGAGCACCAAAGTCACGGAGGCAATCACCAATAATTACATATCACCGGGCATAGATGTCATAAAACCGACATGAGTATATATGGCAATTTAGGCTGTGTATTGGTGGGGTGATACAGGAGATTCTGGTATATGGGTGTACACTATCGTGGATCTGCCATACCTGTACTATGTGGCATTATTTATGGATAGATTTATTATAGTCATTAGTGTTTCCCACCAAAACATCTGATATGGGGTTTATTTGCTTGTCACTTGGGGCTGCGCGTCAAAATTGGTAAATAGTGGGGGATATTGTTCCACTCCCCAAATCTGGCAGTATGGTTTTAAATTTTGTAGTACTCTAATAAAATTCTGTTTTTGATATAATAAACATTGCCTTATGATCATCTTTTCTGTGGTGTTCTAGGATTAGAGCTGATCATAGATGTGACTTCTCCATCTGTCTGTGACTTTTCCAATATTTGTTTCAGGGTGAAGATCTGATGTATATTAATACTACAGAGACATATGTGAGGGGTGATGAGTGGTGTAAAGAGGATATTCCCACATATGACTACCCAGGTGAGTAGTGACCACTAAATGCAGAGAAGTCACAGATTCGTTTCAGTCACCGGCTGTGGCTGTTTTATCGGTGGTGTAGTCCGGCCGTATCGCAATCGTGTGATCACCATTTTGCCTCTAGACCACAACATTCTCCTTCACCCCAAACTGCACAAATTACTTTTGACATTGAAAGGAGACGCTGTTATCTGTCCAGATCTGTAAACTACAAAGCCAAATGAGAGCGTACATAGAATGTGCTGACAAGTTAGAAAATCACTTGAAGAAAAATATTATGATGGGCCTGTAAGAAAAAGCGGAGGGTAATGATGCTGTTGGCTTCTTAGATCCCTGATATCTTATTGGATGAATCTCCCTTCTCTCCCTTCTGTGCTGCTGAATGTGATCATATGGTCCCTACAAGACCAGGTCCAGTCTTTCTGGACAAACTTCACTTTTAGGATCGACAACATTAAATGTGCAGTGAGGCCAAGTGTGAATTTCTGTACAATAACAGCAGAGTTTCCCTTTATCCTGACTTCAATTTCTTTTAAAAGCGACTAACTTCAAGGAGTATTGTGGTAAATTACATAAAAGACATTACACTTATGCCATGATATATCTGTAAGCTGTGCGTGGCTGATGGCTGTAATATACATTTATTCACGCCTGCAGGAGATGTGTTGGCTCGAGCCCTGGTTTCATGGATTCACTCCACGTCATAAATTACATTGTTTTTTGACCCTAAGAAATTCAGATTACTGCACAATCTGTAAACTGTTGTTTATTCTGTATTTGTAGGTTTCAGTTAATGAGATTCTCGTGCTCTGGGGCGGGGCTTTATGTGGTGCTCTGGAATGGGGTTGTGGGTGGGGCTTTGTGTTGCTCTGGGGCGGGGCTGAGGGTGAGACTGTGGTCAGGGCTTTATGTGGTGCGCTGATTACATATTCATCTGTATTGACTCCTGACAGGTCGCTGATCCCTCACTGACCTGCCCCCCCCATTTTTTCATAATGCATATAATAGTGTTGATATTATTGTTGATAATGCCTATAATATTGTAGCTATTGGGAGGCTTAGAAAAAAATAAAATAACATCCAGCAAAATGACACCTGCGGCGCCTGTCCAATAGCATCTATCTCTTACTTATAGATGCTACTGTGCAGGTGCCGCCATCGCCGGTGACATTTTGCTGGATGTAATTTTTTTCTAAGCCTCACTATAGCCACAATATTATAGGCACTATCAACACTATTATATGCATTATATAAAAATGGAGGGCAGGTCAGTGAGGGATCAGCGACAGGTCATAAGGCAATACAGATGAATATGTAATCAGCGCACCACATAAAGCCCCGCCCACAATCCCATCCTCAGCCCTGCCCACAGTCCCACCCTCAGCCCTGCCCCAGAGCAACACAAAGCCCCACCCACAGCCCCGCCCAAGAGCACCACATAAAGCCCCCCCCCAGAGCACTATAATCTCATTAACTGAATGATACAAATACAGATTAAACAACAACCACAAGACGGATTTCATCACCAGGCATCATTGTAATCAGTCTAACGGCATCAACCTGTCAGTATCTGTAGGTTACTGTGCACAATCCTGCTGACAGGTTCCCTTTAAGACATCTCTGCTCTGCACTACTATACACAGTTCTCTTTAAATGTGTAATATTTCTTCTTGAAACTCATCTGACAGAAAATATTGGAGCTTACGATAGTTTAGATTGTGAAGTCACCGAGCCCCGTCCTCTAATTACCCCAGAGAGTTTTCACCACTAGCTACTCATTTATTACTGATGGAGACTGTTCAGTTTGATCATTTTAGTAGATGTTATTGTCTATAGTCACAGTTTTTGATTACAGTAGTGGCCAAAATACTCTGATTTAACCTCTTCCAGCAGCCAGTTTTGTGTTCTTAATCAGGCCCCATTTTTACAATTTGTGGTGATAACTTTGGAATTATTCACAAAGGATAATAGAAAACAAATGGATCTTACAAACCATTTTTCAACTTCTCTAAATACCCTACATACTATTGTACACTACTCTCTGGGCACATGGCAGTGTTCAGAAGGGAAGGAGTGCCATTTAGCTGTTTGAATGCAGATCTAGCTGGAATAGTTTGCAGACACAATGTATTGAGATCACTGTTCGTGGTCAACTAGCAGCTCAAAAGATCTCCACCATTGAACATGCTTGGCCCTATCTTTTCTGCTTTCCATTAACACCATTACATGGATCTGGACTTACACTGGGACCCCTAGGCTTGGACCATGGTGTTACCTGCTATTCTGTGGTATTAGATGGCAAGAAACATGATCAGCTAGCTGGGTCAGAAGCAGAAAGACAGAATACAGAATCAGAAGACACAAAAGTAGTCTCTAAATGGGCCACAGTCACAGTAAACAAATACACAAGCCGCAAGCTGAGCACAGAGGACTGAACCAGAGGAGAACAACCCTGTTTCTGGCAGATTCCGGCCATGTGATTTGAGCTGTAGTAGGGTGTGGTACTACAGCACCCCAGAGTCCTGGTCATTGCAGTAATGTCGCTCTGCCGCTAAGGGGAGTGATGTTATGTCTGATTGCGCTATAGGAGTTCACCTGACCAGGTATGACAGCACACATTACACTTCACACTAGGGGGAGCAAAAGGCACTATGTATTAGGCCACTCCTCACACTGGTAAAACTAGGAGTCGGATAGGAAGTTAGAACAGAACGCAGCCTGGGAGAGCTCCAGGGAGGACCTGTCAGGGGTGGGTTCCTGACAGGGGCCTAGCAGAACGAATAGAAAGCAACGGAACCGCGCCTGCACTACCTTGCGGCAGTATCCTAAGAAAGGACACGAAGAGAAGGATATTGTGGAAAGTGAGAAACGAGATCAAGCACAAAGGAGAGCCAGTAGGAGTCGTGCCTCGAGAACGGCAACTTCCTACTGAGGCGCGTAGCCAGTGACCGGAACATCGAGGAAGTAACTGACTCTATGCCTTACTTGAAATATCGCAGGACAGTTAATTATAGGTTGGCTGTCTACCTTACATCACCTAAGCAGACATAGGGGGCAAGCGTGGAGAGGGGCGTCTCTAGGGTCCCAGAATATCTCCGAGCCTTCCCGTCAAACGGGTGCGTTCTATCCAGATAAACTTGGGGGATGGAGAGAGAGAGAAAGAGAATGAGAACAGAAGTTGTGACGACTATCCCGAATGCTCAGCAGGGAAGGACTACAACACACAGGCGCTAGTGGTAGGCACTGATTTCCACCTGCAAAGGGAACTCTGGATGTGCCTTCGGACTGGCCGGTCTCAGACAGCCCTGTTGACAGTGCTCCAGATTGCGGATCCCGAAGTCTACAGTAAAAGGTAAAGAGACTGCAACCCTGTGTCCTCGTTATTGACTGCACCTCACATCATCGCCACCTACGTTACTGGGAAGCCCTGGGGATGTACTTCACCTGTGGGAAGGTATACCATCTAGCTGCCATCACATCACCCCAGTGGACCCCAAGCAGCGTCGGTCGACCGGACCGAACACCACAGGTGGCGTCACGAAACCTTAGCCGACTTTCATCACCCTTTTTATTGGGCGCCCCTTAGCAGGGTCACGGACCAGGTCCAGCCACCGTGACAGCCCTAGAACTGAGACAGAGAGGACCGGTACCGAGTAACCCGCGGCCCTGTGTCTGGGGGCGCTCCAACTTGGCGTCACGAACAGGATCGTACTAAAGCCTGAAGAATCACGTCATGTGTGCCTTGGAACTGTGATTGAATTGTGCTTGAACTGTGATTTATTGCAAAGACTGTGCATTGCTAATTGCCATCAAGATTCCCGCCAAAATCGCTGCCATTATAGCGCCACGAGGAGCGCAGGAGAAGAAGAAAGGCGTGGAGTTGTGGGCGTGAATGAACTGAAAAGTGCAAAAAACCATGGCCGCCCAGTCTAAATATTTCTGTGTCTTGAGGACGTGTCTGTCAGCAGCTGAGGTCCGCCTCCTGACTCTTTATGGCGGGCGGAGACCGAAGAAACGAAACTATGACTCAGACGGAGCGGAACTGGAGAGCCGGGAAGGCTTACGGAAGAAGATGGCCCCGTCTAGATCCTTGTCACCGGTGGATTATACCAACATGCCGCTGTTGGAGCCGATCGAGCCCTGGGAGATGTCCACGGAACCTCCGCTACCTGCAGCATATCTGATGGCAGCCCCCGAGGAGCGGCGTGGCGCCGACAGAGCCCCTACTTGTGAGAAAGCTCGGTGTCCCGGCCGAACGGGGATCAGTGTTCCGTCGACTATTGACCTGACCGTCAACGCGGCTGTCAGAGCTCCGGAGTCCGCATCATTCGACCCGGAAACGCGTGAGTGGGATATGGGTCCCTTCCCCTGGGGTAATTATCGGAAGCATCTGATAGCCGAGTGTGCCAGAGACGTGGAGCGGGAGGCCCGCGGTGAGCTGCTGGATGGGTCCCTACCGAAATGGGAAGTGGTAATTGTTTACCAGCCCCAGGGAGGAAAAGGCTTCGTCCAAGAAATCGGATCGACGATAAGGGTCCACATCACCCGGGAGGTGGTGGAGGCTGGCCTGCGTGGCGACAGCAAAGGTCCCGTCCTGATGCCGGGGGAGGCGGTAAGCTACTGCCGATACCAAAAGGGCCACGGCTGGTGGGCTCGGGACATCCAGCGCTGTACCTCTGTACTGGTCACTGCCAAGTCCTTGGAGGAAGAACTCGCTGAAGCGGCGGCAGCCGCTGCTGCCGTCCCTCGGATCGTCCACTGGACTCCCATGATGCCGGAGATGGACTTTGATTTTAGTCTTCCCAGACCCCCGAGGCCTGCCTGCCCGGTCAGGCCCTGGCGGAGACCACCGGAGCAGGAATAAAACCTCGAAAACCTGACAAATGTATATAGTTAACTGTTTCCTGCTCTTTCCCTGCTTTAAACCCATTTAGGGTTAATCCTTAAAGGGATCCCTTTGTTGACCTGGGATCCCTATTGTTTTATTTTGCACAAGTTCATCACTGTTTAAAAGACTGCCGAATCATGGACGGTTAATGATTCACAAACTGTGTTGTATATAGTTTGCGCCTTCTTAAAGGTGCTCTCTACTGGTTCACAAGGAAAGAAGACTTTGCGAAGACACGATTCCAGATGACGACGTGGAAGTTTCTTGAGTCTTGCAGTTCCTTAGTGACCTGATAATTGTTTGAACTACCTCAGAAAAGACTGATCTCCCCTCTTAGAGGAAATGTTATTTGTTATAGTAAGATAGTGATAATGTTTCCATAGCAGATGCCATGTAGCTAGAAGAGCTAGAAAGTGAACCCATAGGGGTTAGTGAGTCTGAAAACCATAGAGAGATGGTTGATAGAAGGTTGCTGTGAACCTAGAAGAAGAAAGGCAGTAGGCCCGGACGAATAGCCAGGCGGTCCTGCATCTGTGTGAAGTTAGAAGGAATAAAGAAAACGTTAGACTTGTACTGTAATGTTTTATAGTAAGCCTTTAGTGGGTTCAGCTTATACGCCCTTAAAGGAGAAGTTAAATTATTGTTCAAAGATTTGCACTTAGTAGAATACCCGGCTGGGTAATAGGAATTGTTTATAGTCAGTAGAATAGAATGTTATTTAAAATATTTAAACATGTTTCTGTTTGTAACGTTCAAGTGACCTCACCTCCCATAAAGGGAAGCATTGTTATATTTACTTGTTTAAAGCATTCCAAAATTTTGTATGTCCTTTTCTAATAACTATTGTTGTTCTTCTTCTCCCAGTCCGGGAGTACTGGATTTAACTGGGGGGGGGAGGGACTTCAGCGCCCTAGAGTCCTGGTCGTTGCAGTAATGTCGCTCTGCCGCTAAGGGGAGTGATGTTATGTCTGATTGCACTAAAGGAGTTCACCTGACCAGGTATCACAGCACACCTTACACTTCATACTCCGGCCACTAGAGGGAGCAAAAGGCACTATGTATTAGGCCACTCCTCACACTGGTAAAACTAGGGGTCGGATAGGAAGTTAGAACAGAACGCAGCCTGGGAGAGCTCCAGGGAGGACCTGTCAGGGGTGGGTTCCTGACAGGGGCCTAGCAGAACGAATAGAAAGCAACGGAACCGCGCCTGCACTACCTTGCGGCGGTATCCCAAGAAAGGACACGAAGAGAAAGATATTGTGGAAAGTCAGAAACGAGATCAAGCACAAAGGAGAGCCAGTAGGAGTCGTGCCTCGAGAACGTCAACTTCCTACTGAGGCGCGTAGCCGGTGACCGGAACACCGAGGAAGTAACTGACTCTATGCCTTACTTCAAATACCGCAGGACAGTTAATTATAGGTTGGCTGTCTACCTTACATCACCTAAGCAGACATAGGGGGCAAGCGTGGAGAGGGGCGTCTCTAGGATCCCAGAAGAGCTCCGAGCCTTCCCGTCAAACGGGTGTGTCCTATCCAGATAAACTTGGGGGACGGAGAGAGAGAGAAAGAGAATGAGAACAGAAGTTGTGACGACTATCCCGAATGCTCAGCAGGGAAGGACTACAACACACAGGCGCTAGTGGTAGGCACTGATTTCCACCTGCAAAGGGAACTCTGGATGTGCCTTCGGACCGGCCGGTCTCAGACAGCCCTGTTGACAGTGCTCTGGATTGCGGATCCCGAAGTCTACAGTAAAAGGTAAAGAGACTGCAACCCTGTGTCCTCGTTATTGACTGCACCTCACATCATCGCCACCTACATTACTGGGAAGCCCTGGGGATATACTTCACCTGTGGGAAGGTATACCATCTAGCTGCCATCACATCACCCCAGTGGACCCCAAGCAGCATTGGTCGACCTGACCGAACACCACAGGTGGCGTCACGAAACCTTAGCCTACTTTCATCACCCCTTTTTATTGGGCGCCCCTTAGCAGGGTCACGGACCGGGTCCAGCCACCGTGACAGCCCTAGAACTGAGACAAAGAGGACCGGTACCGAGTAACCCGCGGCCCTGTGTCTGGGGGCGCTCCAGTACTTTCCAATTGGCTGAAGTAGGGAGAATATTACTCCAGCTGGACAGCAGGAACAGATTCCAGATGAGATTGGACACACCATATGCAGAAACCCTAATATGACTAAATGACAGAAAACCAGAATAGACGAAATCCCCATAAAGTTATTCCATTTTATAAATTAAATCACTGAAGGTTATAATCTATACATACAGTACAGACCAAAAGTTTGGACACACCTTCTCATTTAAAGATTTTTATGTATTTTCATGACTATAAAAATTGCACATTCACACTGAAGGCATCAAAACTATGAATTAACACGTGGAATTATATACAGTCCTTAACAAAAAAGTGTGAAACAGCTGAAATTATGTGTTATATTCTAGGTTCTTCAAAGTGGCCACCTTTTGCTTTGATGACTGCTTTGCACACTCTTGGCATTCTCTTGATGAGCTGCAAGAGGTAGTCACCGAGAATGGTCTACCAACAATCTTGAAGGAGTTCTCAGAGATGCTTAAAACTTGTTGGCCCTTTTGCCCTCCTTCTGCGGTCCAGCTCACCCCAAACCATCTCGATTGGGTTCAGGTCTGGTGACTGTGGAGGCCAGGTCATCTGGCGTAGCACCCCATCACTCTCCTTCTTGGTCAAATAGCCCTTACACAGCCTGGAGGTGTGTTTGGGGTCATTGTCCTGTTGGAAAAATAAATGATGGTCCAACTAAACGCAAACCGGATGGAATAGCATGCCGCTGCAAGATGCTTTGGTAGCCATGCTGGTTCAGTGTGCCTTCAATTATGAATAAATCCCCAACAGTGTCACCAGCAAAGCACCCCCACACCATCACACCTCCTCCTCCATGCTTCACGGTGGGATCCAGTCATATAGAGTCCATCCGTTCACCTTTTCTGCGTCTCACAAAGACACTGTGGTTGGAACCAAAGATCTCAAATTTGGACTCCTCAGACCAAAGCACAGATTTCCACTGGTCTAATGTCCATTCCTTGTGTTCTTTGGCCCAAACAAGTCTCTTCTGCTTGTTGCCTGTCCTTAGCAGTGGTTTCCTAGCAGCTATTTTCCATGAAGGCCTGCTGCACAAAGTCTCCTCTTAACAGTTGTTGTAGAGATAAGTCTGCTGCTAGAGCTCTGTGTGGCTTTGACCTGGTCTCTAGTCTGAGCTGCTGTTAACCTGCGATTTCTGAGGCTAGTGACTTGGATAAACTTATCCTCAGAAGCAGAGGTGACTCTTGGTCTTCCTTTCCTGGGGCAGTCCTCATGTGAGCCAGTTTCTTTGTAGCGCTTGATGGTTTTTGCCACAGCACTTGGGGACACTTTCAAAGTTTTCCCAATTTTTAGGACTGACTGACCTTCATTTCTTAAAGTAATGATGTCCACTTTTTCTTTACTTAGCTGCTTTTTTCTTGCCATAATACAAATTCTAACAGTCTATTCAGTAGGATTATCAGCTGTGTATCTGCACAACACAACTGATGGTCCCAACCCCATTTATAAGGCAAGAAATCCCACTTATTAAACTTGACAGGGCACACCTGTGAAGTGAAAACCATTCCCGGCGACTACCTCTTGAAGCTCATCAAGAGAATGCCAAGAGTGTGCAAAGCAGTCATCAAAGCAAAAGGTAGCTACTTTGAAGAACCTAGAATATAAGACATAATTTCAGTTGGCCATATTGACAGAAAAATAAAAAAGTTATGGCTCTGGGAAGGAGGGGAGCGAAAAACGAACATGGAAAATCCCAAGGTCATGAAGGAGTTAAGATTAGGGATGAATGGAGTAGCCAAAACTGAAGCCTCCCATCTGGGAAATGCTACATCAAGAGGCAAAGCCCCTTGGACATTGGTGTGCGCCAATTCACGAGCACTAAGGACAGCGCTAGAACTGGGCATTGTTCCCTGAGTTGGAGACATTTCTCCAGAAGTGCTATTTGTCCTTCTTTTTGTACTAGTCCTTGTGTATGAGGATGGACCAGAATCACTGCTCATTTCTGAGCTATCACCGTCACTGCTACTAAAGCCCTCGAAATCCACATCGCCATCTGGCACTGCACTTTCTTAGCTGTCAGAACATAAAAGTGCATAAGCCTCCTCTGCACTATAATACTGACGGGCCATTTCACTCGTTTTTATTTTATTTTTTCCGGAAATAGAAAACTGACGTGACGTGACTGAGGTGACCAAAATAGTGGTGAGACAATTGAGAAAATCCTTATTCTTTAGCCTAACCCTAACTTTAGAATAAACCCTAACTCTAACTTTAGCCTAACAGTATTCCTAACTTTTTAGCTTAACAGTAACCCTAACTTTAGCCCCAACGCTAACCCTAACTATGACACTAACCCTAACCTGCCTTATCTGTTTATTGTTCTTTTACTTTATAGCAAAATCACTGACTGACACAGCTGTTGCCAGCAGCACTTGTAACACTGTTTCTCCTCTAATCTCTCACTGATAAGAGATCTGAGGATAAACAGCATTTTTATGAGGCAGATTGCCTGGGAAGGTTCGTTGCTACAACAATCTTTCCTAGTGATTTGTCTCATTGGCTGGTGTGATGCTGACGTCATCAGGTCCTGAACCAATCAGGTCTCGATTAGGGTAGGGGTCACAGGAAGTGTTGTGCGCCAGAATCTCCTTGTTATAAGGTACATGGGGGTCCCAATGAGCACAAAACCGTAGGCAAATGTCGGCGCTGCACAAATCCGGGGAATGAATGGAATGCAAAATTCCCAGGCTCGAGTTCATATGAGGACATCCAGCAGAGGGTGCATCACCGCGACTCGAGGTAACTACAGTACATTCCCCTGCATTCCATTCATTCCCTGGATTTTTACAGCCACGAGCACAGCTGCATTAGCAGAGCTCCTGGGTGTAAAATGATTTAACCCCTTCAGATGGATTTACATCGTGGGACGTGACTGAACGACGGAAGGTATGGGATATTGTTGATTTTTTTTTTATTTTTCCTTTTTTACAGAACGAGGGTCTTCAGGTGGATTAAGAGTATAATAAAATATTAAAACACCCTGTGTCTTTATTTCATTAAAATACTTTTTAATAATGTGTGTGTTATATTAACCATTTCGTACTATTGGATTAATAATGGATAGGTGTCATAATTGACGCCTCTCCATTATTAATCTGGCTTAATGTCACCTTACAATAGCAAGGTGACATTAACCCTTCATTACTCCATATCCCACCACTACACGGGAGTGGGAAGAGAGTGGCCAAGTGCCAGAATAGGCGCATCTTCCAGATGTGCCTTTTCTGGGGTGGCTGGGGGCAGATGTTTTTAGCCAGGAAGGGGGGCAATAACCATGGTCCCGCTCTAGGCTATTAATATCTGCCCTCAGTCACTGGCTTTCCCACTCTGGCGGAGAAAATTGCGCGGGAGGCCACGCCAATTTTTTCCGCGATTTAACCCTTTAATTTAATAGCTAGAGCGCCCAAATTTTGCACATACACACTACTAACATTAGTAGTGTGGAATATGTAAAAAAAAAAAGATATGAGATGGTTTACTGTATGTAAACCATGTCTCATATCCTGTCGGGTTTGTGAAGGAGATAGGCAAAGCCGGCAATTGAATTACCGGCTTTTCTGTTATCTCGCGCTCAATTAAATATAAATACAGTGTATGTGTGTGTGTGTGTGTGTGTGTGTGTGTGTGTATGTATATATATATATATATATATATATATATATATATATATATATATATATATAGACTGTATATATGTTTTAACGAACATTTGAGCCCATAAATCCATTAGGTGTCGGTTTTGCAAGCCTGCGAGAAAATCTCGCAGTACGGATGCCATACGGATTACATACGGAGGATGACATGCGTAAAATACGCTGTCACACCCTGCCTACGGATGACATACGGATCACTATTTTGGGAACATTTCTGCGTATTACGGCCGTAAAAAAACGGACCGTATTTTCATACGCTGAGCGTGACGCCGGCCTTATTATTACTTTTGTCAGATTCAAGTTATTTCTGTGACCATTGTGGGTTTTTCTGTCATTAAACGAGGGGTAACAACAATTTAGACTACGTCTATAGGAGGAATTAATTATTTTTACTCCACAGCCACTTTCTAAAAATTAACACGCAGTGGATGTTAGAGAGTGAAAATTACACATTTGCCATTTTATTACCCAGGACATAGTGCCCAGATTGTGCTCCAGGAGACACACACCTCAAATTAAGTGGATTCTTCTCACTATAATTTTGCTTAATACAAGGATACTAAATGTTGTTTGAGCACTCACTGCAAGACTCCGAAGTGATAGCGGATTTTTCTGGATTGGTTTATAGAAACGCTGTTGCTTTTCAACAGTCTTTGAGCCACTAATAGTGTGGGAACCTCTTTTTCCATTGACAGATGATGGGCCTGAGTGGGGATTTGTTTTCTTGAGATAAGAATTGGTATTATTTTCGCCTATATAACATTGATTGATTTCTTTTTATTTGATATTTGGGAGTCAGAATGAACAAACAGATGAACACCTCACACTACTGGTTCATCCAACAAGGTTTTCTATTAGACTGTGGACTGTCATTGTCTTGGTAAATAATTAATTTAAATATTTTTTACATAGATTGCCATTTCTTTGGACAGTTTAAGTAGAAATGTTAAATAATATAAAACTCAAGGACATTTTATTAAAAGAATGTTTATCTTAGCAGATGACTGTACCAGGAGATCAGAGGGACAGCTGACATCTTCAATTTTTAAATCTGATCATCTTGAGATCTTACAAGATACAACTGAAGTGATTGCTGTTACTCCAGATATATCATCATCCATTCACAGCAAAGATCTATCATCTGATCCTATGAAGCAGGTCCCATCTTCTGATTCATTACTGACTACTAAGGAAAATCAAAGTCACAAAACAGGCATTAAAAAACAAACTGCTCCTAAAGCAAAGAAGTCATTTTCATGTTCAGAATGTGGGAAATGTTTTAACCATAAATCAGATTTGGTTAATCACCATAGAACTCACACAGGGGAGAAGCCTTTTTCCTGTTTAGAATGTGGGAAATGTTTTGCACGTAAATCAATGCTTGTTACTCACCATAGAACTCACACAGGGGAAAAGCCTTTTTCATGTTCAGAATGTGGGAAATGTTTTAGCCAGAGATCAGATTTGGTTCATCACCATAGAACTCACACAGGGGAGAAGCCTTTTTCCTGTTTAGAATGTGGGAAATGTTTTAACAAGAAATCACATTTTGTTACACACCAAAGAACTCACACAGGGGAGAAGCCTTTTTCTTGTTCAGATTGTGGGAAATCTTTTAATCAGAAAGGGCATCTTGATGAACACCGAAGAATCCATACAGGAGAGAAGCTTTTTTCATGTTCAAAATGTGGGAAATGTTTTACTCAGAAATCACGTCTTGTTACACATGAGAGAACTCATACAGCAGAGAAGCCATTTTCATGTTCAGAATGTGGGAAATGTTTTACACGTAAATCATTGCTTGTTACACACCATAGAACTCACACAGGGGAGAAGCCTTTTTCATGTTCAGAATGTGGGAAATGTTTTAGCCAGAGATCAGATTTGGTTCATCACTATAGAACTCACACGGGGGAGAAGCCTTTTTCCTGTTTAGAATGTGGGAAATGTTTTAACAAGAAATCACATTTTGTTACACACCAAAGAACTCACACAGGGGAGAAGCCTTTTTCTTGTTCAGAATGTCGGAAATCTTTTAACCAGAAAGGGAATCTTGATGAACACCGAAAAATCCACACAGGAGAGAAGCCATTTTCATTTTCAGAATGTGGGAATTGTTTTAAATGGAAAATAAATCTTGATAGCCATCAATGATCCCACACAAGAGAGAAGCCTTTTTCCTGTTCAGAATGTGGGAAATGTTTTAAGGAAAAATCAGATTTGGTTAATCACCATAGAACTCACGAAGAGAAGAAGCTTTTTTCCTGCTGAGAATGTGGGAAATGTTTTATCCAGAAATCAGATTTGGCTAGGCACCATAGAACTCACACAGCAGAAGAGACATTTTCTTGTTCAGAATGTGGGAAATGTTTTAAATGGAAAATAAATCTTGATAGCCATCAAAGAACCCACACAGGGGAGAAGCCTTTTTCCTGTTCAAAATGTGGTAAATGGTTTAACCAGAAATGGTATCTTGTTAATCACCAGAGAACTCACACAGGGGAGAAGCTTTTTTCCTGTTCAGAATGTGGGAAACGTTTTATCCATAAATCACTTTTGGTTAGTCATCAGAGAACCCACACAGGGGAGAAGCCTTTTTCCTGTTCAGAATGTGGGAAATGTTTTAAATGGAAAGTGCTTCTTGTTAGACATCAGAGCAGTCACACAGAGGAGAAGCCTTTTTCATTTTCTTAATGTGGGAAATATTTTACTTGCAAATCAACTGTTAATAAACATCAGAGACGTCACATAGGGGAGAAGCCTTTTTTATGTTCATAATGTTGGAATAGTTTTAACCAAAATTGAATCTTCTTAAATTTGTTTGAGTGCTTTTATTTTAATGAGGCCAAACATGAGGAATTAGTTCACTGAGAAAAAAAAAATCTAATAAGATATAATTATATATAAAATGATCCATTGATTATAAAATTGACAAAAGGATAAAACTAAACTTTATTAATTCCAAATGTAAAACTATACCCATAATTCACCCCCTGAAGGTTAGTCAGTAGGTGACTAATAGGAATAACATGTACCCCACAGTTCAGTATATAGGGTGAGGTGATGTATACACTCACTCTCCATGTCTACGGGTTTCATCGTCCTCGCCAAAGGCGATTTATCAGGAGACTATTTAATATTGACCTATATTCAAGCGAAACTAGACAAAAAAAAAACTAAAATCATGTATCATGTTATCTGAAACAAAAAACTAGCCACATATTGGCAGATCCCAGACCTCAAACTATATACTTTGTAAGCCACTCCAGTGTCAGGAATAGATAGTAGGTGAAAATACAGTATAATTCTTGTGTTTTTCCTCCTATAGGGACTGCCCTAGTTTGGTATTGTAACAGATGTTAATTAGTAGTGCAGACAAATTGTCCTAGACTAAACTCCGCTTTCAGGCGGCCCAATATATACCACTCAGGGAAAACTTACCTGCTCCAAAGATCAATAGCAGCTTGTAATGAATGGCCATGCTGCGGTCTGTCAAGGAATAATAATAGTAATCTTTATTTTTATATAGCGCTGACATATTCTGCAGCGCTTTACAGTTTGCACACATTCTCATCGCTGTCCCCGATGGCTCACAATCTAACTTCCCTATCAGTGTGACTTTGGAATGTGGGAGGAACCCACGCAATCACAGGGAGAACATACAAACTCCTTTCAGATATTGTCTTTGGTGGGATTTGAACCCAGGACTCCAGCACTGCAAGGCTGCAGTGCTAACCACTGAGCCATCGTGCTGCCCCAATATCGTTATAAAGACTAGGGATGTGTGCAATCATAATGTCTGGAAGATTTGTGCCATTATTTAGTATGAATATGGAAATTATCCGTGAAAGTTGTGTTCCCTGAGCGGTATATACTGTATTTTCACATACTATCTATTCCTGACACTGGAGTGGCTTATAAACTTACAAAGTATATAGTTTGAAGTCTGGGCTCTGCCAATATGTGGCTAGTTTGAGTGAGTGTGTATACGTCACCTCATGCTATATACTGAACTGTGACAGTCCCGGCAATTACTCCGGCAGCTGTGCTCTGCTTGTGACGTCCCTTCCATGTGCTGATTACAAGCATTAAGCAGCTGCTGGCATCGGAGCAGAATGCTGTGAGGGAGCGCTGGGTAGGTAATGGTAATGTTTTTTTATTTTAATGTTTTCTGATTGGGGCCATGCATACCAGGAGGGGTAGGGGGCAGTTATAAGGATTGGGCCATGCATACCAGGACCGGGATGGGGGGCCAGTCATACCAGAATAGGGATGAGGCCCTACATACTAGGATGAGATGGGGGCCCTGCATACTAGTATAGGGATGATAGCGATCATTCCTGCCAGGATAGGGATGAGGGATCCATGCATACCAGGATAGGGATGAGGAGGTCATACATACCAGGGTAGGGATGATGGGGCCATGTGTATCAGGATGGGGGGTGAAGGGACCACATATACCAGGATAGGGGATATTAAGAGTTTTCCACATTTTTTGCTTCAACTTTTTTTCTAATTTCCTTTTCTAAAACCTAGGTTGCAACCAAAAAGTTCAATTTTGGTCTCATCGCTCCAAATTACCTTGTTCCAGAAGTTTTGAGGCTTGTGTCTGTGCTGTTTTGTGTATTGTAGGTGAGATACTTTGTGGCAGTAATGGCTTTCTTCTGACGACTTAACCATGCAGCCCATTTTTCTTCAAGTGCCTCCTTATTGTGCATCTTGAAACCGCTACACCGCTAGTTTTCAGAGAGTCCTGTATTTCAGCTGATGTTATTTGTGAGTTTTTCTTTGCATCCCAAAGAATGTTCCTGGCAGTTGTGGATGACATTTTTGTTGGTCTACCTGACCGTGGTTTTGTTTTTGCAGAGCCCCTGGTTTTCCATTTGTAAATCAGTTTGAACACTGCTGACTGACATTATCAATTCATTGGATATCTTTTTGTATCCCTTTCCTGTTTTGTACAATTCAACTACCTCTTCCCGTAGATTCTTTGACAATTTGTTTGCTTTCCCCATGATTCACAATCCAGAAAAGTCAGTGGCTGGATGAAAGATGCAAGAGTCTGTCTGAATCCCAGAAACACACTCAGCTTTTATGCACACACACTGATTACAAGCAAACAGGTCACAGGTGAGGATGTCGCCTTTAGTAGCCATTCACACCCATTTGTGTCAACCTCTGGGCATGTTATCAGGCCACAATCAGCAGGGTATGTGAACTTTTGATCAGGGTCATTTGATGTTTTGGGTTGTTATTATTTAAAAAGAGAAAACACAGTTTGACAATAAATGGCTTCACCCAACCACTAGCCATTAGTGGAGAAAAAGTTTTGGCGTTATCATTCATATTCTCTAAAAAAAAAAAAAAAAGGCCAAGAAAGCAAACATTTTTCAGGGGTATGTAAACCTTTGAGGACAAGTGTATTTATTGAGTATAAGATAAATACATATATATATATGTAAACGAATTGTAGATATATCACTTGATAAGTTTATAAGGTCAATAGATACTGTGCACTTATAAATGAATAGCTTATATAATGAGAGGACACAGAGCAAAGGGTATATATAGTAAGAAAATAAAGCGCTAACAGTGCATTATATCTCCTATTTTTATTCCAGGAATGTAAAGTGCAGCAAGTGCTTTATGGAATATTCCAGGAATATAGTAAAGCCCATATAGTGTAAAGGAGTAAACATCCTAACAAGAGATGGAGATTACAAATCCTATAGATGACATGCCAGTAGTATACAGATAAAGATGAAATATTTACCACTATTTCCTCCTATGTGCGTTTCGCCGTGTCAGCTTCCTCAGAGGGTATGGATAAGTATTTCCAACAAACCAAAGTCCTGCACTAATCCAGGCAAGGATAGTAACTATGGGATAAAGTGGGAGTGTTTCTAAAGGAATTGGGGCTGTTCCCCAGTCACATCTATGGAACACATGAATGAGTCTGCTGATGTAAGTCAATCACATTGGTGGTTATTGTTTATACCATCCTATTCAGGTTCATGTTATTGGCGTGATACATAAGAGTGGTTGGGACATACCCCTGGTGGCTTATTGGTGTAAACCGAGCGACCTGGGGCAAATGTCAATCAGAGCTCCCAGGGAGTGAGAGTACCCCACATTGGTAAATTCATCTGTGACGCCCCCGGGTGGTGTGTCATGTGCAGGATCCAGGAAACAGCGTCACATGCCATCCTGAGTGCCTCCGAGCACCTCCGATTGGATGGCGTTACCGAAGGGGAGTGACCGTAATGACGCTGGATGGACTCATGGAGACAGGACGGGCCCACACCACCCGAGCGTTCAGCATCCCCAGTGAAGCAGGAGGTTCAGGATGAAAACCTGTTGGTAAGACCAAGATGAATAATGCTGCATAGAACCATCTGGTAGCGATCAGTCAGGTAAAGTGATAGTGACGGGTGTCAGGAAACAAAACAATGCATGTGAAAAGTGCCAAATGTGATACCACCAAGTGATCAGAGAGAGTGCAACAGATAAGAAATGCATAATAAAAAGTGATATGCTGAAGTTATAAAGATTAGTGATGAGCGATGAGTGCTTGAGTTTTCCCGAGCACGCTCGGGTGACCTCCGAGAATTTATGACTGCTCGGAGATTTCGTTTTCATCGTGGCAGCTCAATAATTTACAGCTAGTAGCCAGGCTGAGTACATGTGGGAGTTGCCTGGTTGCTAGGGAATCCCCACATGTAATCAAGCAGGCTAGTAGCGGTAAATCATTTAGCTGCTGCAATGGAAACTAAATCTCCGAGCAGTCATAAATACTTGGAGATCACCCGTGCGTGCTCTGGAAAACCCGAGCAACAAGTATACTCGCTCAGCACTAGTAAAGATAAAAGCAGCTTAAAAAACAGTGATGGATAATAAAATATAAGGAAAAGTGTTTGTTGGGAAGTGTATACACTCATAAAAATGTTTTCTTTAAAATATAGAAATATAAATAAATCAGTATTAGGATGTGTAAAACAGAAATATGTTATTTGATTAAGAAAATGTAATGAACAATTAATTTAGTGAATAATCATGAATTAAATTGTTATTAAAAAATATAATGAAATCTACTCCTCGGTATATATGGGCTTATATTACAATCCCTTATAACCAACTGGAAAGATAAAAACTAAGGAAAAAGGGCAGAACAAAAAAACAAGCACCAAACTAACAACCCATAATGTAAAGTCAGAAAAAATACAGAAAAAATATAAGTTTATATTCAAACTGCAATATTAGTCACATTTGATCTGTGTCTCTCCCAGAAAAAAAGTCATCATAGTGTCATTCCCTGTAATAAACGTATAGAGGAGGAAATGAATTCAGAGAGACCGTCCATTGTTAGAATAGTGAGTAGACGCAGAGGGCATCCAATGTTCTGACTATCCGCATATCTAGAGGATTTCACCATAGGAGAGAAAAGTGCAGGTAGGCCATCTTGTGGCCATTGTATTATGAGGAAACCTTTAAAAAAAAGGGAAATAAAAAAACAAGTAAGACACGTTGAAATCAGATAAAACCGTTTTATTTTAAAAAGAGTAGAGAACAAATTCTACCAAACACCTTATAGGAATGGGGAGAAACTGAGAAGTTAATTTACACCATTTGGTCATAAGGTATCTCATTGCCAGATCCAATTAGTTTCTGATTGTGACCAGATCTTTTTCCAGTCGCCAGCCCTATTGGTAACCAGGACCTTATCGATGCCAGCAGGGGTGGACACAGACAGCTTGGGGCCCCTGTGCAAGAAATGTGGCAGTGACCCCCCCCCCTACTTTTATGGCAACAAAACTACAGTTATATATATATATATGTATATACAGCCACACACATAGATGTATATGTATTACATAGTCTCCTTTATTATGAATATTAGTGTGCCTTATTACACAGTGCCCTCTCTTGTTATATACAGCACCGTCCCTTACATATCGGATTATATAGAGCCTTGTCGTACTGTCGTAGCTGTTTGCATTCTGACCCAATGTCAGACATGCCAGATCACCAGTGAGGCCAAATCAGGAGGTTACGCCCTTAATTGACAAGCGCGCTTGGAGAAAAAGGAAACTGCACACAGATTGTGAGCAAAATCACTTTATCTTATGTAATGGAGCAAGAGGCAGTATTTTATACCATTTACAATAAATGTAACTCAATGTAATTCATGTGGCCCCCTGTTACCCCGGGTCATGCTGACCTTTATTTCCCACATACCCAGAACATGTTGTTTGCTGACTATTGAGAACATATATGATAAAAAGTATAAAATCCTTGAAGAGGAGACTACCAGACTACTGCATCATGACTAAACACATTCTAGCAATTAAAGGCAAAATGCAAATTAAAGGTAAAACATTAACCCTTCTATATCAATTTCCCCCTTTTGAAAATGGTATAAGCTCTGTCACAGGGTCAGCTGATGTCCACAAAGGAGCTACTGTCTCATGGGACTAGTACCCATAAGGGGGCTTTCTACCTGCTTTGCCCATCCACCCTCAGTGTGGACGCTCATTTCCCCTATCAGCAGTGGTTATCTGGGGTCTATGAAACACACTGGAAGGCTCAGCCGTAGATTCCTTCTATACACATACACTATTCAATAGCTTATGTAATGCATATATTAGCGCTTTTACAGCTACATAAAGCAATAAACAAAACAATGAAATTTGCATGCAAGTCTGTAAAATACCAAAAATAATCCATCCCGCTAGTCCACTAAACCAATTGGCTGAATTTAAAAAGAGTGTCTGTATTGTATTAGTCGCATTAAGAACTTTAAGGAATCTTGAAAATCTGAGTCCAAGTCTCATTGTGTATGCAGTGTGGTGTTAATACCTTCCTTAGCCTTAGCACTGGAGCTAAGTACAGCATAGTCCTTGCAGATACGGGGCTGTGTGTACAGATCCAACAGTTTTTGTCCTCCCATGTCCTTTATAAGAAGAGCATGATGTTGAATAAGTGTGTTGTCTCTGTCAACATTTAAAAGTTTATCCAGTGTCTCTGTAGAGTGCAATAATCCTGCCACTGCCAGCAAGGTGATTAGTAGAACAGTCATTCTGCTGGTGAAAAGATCTTTCTGCAGTGACTGTCATGGATCCAGGTGGGCTTTCCCTCACGCTTCAATGAGGTGAATGTGGTCAGCTGGACTTTAAAACGGGCCATCAAACCATGGATGAGGCTCCTTCTCACGTTTCTGTGAATAACTGACCAATCACCTGGATTCAGCTGATCCATTTCTGCTCTGGCATTAGGATCTAGAATGGATGAAAACACATGTTTATGCACCACATTGTCTTTTCTGCAAGGCCTGGACATAGGCTGTCATAGCACCGTGTTGCATTTGTAGCACCTGTGGAAAGTACAGACCAGTCTTTGGGTCACTACCAAACAGGACTTCAAAAGGAGACAAGCTTATCTTCCTATTTAGAGTTTGTCTGACCGAAAAGAGTGCAAGAGACAAGCGCTCAACTCAGTCCTTTCCTGTGTCTGCCATGGCCTTTGAATTATCAGTTTAAGTGTCCCATTTAGTCGCTCAACTTTCACACTACTTTGTGGTCTATATGGTGTATGAAATGCTGTACTCCCAGGGCCTGCATGACTTCCCTCATTGTTTCTCCCGTGAAGTGTGTATGGGACACAATACCTGAAGATCAGTTCTTTCATCAGTTTGTCTGCAGTTGTTTTAGCATTTGCACATTTTACCGAATAGACTTCCAGCAAACCAGAGAAGAGATCTACACATACTAGGACATTTTTCGTACACTTCTACCTTGGGTAGTTGTATGTAGTCAGTCTCCAGCCTCTGAAGCGGGTAGAGAGACCTAGGTGTCCGTTTCTTAGGGACTTTTACTGTTTTACCTGGGCTGTGCTGTGTACAGATGAGGCATGACTACGAGTTTCGCAGCTGTGTAACTGACACCAGGAGTGATCCAGAAGGCATTTACTATGGTACACATGTGACATTTTGAGGTGTGAGTGGGGCCATGTGTTGCTTGTGCCATGATTGGGTACAGAGACCTTGGTATATACAATTTATCCTTATTCTCCCATACTCCATTTGAGTTCAGCTCAGCTACCATTCTTCCACAGTGTTCCTTCTCTGTTTGGACAGCTGGAGGGATTTCAGGACATCTAGGCTCAGTGTGGCAGGAATACGCTGACTCCCCGCCACTGCTTCCTAGTCCGCCTTGCTGCTACTTTAGCAGCCTCATCCGCCGTTCTGTTGCCCTCTACCTCCACGGATTCACCGTTTGTGTGTGCTTTCACCTTAATTATGCCAACCTGGACTGGTAACATCAATGCCTCCACTAATTGTTTCACCAGCTCTGCATTTTTAATAGGCTTACCGGCTGATGTAAGAAACGCTCTGCTTCTCCAGATAGGGCCATAATCATGGGATATTCCCCATGCATAATTTGAATCTGTGTAAATATTAGCGACTTTACCTGCAGCAGCTCTACACGCCTCAGTGAGTGCCTTCAACTCTGCCTCCTGCACCTACATGGGAGGAGGGAGTGGTTCAGCTCGGATTACCTCATGTGAGGATACTACTGGATATCCCATGTAGAATCGCCCATCCTGGTGGTATCTGGAGCCATCTACAAAAATAAAAACCTCAAAATATGCATTAGGAACAGGTTTTTTCATGAACATATGTACAACCCACTGTCTCCTGACTCATCTGTTTCTATGCAGCCATGTTCATGCGTCATGTCAAAGTACTCTTCCTCACTTACTAATGCTGTCACCAATTCCCCCTTTTCTGAATCCACAGGCAGAAGGGCGGCTGGATTCAGAACATTATACCTTTTGAGGGTGACGTATTCCGGAATTAGTAGAGCACATTCAAGTCTGCGCTGTCTAGCCATAGACAGGTGTTTTGTTTTTTGAACAGGTACGAGTATGGCATGGATGTCATGTGGGGAATAAATTGTCAAAGGAAAAAGTCAGTGTGATCTCACATGCCTAGCAGTAATACAGCAGCTCTTACAGCATGGAAACACATAGGATACCCTCTAATCACTGGGTCTAACTGTGTTGAGTAGTCATCATGGGTCACAGCAATGCAGAAAGCAATTACTAGGCTTTTTTGGTGGTCGTCTATGAATATTGATACTAAAGATTTTGTATCTGCTTGAGAAGTTTGTTCACTCACTAAAGTCTGTCATAAGTTTGCCATTGCCAATTCCAGATAGACAGTTAACTCCTCTGTCCATGGATTTCATCCATGTCTGGTGGGAAGACTGTTGTTTGGTTGTTGGTTGGCTGATTCAGTAAACAGCCTAGCCTAGCAGTAATACAGCAGCTCTTACAGCACGGACAAACATAGGATACCCTCTAATCACTGGGTCTAACTGTGCTGAGTAGTCATCATGGGTCACAGCAACGCAGAAAGCAATTACTAGGCTTTTTTGGTGGTCGTCTATGAATATTATGTTTGACTCCGATCTCTCCTTCACCTCCCACATACAATCTCTTGCCCGCTCGTGCCGCTTATACCTAAAGAACATCTCTAGAATCTGCCCTTTTCTCACCATGGAGACAACAAAAACTCTCACTGTCGCCCTAATCCACTCCCGCCTGGACTACTGCAATGCTCTATTAATGGGCCTCCCCCTTACTCGACTTTCCCCTCTCCAGTCTATCCTTAATGCTTCAGCCAGGGTCATCCATCTGGCTAATCGTTATTCGGACGTGTCCGCTCTTCGCCAGTCGTTACACTGGCTGCCCATTCATTACAGGATACAATTCAAAGTACTTGTTCTCACCCACAAAGCTCTCTACAGTGCGGCACCCCTTACATCTCCTCCCTCATTTCTGTCTATCGGCCTAGCCGACCGCTGCGCTCTGCAAACGACTTTCGACTAACCTCTGCACTAATCCGTACCTCCCACTTCCGACTCCAAGACTTCTCCCATGCTGCACCAATCCTCTGGAATGCTCTACCCCAAGATATTAGGACCATCCACAACTTGCATAGTTTTAGGCGCTCGCTCAAAACACATTTGTTCAGAGCGGCCTATCATGTTCACTAATCAAACTCATTTTATGTTTGTGTGTGTGTGTAGCCCATTCACTATCTCCATCTATCCCCCACCCCCTGAAGATGGCTGGACCATCATTGTAAATACATCATTGTAAATACACACCTGTACTTTGTATCTCCCCCACCTCATTGTAGATTGTAAGTTCTCACGAGCAGGGTTGTTTTATTTTGTCTTATTTTGCTTTATTATTGTATTGTTAACGTTGTTACCTATGACTGTTGTGTTTGAAACTGTTAAACTGTAAAGCGCTGCGGAATATGTTGGCGCTATATAAATAAAGATTATTATTATTATTATTGTTAATATTGATACTAAAGATTTTGTATCTGCTTGAGAAGTTTGTTCACTCACTAAAGTCTGTCATAAGTTTGCCATTGCCAATTCCAGATAGACAGTTAACTCCTCTGTCCATGGATTTCATCCATATCCGGTGGGAAGACTGTTGTTTGTTTGTTGGTTGGCCGATTCAGTAAACCGACTCATTTTGTTCCTTTGTCAGGGTTACCTAAAGGTACCGTCACACATAGCGACGCTGCAGCGATACCGACAACGATCCGGATCGCTGCAGCGTCGCTGTTTGGTCGCTGGAGAGCTGTCACACAGACAGCTCTCCAGCGACCAACGATCCCGAGGTCCCCGGTAACCAAGGTAAACATCGGGTAACTAAGCGCAGGGCGGCGCTTAGTAACCCGATGTTTACCCTGGTTACCATCCTAAAAAGTAAAAAAACAAACGCTACATACTTACCTTCCGCTGTCTGTCCTCGGCGCTCTGCTTCTCTGGTCTGGCTGTGAGCGCCGGGCAGCCAGAAAGCAGAGCGGTGACGTCACCGCTCTGCTTTCCGGCTGACCGACGCTCACAGCCAGAGCAGGAGGAGTGCAGACCACAGCGCTGGAGGACAGACGGCTGTAGGTAAGTATGTAGTGTTTGTTTTTTTACTTTTAGGATGGTAACCAGGGTAAACATCGGGTTACTAAGCGCGGCCCTGCGCTTAGTTACCCGATGTTTACCCTGGTTACCAGCGAAGACATCGCTGAATCGGTGTCACACACGCCGATTCAGCGATGTCTACGGGGAGTCCAGCGACGAAATAAAGTTCTGGACTTTCTTCCCCGACCAGCGATCTCCCAGCAGGGGCCTGATCGCTGCTGCCTGTCACACTGGACGATATCGCTAGCGAGGACGCTGCAACGTCACGGATCGCTAGCGATATCGTCTAGTGTGACAGTACCTTAATGCTGAGACTCTCCAGGCTGTGTATTTGTCATGTTGTGAGATTACATGGAATTCCTCTTAGCATTGTGTCTGATAGGGGAGTGCAATTTGTCTCCAAATTCTGGAGAGCTTTTTGTAAAAAAAACTCGGGATGGAATGTCATTTTCCTGTACCTACAACCCTGAAACCAATGTTCAGGCAGAAAGGACAGATCTATCATTGGGACAAATTTTAAAGTGTTTTCCTGCGGCTCAGCAGGAGGACTGCTATTCATTCTTACATCTGGCTCAGGTCGCTTTTAACAGTCAGATTAAACAGTGCACTGGCACCATTTTTTTTTTTTTTTTAAATTGTGGTTTTCATCCCCAATTTGTGAATTTTCTAAGATAAGTTCTGAATGTCATGGGGTGGAGATCGCCATACAGATTATAAGCCGAGATTTTCAGCCCATTTTTTTAGACTGAAAGTGCCCCTCTCGGCTTATACTCGAGTCATTGTCCCTGGGGTCAGCGGGGGAGGGGGAGCGGCAGCTGTCTATCATACTCACCTGCTCCTGGTGCGTCTCTGCATGTCCCTGCTTCTCCAGCACCTGCAGCTCTTCCTGTGTTCAGCGGTCACGTGGTACCGCTAATTAAAGGAATGAATATGGATGCGGCTCCACTCCCATAGGGATGGAGTGCATATTCATTACTTTAATGAGCAGTACAACGTGACCGCTCAACACTAAAAGAAGTTGCCGGCACCCGGAGACCATCTGTCAGTGAGAAGCTGCCAGGGACTGCGTCGGGAGCAGGTGAGTATAACGGAGAGGGTGAGCATTCAGATATTCACCTGTCTCCGTTTCACCACTGCGCGCTGCTCTGTCTTCCGCATCCTCTGCCTGTGACATTCAGGTCAGAGGGCACGATGACGTGTTAAGTGTGTGCCCTCTGCCTGAACAGTCACTGCAGAGGACACGGAAGAAAGAGCGGCGCGCAGCGGTGGAACGGGGACAGGTGAATATCGCAAGTGCTGGTGTACCCGCCTGCTCAGGACAAGATGTGAGTGTGTCATTTTTTTTTAATCATTGTATGGGGCAACTGTTTCTATGGAGCATCTTAAGGGGCCACATTATCTACCTTTATGCAGCATTATATGGGGCACATGTTTTATGGAGCATCTTATGGGGCCATAATCAACCTTTGTGCAGCATTATATGGGGCATACTTTTGTATGAAGCATCTTATGGGGCCCATCATAAACTTTATGGAGCATTATATGGGGCAGGGGTGTCAAACTGCATTCCTCGAGGGCTGCAAACAGGTCATGTTTTCAGGATTTCCTTGCATTGCACAGGTGATAATTTAATCACCTGCAGAGAATGATTCCAGCACCTTGTACAATGCTAAGGAAGTCTTGAAAACACGCATGGTTAGAGGCCCACGAGGAATGCAGTTTGACACCCCTGATATGGGGCATATTTTATTATGGAGCATCTTATGGGGCCCATCATGAACTGTATGAAGCATTACATGGGGCTCCTGATTGAATATGGATATTCAAAAACACAACCTACTGATGTCTCAATTAATTTTACTTTTATTGGTATCTATTTTTATTTTTTAAATTTACCAGTAGCTGCTGCATTTCCCACCCTAGGCTTTTACTTGAGTCATTAAGTTTTCCCAGTTTTTTGTGGAAAAAATAGGGGTCTCGGCTTATAGTTGGGTTGGCTTATACTCGAGTATATAGTATATAGTACATATTTTTTTCAACCTACCTAGGTCCATCAAGTTCAACCTTCCTTCACCCATTATAGATTTTTGTCACTCAATTATCTATAACCCACAATGTTATGTGTACTGAGGAAATCATCCAGCCATTTTTTAAAAGATGCTATAGTGTCGGCCATTAAAACCCGTTGAGGTAGGGAGTTCCACAGTTTGACAGCTCTAACTGTAAAGAATTGAAGGTGCCAGGACTTTTTTATTATGTATATGAGTCGTCCGTCAGGGCAGTGGGGTACTCGGTACTGGGTCCGGTCATAATTAAAGAGGTGGTCACGGTGGCAGCAACCCGGTCCATGGCCTTGGGAGCCCAAGTAAAGGGGATGGTCTTTAAAGGGGTGTGTGAAATGATGAAAGTTTGTGATGCCACCTGTGGTTTTCGGTCAGAGGTGACTGATGCTGCTTAAAGGGGTCCTCTGGGGCGATGGTGCTGCAGCTAAGACGGTGTCACTTGCCACAGGTGAAGCGGTGTCCCCAGGGCTCCCAATGTGCTTGGCAGGGATGATGAATGTTGGCAAATAAATGGAGGACACAGGGTTACAGTCTTTACCTGGTTTACTGGTGTTAAGCAGCCTCAGTCCAGGGTACCGGCAACAGGTACAGATGGAGTCCACGCAGCCTGAAGACAAGTGGAAATCACTTTGACAGGTCAGTTTGGGAGCTTTCCACTATTCGCTAGTCTGTGCTCCCTTGCTGCCTGTAGTTGTCTAACAAGGTCATCTTTTTCCCCTATCAACAGTACCAGCACGGTAGGCAGCTTGAGTCGTCTCTCTAGGGTCTCTGTCCACGGTGACTCCAGGCTCTGATTGCTAATGTACCTCAGGTATTATGTGGGTGCAGCGCCCCAGAGACCTGGTCGTTGCAGTAGTATCGCTCTGCCACTAAGGGGAGTGATGGTACGTCTGATGGCACTAAAGGAGTTCATCTGACCAGGTATCACCAGCACACATTATACTTCACACTCCGGCCACTAGGGGGAGAAAAGGGTTTTATTTATTAGGCCACTCCTCACACTGGTAAAACTAGGGGTTGGATAGGAAGTTAGACAGAAGCTGACTGGGTTTTGTTCAGGCAACATCCCGTGGCAGGGGGTGTTGCGGGGGGAAGATTCAGGGGGGCCCCTGTCAGGCGTGGGAACCTGGCAGGCACCTAGCGACAAGGATAGAATGTTATGGAGCCGCGCCTGGACTATCTGCGGCGGCATCCAAAGAAAGGACACGAAGCGAAGGATATTGTGGACAGTGAGAAACGAGATCAAAGCACAAAGGAGAGCCAGTAGGAGTAGTGCCCGGAGAACGGCAACATCCTACTGAGGCACGTAGCCGGTGCCCGGAACACAGAGGAAGTAACTGACTTTATGCCTTAGTTCAAATACCGCAGGACAGTTAATTATAGGTTGGCTGTCTACCTTACATCACCTAAGCAGACATAGGGGGCAACGCGTGGAGAGGGGCATCTCTAGGGTCCCGGAAGAGCTCCGAGCCTTCCCGTCAAACGGGTACGTCCTAGCCATAGCAAACCTGGGGGACGGAGAATAGAAAGAACTGGAACGAACGAGAACAGAAGTTGTCAGGACTATCCCAAATGCTCAGCAAGGAAGCACTACAACACACAGGCGCTAGTGGTAGGCCACGATTTCCACCTGCAAAGGGAACTCTGGATGTGCCTTCGGACTGGCCGGTCTCAGACAGCCCTGTTGACAGTGCTCTGGATTGAGGATCCTGAAGCCTTCAGTAAAGAGGTAAAGAGACTGCAACCCTGTGTCCTCATTATTCATTGCACCTTGGACCACGCACCAAACCACCACCTTTCATTGGACGCCCCTTAGCAGGGTCACTGACCGGGTCTAGCCACCGTGACATCCTCAGAACAGAAGAAGAAGAGGCCCGATACTGAGTACCCCGTGGCCCTGTGTCTGGGGGCGCTCCAACTTGGCGTCACGAACAAGATCGTACTTAAGCCTGAAGAATTGGGTCATGTGTGCCTTGGAACTGTGATTGAAAGGTGTTTGAACTGTGATTTATTGCAAAGACTGTGTGTTGCTATCTACCGCAAGATTCCCGCCAAAACTGCCGCCATTGCAGCGCCACGAGGAGCGCAGGAGAAGAAGGGGGTGGAGGTGGGCTTGAGCAAGCTGAAGAGCGCATAAGATAATGGCCGCCCAGTCTAAATATTTCTGTACCTTGAGGACGTGTCTGTCAGCAGCCGAGATCCACCTCTTGATTCTCAATGGAGGGCGGAGACACAAGAAATGGATCCGCCCACGAAGGAGAGAGCGAGAAAGAGACCAGGAGGTGACCCACGTGGAGGACACCATGGCTAGTCGCTCAGACCCGGACTGCGGGGTTGAAGCAGAGGACTCCCCCAGCTACCCGGACGAGCACGGTAGCCAGATCTCCACGGTTGGGACCGGCCTCCTGCAGATTGAGCTGGAGGACCTAATGGAGCAACTCCTCCAATTGCGGATAGAGACCAAGGCCTCGTGCCAGGAGGCGCCGGCAGAGGATTCCCCGACGTTGGTTCCTTTGCCGTCACTGGAGCCAGCTGCGATGGAGGAAGCCGCACCGGCCGGTGAGTCCGCCGACCCCACCCCGCTAGCGGAGGACTTGTTGACAGCACCCCCTCTCCCTGGGACCCATACGCTCCAGCGCCTTCCGCACTGGGATCGGGCCACGGGCATGGAGCACTTCCTGAAGGCCCCGATCTCGCGGCTCACCATGCCAGGTGAGGTCTATGCAGAGCGCACCGTGTGCCGCTGGGTGAACCCAGGATCCAACTTCATGGGGTTCCCCAGGGTGAAGACACAGGGGAGATGGTGGAGGCCCTCAGCTGGGAAGAATACCAGGCCCAGCTAGACCGACAGTGGGAAGAGAAGGAGAGGGAGTACCAGGCCGGGCGATAGGCCCACTATCAGCGGGACCATGTGGTGAAGGACCAGGCCCGCAAAGATCGCACCAACCACCAGGCCCCGCGCAGGCAGGGCACTGTCGTCAACTTTAAGCTCCGTGGGGGATGGGGCTTCATTAAAGAGCCCGGCCTGTATGCGGAGGTCTTCGTGAATCGGAGGGATGTGGAGTCCCAACTCAGAGAGGGCCACTCGGACCGGGATCTCTACCCGGGGGACGAGGTCACCTACACCCGGCACTTTGGGGAAAGGGGGTGGTTCGCCCTGAACGTCCACAAGCGGCGAAGCCTCGTGACATGCCCGACTAAAGCATTGGAGAAGCCGTCCCCCGTAGCAAAAGTGCCCCCTTGTGACCGGTCTACCACTATCACCAAGACTACTGTGGTTACCCCGACGTTCACCATCGTCAGGACCACCACGTGCACCGTGGATACGACTAACACAGCGGTAGCCGAAGAATCGGCCTCAGTGATGGCTAGTACCCGGGCCGTTTCGGGGTCCAGAACTGTAGCCACCCAGACCCCTGCCTGGAGCGAAGGAGCTCCCAGGATCACACCTGGTGGCCGCAGGTATCCGGGTGGATGGCCCCGCCCACTGCTGCCTGCGGAGCTACGACCACCAGAATCACAATAAACCTCGCAGCCCCGACGAATTGTATATAGTTATTTAACTGTTTCCTATTTTTTGCTGCTTAAAACCTGTCTAGGGTTATTTCTTAAAGGGATCCCTTTGTTGACCCGGGATCCCTATTGTTTTATATTTTTTCTATTTTCTACAAGTTCATCACTGTTTTAAAGGACTGCCGAATCATGGACGGTGAATGGTTCAAAAACTGCTTTGTAAATAGTTAGCACCTTCTTAAAGGTGCCCTCTACTGGTTTTACAAAAGAAGGAAGACTTTGCAAAGAGACTGTTTTGAATACAGCACAGAAGGTCTTGCTTTCTAACGGACTTGCAGACAGAGGATCTGCACTACCTCAAAAGAGACTTGGTTTCCTCTTAAAGGGAATGTTCACATGTTGCACTTAAGTATAATGTTGCCTTAGGAAAGTTAAAATTGTAATAATGTTGAGATTTAGGAAAAGTTAATAATGTTACTAGAGATTGAGGACAGGAAAAGTTGGAAGCCGAATTTCAACACAGTGAACCCGTAGGGGTTAGAGAGTCCTCCTGAGAACCATAGAAAGATAGTTAGTTGCACTGACAGAAGAACAGATGACAGTAGGCCCAGACAAGGAGCTAGGCGGTCCTGCATTTGTGAAGCTAGAAAAAGTAAAGAAAAAGTTAAGTTTGCCTTATAGTATTTTATAACAAGCCTTTAGTGGGTTCAGCCTATACGCCCTTAAAGGAGAAGTTAAATTATTGTTCAAGCATTTGCACTTAGTAGAATACCCAGCTGGGTGATAGGAATTATTTATAGTCTGTAGAATAGAGTGTTATTTAAAATATTTAAACTTGTTTTTTGTTTGTAACGTTCAAGTGTTCTCACCTACCATAAAGGGAAGCATTGTTATATTTATTTGTTCCTTGCATTTCAAAAATTTGCATGACTTTTGCTAACATGTATTGTTGTTCTTCTTCCCAGTCCAGGAGTACTGGATTTAACCGGGGGGGAGTGCAGCGCCGCAGAGACCTGGTCGTTGCAGTAGTATCGCTCTGCCACTAAGGGGAGTGATGGTACGTCTGATGGCACTAAAGGAGTTCATCTGACCAGGTATCACCAGCACACATTATACTTCACACTCCGGCCACTAGGGGGAGCAAAGGGTTTTATTTATTAGGCCACTCCTCACACTGGTAAAACTAGGGGTTGGATAGGAAGTTAGTCAGAAGCTGACTGGGTTTTGTTCAGGCAACATCCCGTGGCAGGGGGTGTTGCGGGGGGAAGATTCAGGGGGGTTCCTGTCAGGCGTGGGAACCTAGCAGGCACCTAGCGACAAGGATAGAACGTTACGGAGCCGCGCCTGTGCTATCTGCGGCGGCATCCAAAGAAAGGACACAAAGCGAAGGATATTGTGGACAGTGAGAAACGAGATCAAAGCACAAAGGAGAACCAGTAGGAGTCGTGCCCGGAGAACAGCAACATCCTACTGAGGCGCGTAGCCGGTGCCCGGAACACCGAGGAAGTAACTGACTTTATGCCTTACTTCAAATACCGCAGGACAGTTAATTATAGGTTGGCTGTCTACCTTACATCACCTAAGCAGACATAGGGGGCAACGCATGGAGAGGGGCATCTCTACTGTCCCGGAAGAGCTCCGAGCCTTCCCGTCAAATGGGTGCGTCCTAGCCATAACAAACCTGGGGGACGGAGAATAGAAAGAACTGGAACGAACGAGAACAGAAGTTGTGAGGACTATCCCAAATGCTCAGCAGGGAAGCACTACAACACACAGGCGCTAGTGGTAGGCCACGATTTCCACCTGCAAAGGGAACTCTGGATGTGCCTTCGTATCGGCCGGTCTCAGACAGCCCTGTTGACAGTGCTCTGGATTGAGGATCCTGAAGCCTTCAGTAAAGAGGTAAAGAGACTGCAACCCTGTGTCCTCGTTATTCATTGCACCTTGCACCACGCACCAAACCACCACCTTTCATTGGACGCCCCTTAGCAGGGTCACGGACCGGGTCTAGCCACCGTGACATCCTCAGAACAGAAGAAGAGGCCCGGTACCGAGTACCCCGTGGCCCTTTGGGGGCGCTCCATGGGCAAGTCCCTTTTAGCTTCCTGCCCTCCAGTTCTGCTGTGGTACCTGTAGTTCCTCGCGACCTTGGGCTCCCAGTCCCCAGTTTCTGCTATCAGCTTAGAGAGGCCCAGTTGCAGCCCTCCTCTAGCTCCTAAGTCCTTCTGTCCTCTTTCACTGTCTGCTACCAACTGTCAACTCGTCTGCACCAGACTAACTGACTCCTCCTCCAGACAAGGATATATATAGGGAAGTTCCCCTTAAACCGCGTTTAGAGCTCCCCCTTCGGGCCTAGAGTCAGAAAATGCGCATGTAAGATTACCTGCCAAAGGGATCCCTCCTGTCTCCAGGCATGGCATTACCCTCCCCAAGAGGAAGGCAATACCACCGTGGTACCTGAACTCCTGGAGTGCCACATATATAAAAAAAATAAATAAATAAAGTTTTTTTAACCTAATATTGACCATATATATATATTTAAAAAAAAAAAAAACATTTTTAGTGCAGCCACTGATGGCTGCCATTTTACATTGCAGGTCTGTAAGGGTTGCTGGACGACACTTAGGCCGGCATCACACTAGGCGTATGAAAATACGATCCGTTTTTTAAGGCCGTAATACGCAGAAAAAATCCAGAAATCGTGATCCGTATGTAATCCGTTGGCAAGGTGTGGTCGCGTATATTGTGCATGTAATGTTGCGTATGTAATTTGTATGAAATCCGTAATGCGTTGTTTCCACGCAACCTGACATGGATATTTAATGGTTTTGGAGCCTGAAATTAATTTAAATCAGCATCAACAACCCTATTTAAGGCCTCTACAACAGGTGGCACCCTCCCATATGGCCATTTTGTTGTTGTGCATCTGTTGGTGTGTTGTGGTAACGTTTGCACCATGTCTGACCTACTGCACTTCACCCCAACTCAGCAGGTTTTGTTTAACTGGGTCTTGTCGCGTCGGTTTCGGCAGCCATACCCTGTGATTGTTGATCCGTGAAAGGAGGAGAAGAAGATTGTGGGTGCATCCTCTTTTGACCGAACGCCTCACTAAAGGCCATTTTCAGAGGCTCTGCGTGCACATCCTGATAAGTTTTACCTATACTGTCGAATGACAATTCCAGCATTTGATATCTTGTTGGAGACAGTGCGTCCAGGACTCACGTATCAGGACACCAGGATGCGAAAAAGCATATCCGCAGAGGAGCGTCTTCTCCTTACCTTATGGTATATATTGAACATCCTCACATACTGTACGTTGATGATGGGTTTTTTTTTTTCGGGGTTGGTTGCTAGCAGCTATTTTAAAATATATGTGTTACTTAGGACAAAACCACAATAAAAATATGTATTTTTAATGTTCTACTTATGTCCCCTAGGTAAATATCGATTAATTCCATTGATATTCCTATGTTTTTTTAGTAAACCACACACTTGCGCTTTTTCATGTTTTGTCTAAACTATTGTTACCTAACTAATATGATTTTTTGTGTCCTTTCAGCTTCCTGTCAACTGGATTGTCATATGCGGGACTACACCTGGAGTTTCTCATTGGTCGCTCCACCATTTCTGGCATTGTGCGCTCAACATGTAGTGAAATATGGGCAAAACTACATGAACTTGTCATGCCTGAGCCAAAAATGGCTGATTGGCTCAAAATAGCCCGAGGGTTCAATGATACTTGTGACTTCCCACACTGCATTGGAGCCCTGGATGGGAAACATATCAGGGTGCGTCAGCTGCCAAACTCTGGCTCCCAATTCTACAATTTTAAGCAGTTTTTCTCTGTAGTTCTGTTAGCTGTAGTTGACAGTAACTACAGGTTTATAATTGTAGACATTGGGGCCTATGGGTGAACAGGAGACTCAAGGGTGTTCAATTCGTCCATTATGGGTTGGCGGCTACATGAAAACCAATTAGACCTCCCACCACCACAACAACTCCCAGGCTCCAATGCTGAAGCAGTGCCATATGTTCTTGTGGGAGATGAGGCCTTCCAATTGACAAGGACTGTCATGAGGCCTTATCCCAGGCGCAACCTGGATCACCGGCGGCGTGCTTTTAATTTGAGGCTTTCCAGGGTGTGTAGACTGGTGGAGTGCGCCTTTGGGATTCTGTGTGCCAAATGGCGTCTCCTCCAGTCTGCCATTCAGCTGAGTGAGGCTACTATTAATGAAGTTATTAAAGCGTGTGTTGTTTTGCACAATTTTACTAGACTTCATGATTGTCCGTCATCTGTTATTGGGGAAGAAATGTTGCCCAGTGTGAGTAGGCCTACACCACATGGCCCTCCTCCGCGTCGTCCCCTTTCTGGAATAAAAGTGAGAGATATTTTCACAAATTATTTTGTTTCTCCTCATGGTTCTACTCCCTGGCAAGATTATGCTGTTTCTCAGTTGTGATTTCATTATTTTCAAAATATATTATAACCATAAAATATTTTATGCCTAGAGAAACTGTACTCTGTGTGTTGTATTTACTTAATTACCAGATGATTATGAACAGAGTATATGTGTGTGATGTAAGAATGATTGTCCCACAAACTTCAATTGGCTTTTGACAACATTTTTTACTTATAGCAAAAGCCTTTTGTTGTTAACTTTAAACCATATTTTTTTCATGTTTTTTTTTGTTTTTGTTTGCACACCACAACAGAACAAAGTGCAATTACAGCACAAAGTTAACAAAAACATGGTTAGGCGGAACAAATATAAACAAAAATAACTGAGTTACAGATTTCTGTACGTTGGTGGTGGTGATGGCAGCAGATCAGGGTCCTGCTCAGGTTGCCTTTGTTGGCCCAATTGTCCTTCACCCTGTGTGGATGCTGTGTGTGGTGGATCCAAATACAGGCCTTGATCATATTGGCCAGTTGGGAATTGGCTACAAGGGATTTGTCTCTGGCCCTCATGCTGCTGAACATATTGGCTTGACTCATAGCCACCCCCAATATGGCCATGTCGTCCAAACCCAGGTTGGGACCAGCCTACAGCACTGGGTCTGGAAAAGTGGACATATTGGGAAGGTTGGTTGTAGGCTGCCATATGGTATGGTGCTGGCCTTGGTTGATTTTGGGTGGGGAGGGGTTGAGGTGTAGGCACACGTGGAGGAGGTGCTTCAAATCCTGATTGACCATGCACCTGTTAAGTTCGTGGAAGGCGCAAGTGGTTATGTGGTGAAAGCTGCCTTCTCTCAATAAATTCCAAAATCTCATGGGGGTCATTTGGGAAGGTGCATAAATCAATCAGGATTTGAATACACCCTCTCACATGTAGCTTCACCTCACGGGGAAGGGTACGAAGGTACCGGGCCAGGCTGCGAGCGACGGCCTCCTCACCATCATCCGTGGCTGCCCTGGCCAAATAATTGAGGACCCCAGCATCCACAGTCCTACTGTCTTGCAGCTCTC